>NW_011495071.1:15045370-15045651 GCF_000754665.1 Bison bison bison
TCCTCCTGCTACTGCTGCTAAGTCGCTTCAGTCAAGTCCAACTCTGTGCGACCCCATAGACGGCAGCCCACCAGGCTCCCCTGTCCCTGGGATTCTCCAGGCAAGAACACTGGAGTGGGTTGCCATTTCCTTTTCTAGTGCATGAAAGTGAAAAGTGAAAGTGAAGTCGCTCAGTCCTGTCCGACTCTTCGCGACCCCATGGACTGCAGCCCACCAGGCTCCTCTGTCCATGGGATTTTCCAGGCAAGAGTACTGGAGTGGCGTGCCATTGCCTTCTCTGC
>NW_011495071.1:15045751-15050409 GCF_000754665.1 Bison bison bison
TATATGTGGAATATATTTTAATGTAAATCTCATATCCAGAAATCTCATTAAATATATTTATTCATTCTAATGATTTATTTTAGGCTTTACATTTTTTCCAATTACATCATCAATTATATTCCAGTTGTGCTATCAGTTGGTGAATTATAAATTTTGTTTCTTATTTTCTACTATATGTACTCTCTTTAGTTAATAAAATTTAAAAGAAGTTTTAGGTTAACAGCATAATTGAAGTGGAATGTACAGAGAATACTCATATATCTCTGTCCTTACATACACAACTTCCTGCTATTAGTGTCCCAAATCTGAGCAGTATATTTTTTAAATCAAACCTACATCATCATCCAAAGTTTAGGATTCATCTGTGTAATTGAACATTCACTGGATTTGACAAATATGTAGTGACATCAATTCACCTTTGTAGTATCATACGTAATAATTTCATTGCCTTGATAATCCTCTGTACTCTGTCTATTCATCTTTCATTCCCCCATAACCCTTGGCAACTGCTAACTTGTTAAAATTCCACTTTGTTTTCCTTTTCCAGAATGTCATAAAATTGGAAAAATACACCATGCAGACTTTTCAGACTGACTTCTTTCAGTTAATTAATATTCATTTAAGTTTCTTCCATGTCTTTTCATGACTTTGGATCTCAGTCTTTTTTATTGCTGAGTAATGTTCCATTTTCTGGATGTACCACAGTTTATTCACTCATCTGCTGAAGGACATATTGGTTGCTTCCACATTTTAGCAGTTATGAATAAAGCTGTTATAAACATCCATGTTCAAGGTATACTGCAGACATATGTCTTCATATGGTATTGACATTTAAGTCAACACCAAGGAATGCAGTTGCTGGGTCATATGTAAAGAGTATGTTCAGTTTTGTAAAAAACCACCAAACTGTGTTCCAAAAAGCTTTATCATTATGCATTCACAATGGCAAAGTATGTAAGTTCTTGTTGCTCCATTTCCTCTGTGGCATTTGGTATCATTGGGTGTTTGGATTTTGGCCACTCTTTTTCCTTTAAATTGAGATACAGTTGACATAGAACAATATATTAAGATTACAACATAATGATTTGATGTTTGTATATGTTGTGAAATGATTACCACAGTAAGTCTAGTTAATATCCATCATCATTCTCAGTTACAAAATTTTTCTGTGTGATGAAAACTTAGCAACTTTCAAATACAGTATTATTAATTATATAGTCATTATGTTGTGCATTGCATCCCCAAGACTTAATGTATTTTATAACCGAAAGTTTGTACCTTTTCAAAGTTTGTACTCATTTTGTCCACACTCTACCCTCTGCCACTGGCAGCCACCAATCTTTTCTCTATATATGTGAGCTCAATTTGTTTATTTTTTGTTTGTTTTTAAGATTCCACATATAAGTGAAACAACAGAGTTTCTTTCTCTCACATATTTCATTCAGCCTAATGCCTTTAAAGTCCATCCATGTTGTTACAAATGGCAAGATTTCTTTTTTTATGACTGAATAATAATCCATAATACATACACACATGTATATATTATTGTATATATATAAATATATACACACAAACATATGTAATTATATACATATATGTACTTCATGGGAAATAGATGGGGAAACAGTGGAAACAGTGTCAGACTTTATTTTTGGGGCTCCAAAATCACTGCAGATGGTGACTGCAGCCATGAAATTAAAAGACGCTTACTCCTTGGAAGGAAAGTTATGTCCAACCTAGATAGCATATTCAAAAGCAGAAACATTACTTTGCCAACAAAGGTCCATCTAGTCAAGGCTATGGTTTTTCCTGTGGTCATGTATGGATGTGAGAGTTGGACTGTGAAGAAAGCTGAGTGCCAAAGAATTGATGCTTTTGAACTGTCATGTTGGAGAAGACTCTTGAGAGTCCCTTGGACTGCAAGGAGATCCAACCAGTCCATTCTGAAGGAGATCAGCCCTGGGATTTCTTTGGAAGGAATGATGCTAAAACTGAAACTCCAGTACTTTGGCCACCTCGTGTGAAGAGTTGACTCATTGGAAAAGACTCTGATGCTGGGAGGGATTGGGGGCAGGAGGAGAAGGGGACGACAGAGGATGAGATGGCTGGATGGCGTCACTGACTCGATGGACGTGAGTCTGAGTGAACTCCGGGAGTTGGTGATGGACAAGGAGGCCTGGCGTGCTGTGATTCATGGGGTTGCAAAGAGTCGGACACGACTGAGCAACTGAACTGAACTGATGTATATAATCTATCTCAACATTTTCTTTATTCCTCTATTTGTGGAGTTGCTTTTGTGTCTTGGCTATTGAATATAATGCTCCAGTGAACATGGGAATGCATTGATTTTGGTCATTCTGGTAAGTATATAGTGGTATCTCTGTGTATGTTAATTTGCAATTCGCTATAACGTATGATGAGCTTGGCAGGCTACAGTACCTGGGGCTGCAAAGAGTTGGACACAACTTAGCAACTGAGCACAGCATAGCAGTACTAAGCCCCACATAGATTCACTGGTGATTCTACCAAATTTAATATTTACTTATGATAAAAATTATTAGCAAACTTAAAATAGAGGGAAACTTCCTCAATTAAATATATATGTATATATATATATATGAAAAAACCTAGCAAAAAGATGGAATATCCCTCCATTTAGTCTTTGATATTTCCCATCAGAGTTTTGTAGTCTAATTTTTTGTGGTGCTAAATGCACAGTGTTTTTCATTTCAAATTCCACTCCTTCATTGTTTGTATGTAGGTCCAATGCAATTTCAATCAAAAGCCCAAGAGAATAACAGAATGTTTAATTTTCTACTGTTGGATGAAGTAGTCTATAGATGTCAATTATATCCAGTTGAATGATAGAGCTGTTGAGTTCAGTTGTATACTTCTGATAGAAAGGGGTTGAGGTCTCTAGTTGTAATGATTTATTTCTTCTTAAAGTGTCAGTTTTTGCCTCATGTGTTTGACCCTCTGCTGTTAGGCATATGCACATTAAGGATTGTTCTATCTTCTTGAAGTATTGGCCCCTTTACCACTGTGTAATCCCCCTCTTTATCCCTGATAGCATTTCTTTCTTGGAAACCTCCTCTGTCTGAAAATAATATATCTATTCCTGATTTATTTTGCTTAGTGTTAACATAATATATCTTTCTCTGTCTCCATGGACTGTAGCCTTCAGGGTCCTCTGTCTATGGAATTCTCCAGTCAAGAATACAGGAATGGGTAGTCAGTTATTCCCTTCTCCAGGGGATCTTCCTGACCTAGGGATTGAACCTGAGTCTCCCACATTGCAGGCAGATTCTTTACTGTATGAGCCACCATGGAAGCCCCTCTGTCTCTTTACTTTTAATTTACATGTATCTTTATATGTAAAATATTTCTTTTAGACAACAAATTGTTGGGTCTTGATTTTTTCATCAGCTCTGACAATCTCAATATTTTAATTGGCATATTTAGACCATTGAAATGCAAAGGTGACTATTATATAATTATACTAATATTTAATCCAATAGTATATTTAGCACTGTTTCTATTTGTATTTCTGTCTTCTGCATTTTTTCTGCTTTTTATGTGGTTTAAATAGAGCATATTTTATGAATCCATTTCTTCCCTTTCATAGAACATCAAATACACTCTCTTTTAAAAAGATTTTTTTCGTATTTGTCCTAGAGTCTGCAATATATATTTGTGACTAAATCAAGTGTACTTTGAAATAACACTATATTGCTTCATGGGTAATGCAAGTACCCTATAATAGCAAAATATTTCTAGTTCCTCCTTCCCATCCCTGTATCACTGCTATCATTTCCCTTATACCTAAGCATACATACACTCTTGTATGGATTTACCCTTGGTATGCGTAGCTGGCTCAGCATTCAAAAATAAATTAATGCAATTTCATTTACACATAGGCATACATGTATACTTATGTTGGGCTTCCCTTCTGGCTCAATGGTAAAGAATTTGCCTGCCAGTGCAGGAGACACACATTTGATCCCTGGGTTGGGAAGATACCTTGGAGAAGGAAATGGCCTACACTCCAGTATTCTCACCTGGGAAATCCCATGGACAGAGGAGCCTGGTACACTGCACTCCATGGTGTTGCAGAAGAGTTGGACATGACTTAGTGACTAAACCACCTCCACCATACTTATGTATATATACACAAACAAATATAATCAAGTACATTGTTGCTATATTATTTTGAATAAACTTACCTGTTAGATCAATTAAGATAAGAAAAATAAAAGTTTCTATTTTACTTTCATTTATTCTCCAGTGTTCTTCCTTTCTTTATGTAGATCTTAGATTCTCACCTAAAAAATTTCCTTCTCCTTGAAGAACTTTTAATGTTTCTTGCAAAACAGGTCTACTGTCAACATCTACTCTCAACATATTCCCTCAGCTGTTTGTTTTGGATCTGATAAAGTCTATCTTTCTCCCTCACTTTTGAAGGATAGTCTTGAAGGGTATGGAATTTTAGGGTTTCTTTTTTTTTTTTTCCTTTCAATGTTAAGCATTTTATTCTGCTCTTGTTTGTTGCATGGTTTCTGAGGAGAAGTTGATGTAATTCTTATCTCTGCATCTCTATATAGGCAGGTTCCCCGCCCCCGCCCCCATGGCTTCTTTCAAGACTTTTTTCTCTTTCTTTT
>NW_011495071.1:15050509-15050846 GCF_000754665.1 Bison bison bison
AAAGCATCACTACGAACAAAGCTAGTGGAGGTGATGGAATTCCAGTGAAGCTATTACAAATCCTGAAAGATGATGCTGTGAAAGTGCTGCACTCAATATGCCAGCAAATTTGGAAAACTCAGCAGTGGCCACAGGACTGGAAAAGGTCAGTTATCATTCCAGTGCCAAAGAAAGGGAATGCCAAAGAATGCTCAAACTACTGTACAACTGCACTCATCTCACACGCTAGTAAAGTAATGCTCAAAATTCTCCAAGCCAGGCTTCAGCAATATGTGAACCGTGAAATTCCTGATGTTCAAGCTGGTTTTAGAAAGGCAGAGGACCAGAGATCAAATTG
>NW_011495071.1:15050946-15057043 GCF_000754665.1 Bison bison bison
TTTCTGGAGTTTGAATAGTATATGCCTATGCTGTCTTTTGGTTTTTCTTTTTCTTATTATCATGTGTGTGTGTGTGTGTGTGTGTGTGTGTGTGTTTCATCTATCCTGTTTGTTGTTCTTTGAATTTCCTGGATCTGTGATTTGGCGTCTGACATTATTTTGAGGAATTCTCAGTCACTATTACTTCAAATAGTGTGTTTGTTTCTTTATCCCTTTATTCTCCTTCCAGTATTCTCATTACACATATGTTACACCTTTGTAGTTGTCCATAGTTCTTGAATGTTCTGTTCTCATTTTTCCCACAGTCTTTCTATTCTTTGCTTTTCAGTTTTAGAAGTTTCTGTTGCCATGTTCTCAAGCTCAAAGACTTTCCTGATTTTCCCCATCTACTAATGAGTACATTAAAGGCATTCTTCATGTCTTTATCAGTGTTTTTTTTTAATCTCTTGCATGTCTTTTAGATTTTTTCTTAGAATTTCCACTTGTCTGCATACATTTTCTATCTTTCGTACATATTTTCTATTATTTCCATTAAAGCCCTTAGCATATTAATCACATTTAAAAAAAATTCCTGGTCTGACAATTGCAACAGTCTTGCCATATCTGACTCTGATTCTGACACTTTTTCATTCTCTTCAACCTGTATTTATTGCTTTTTGATATACTTTGCAGTTTTTTATTATTGTTGTTGTTGAAAGGCAGACATGATGTACTGGATAAAAAGAACTAAGATAAATAGGCCTTTAGTAATTTAACACTGAAGAATAGGGGGAGAGAGGGAAAGCGTTCCCTAGCCCTGTGATTAGGCCTCAGTCATTTGGTGACCCTGTGGCCCTGGACCATGAGCTTTACTAGTGCTTCTCCTTCCTTCCCTCCCCCTCCCCCTTAGGTGGGACACTTTGGCTGGAGGGGGCTGGAGTTGAGTATTTTCCTTCTCCCACATGGAAGGCTAGAGGAAGCTGGAATTGAGTATTTCACTTTCCCAGGTAGGTTAGGTTCTGATAAATCCTACCATGTTGAGCTCTGGTAAAAATTGCTTTTCTTGAGTGTAGGCTTTGTTAAGAACAGACTAATCTGGTATATTTCAAAATGGTTCCTTTTCCTCTTTCTCTGCTGGAAGCACAAGGGGATCATTCTCTGATATTCACTGTGAAGACCTGGTAGAGCACCTGGAGGTGAAACTCACAAACTGTAGAATATAATTGGGTCTCCCTGGAATTTTTAAGTTTAAATTGTCCACAGCAAGCCCTCAATAATTTGTCAATTATAGTTTATATTTTCCTACCTTGGCACTGGTTGCCATAGAAGTTCTTGCTCATGGGTTTCTGCTCTTGTAATTTGTGAATCTCTGTATCCACCTGTCTTTCTTTTCAATACTTGGAGCTTTGATTTGCTAGGTGAGCTCACTTCTCTGATGGATCAAAAAAGAGTTATTGATTTTTCAGTTTGTTCAGATTTTAAATTGTTGTTGGGACTCAGTGGCAATTCTAAACTTCTTACATGCCAGACTGGAAGCCAGAAGTCTGCTATGTATGTTTGTTTCTTTTTCTTATCTTATCTCTCTACCTAGGATTACCAGGATGACATTGAATATATGGGTAATAGGCACTCTGTCTTGTTCTTGAACTCAGAAGAAAGCATTCAGTATTTAACCATTAATAATGATGTTTGTTGTAGGTGTATGATCAAAATAAGGAATTATTCCCTCATTCCTAGATTGCTGAGAGTTCTTTTTTTAAACATCGTGAATGAGTATTGAATGTTATAAAGTGCTTTATCTGTATCTATAGCAATGATCATATGATTTTTCACCTTTTTCATATAAAGTATATTGTATTGCTTAGTATTTGAATCTTTAAGCAATTCTATATTCCTGGAATAATCCCACTTGATCCTTTTATATATTGTTGGATTACATTTGCTAAAATTTTGTTGAGGATTTTTGCATCTATATTTATGACAGAGACTGGTCTGTAGAGTTCTTCTTATAATGTACTTGTCAAGGTTTTGCTGGTATCACAAAATGAATTGGGCATTGTTTATTGTTTGTCTTTTTTCTGAAGAATTTGTATAATACTGATACAGTTTCTTCCTTGAATGTTTGGAAAAAATTCATGAATTTAACAATCAGGGTCTAGAGTACCTCTGTAGAAAGGCTTTAATTATAAATTCAATGTCTTTAGCAGATAAGGAACTATTTTGGTTTTCTAGTTTAATAAGTGTTTTTTAAAGGAAATGTTTTTTTTAATCTAAACTTTCAAATGTATTAGAATAAAGTTGTTCACTCCTTATTATAGTATCTGTAGGAATATATAGTGATAGCTCCTTTTTCATTACTAATATTAATAATTTGTTTTCCCTGTTACTTGAGCAATCTTGCTGAAGGTTTATTAATTTCATTATTTTTTCAAAGAATTATCTTTTCAGTTTCATTTTGTTCTCTATTGTACTACAGTTATCCATTTCATTGATTTGTACTCTCATATGTTTTCATCATCCCCTTCTGGAGATTTTTTGTTGTCCTTTTTAGACTGAGCTTAAGTAGTAGATTTTCAACCTTTCTGCTTTTGTAGCATTTGCATTTTAAGTTTTAATAGCTGCATTATCTGGCATATAAATTTTAATATGTCATATTTTCATTATAATTCAACTCAAAATATCATCTAATATCATTGTGATTAATTTTTTGTGCCATAGATTTGTTAAGTATGTTGCTTAAGTCCCGATTCATTGATTTCCTAGTTATTTTCATATTACCTATTCCTATTTTGATTCCATTGTGGTCCAAAAACTACTGTCCATGATTTCAATTTTTTAAATTTGTTTAGACTTGCTTTATCCTTAAACATATGTCTGTTTGAGCAATTTCCATGTGCACTTGAACAGAATGTATATTATACAATTGAGGGGAGGTAGTTTTTGATATGTGTCATGTAGTATGAGTTAATCATATTGCTTAATCATTCTTGTTGATTGATCTTTTTGTTGATTTTTCTCTTTTTCTACTGAGGGAGCTATGTTAAAAATCTCAACTATGATTGTGGAAATGCCTAATTTTTCTCTGTTGGCTTTGTTGTATTTTATTGATTGTACTAGTTTTAGGATTGTTGAAATGATCCTTTTAATCATTATTCAGTGTCCTTACTTACCTCTGTTGATATGTCTTGTCTTAAAATGTGTTTATCTAATATTAATATATCTGTATCAGCTTTTTCTTTTGGCTGATGCTTGTATGATATACCCCCCTTTTTTTTTATCTATTTGCTTTTAACCTTTTTTATCTTATATTTAAAGTTTCTCTGTTTTAAAAAACCTAAAGTTGGGTTCTGTTTTTCATCCCAGTTTGACTATCTTTTAAAATTTGTCATATTTAGCCCATTTACATTAATATAATTTCTGATATTTGGTTTTTAATCTACCATTTTAAAATTTATTTCCTGTTTTCCCTGTTCATCTGGTTTTTATTTATCAGTTTTTGCCTTTTTAAAAAATTAATCATGCATTTTATTATTATTTTGCTTTTCCTTCTCTATGACCTTATTGATACATGGTATTTTATGATTCCTTTAGTGGTTATCCAGCTTTCCATTTTGAATTGCTTGGTTATGCTACTTTGAAGGGAGTAGTTAAGGACTCAAAGCACTCGTCAGCTACTTGTATATATCTTTGAAACTATGATAAGAATGCTGCACTGAGATAGGGTTTAAGTCAATTCTCTTTATGTTCACTATCAGCAGAATGATCTCAGGGACACCTGTGTTTCAAGGCTGCATCACAAAATGTGATCTTAAATAAGTCATTTTCCTTATTTAGGCTTCAGTTTCTCTGTTTATAGCATGGAGGTATTGACTAGTAAATTTTCCAGTAGATTTTTTAGCTTTAATATTCTCTTTTTCCAAAAGAGAGATGTCATGGCTTGCTATTATGTTTTATAAAAATCCATGACATTCAAAATCCTTTATAAAGATTAATTGCCCTCTACTTCTGTAAAAAGCCAAAGTATTAATGTGAAATTAATGAAAAAAAAAAAAACCATAAACTATCTTTTAAAACAGTAACTGGTAAGGAATAATTTTCTGAGAGTATCATTTTTAAAAGTATATTCTATCAATAGTCCTGCTTCTGCCATAAATGTGTAACTGATAGTGGACCCTATCTAGCAACATAAACAAGAAATCTTTAAAAAATTTATTTATTTATGGTTGCACTGAGCCTTTGTTACTGTGCATGGGCTTCCTCTAGTTGTGGTGAGTGGGGGTTACTCTTTGTTGTGGTGTGCCAGCTTCTCACTGCAGTGGCTTCTCTTGTTGTGGAGCACGGGCTTCATGTGCCCAGGCTCAGTAATTGCGGAACATGGGCTTTGCTGTCCCATGGCATGTGGGATTCTCCCAGACCAGAGATTGAACTCATGTCCCCTGCATTGCCAGGCACACTCTTAACCAATGAACCTCTGGGGAAGCCCTAACAAGAAATCTTGATTGCTCTATGTGGCAACTATTTTAAGAAATTAGAAACCAGGAAGCATGAGACTGTAATCTATGAGGGAAGGAAACAGACTGAGCCCTAATTATCCTGGCTTCCTACCTGGAGGCATTTAGCAGACCCTGCTGGATGGAATCACCAACTCGATGGAAGTGAGACTGAGTGAACTCCAGGAGATGGTGATGGACAGGGAGGCCTGGCGTGCTGCGATTCATGGGGTCGCAAAGAGTCAGACACGACTGAGCGACTGTACTGAACTGAACTGAACTGATGCAGGGAGAACCAACCCAAGTACCATAAGACAACCTCATGGACCTGAACAATCAGAGATCAGAGTTTGGGGAAATTATAGTGGCTATAAATTGCAGAAAGGATGCTGAGAGTGAAGGAAATTTATACAGAGAGAGAATTCCACCAGTCTTCTCAGGGATCCTCTTGAGTTTTGCCTGAATGTTAATATCAGGAGCTGCGTTAGGCATTACTGACAAAATGGAGGCACAGCCCCAAACCCTTCTCCTCATCCCGCAGGCAAGGTCCTGGGATGAAGGAGTTAGGTCTTGTGATTCTGACTTGTTTGTTCCTTTCTTTGGTTGAGTTGGCTGGAAAAAATGTTAAGGTGCTTATTGTTCTTGAGAGGAGCATGAGAAAACACAAAGCCTTCTGCAGTTGTGCCCCCAGAATAATCCGTTAAGTTAACCACTGACATGTGTTCAAAGATCTTTACAAAAAAATGTTCCAAGATGAACATGTAGGCCGCAGCTTGAGGCCATGGGTAGGATTGTTATCTAAGACCTGTTTGAGAGGGAAATGTTTATGGCAAAGGAAGTTTACTGAGTTTAGGGTTTAAGAATAATTAAGAATAATTAGAAGCTAAAAGTTTAAGGAATGTTGTAGTGTTAACATATTTTACTATAGCTTATAGGGATTAGAAATTTTAGAGATATTAATAGCTAGAAGCCTTTTTAGGAGATAGTGAGCTTAGGTTACTAGAGGCAAGCAGGATTTAGAAAGATAAGAAATAAATTGAGGGATGTGGTATACAGCCCAGACATAAGCATGAGTTACAATATAATCACAAGTTAAATATAGGACACTTAAGAGGAAGTTGGAGAAGGAAATGGCAGCCCACTCCAGTATTCTTGCCTGGAAAATCCCATGGACCACGGAGCCTGGTAGGTTACCATCCATGGCAGGAATCAAGACCATCCCCATGGGAAAGAAATGCAAAAAAGCAAAGGGCTGTCTGGGGAGGCCTTACGAATAGCTGTGAAAAGAAGAGAAGCGAAAGCAAAGGAGAAAAGGAAAGATATAAGCATCTGAATGCAGAGTTCCAAAGAATAGCAAGAAGAGATAAGAAAGCCTTCTTCAGCGATCAATGCAAAGAAATAGAGGAAAACAACAGAATGGGAAAGACTAGAGATCTCTTCAAGAAAATCAGAGATACCAAAGGAACATTTCATGCAAAGATGGACTCGATAAAGGACAGAAATGGTATGGACCTAACAGAAACAGAAGATATTAAGAAGAGGTGGCAAGAATACATAGAAGAACTGTACAAAAAAGATCTTCATGACCCAGATAATCACGATGGTGTGATCACTGACCTAGAGCCAGA
>NW_011495071.1:15057508-15057891 GCF_000754665.1 Bison bison bison
CACAATAAACTGTGGAAAATTCTTCAAGAGATGGGTATACCAGACCACCTGACCTGCCTCTTGAGAAATTTGTATGCAGGTCAGAAAGCAACAGTCAAAACTGGACATGGAACAACAGACTGGTTGCAAATAGGAAAAGAAGTTCGTCAAGGCTGTATATTGTCACCCTGCTTATTTAACTTATATGCAGAGTACATCATGAGAAATGTTGGACTGGAAGAAGCACAAGCTGGAATCAAGATTGCCAGGAGAAATATCAATAACCTCACATATGCAGATGACACCACCCTTATGGCAGAAAGTGAAGAGGATCTAAAAAGCCTCTTGATGAAAGTGAAAGTAGAGAGTGAAAAAGTGGGCTTAAAGCTCAACATTCAGAAAAC
>NW_011495071.1:15057991-15060734 GCF_000754665.1 Bison bison bison
AACTCTTGAGAGTCCCTTGGACTGCAAGGAGTTCCAACCAGTCCATTCTGAAGGAGATCAGCCCTGGGTGTTCTTTGGAAGGAATGATGCTAAAGCTGAAACTCCAGTACTTTGGCCACGTCATGCGAAGAGTTGACTCATTGGAAAAGACTCTGATGCTGGGAGGGATTGGGGCAGGAGGAGAAGGGGACGACAGAGGATGAGATGGCTGGATGGCATCACTGACTCGATGGACATGAGTCTGAGTGAATTCCGGGAGTTGGTGATGGACAGGGAGGCCTGGCGTGCTGCGATTCATGGGGTCACAAAGAGTCGTACACGACTGAGCGACTTCACTTTCACTTTCAAGAGGAAGTAGATAATACATAGTAAACCCGATTCTGAGAGAATCGCTGAAGCAGGAACTCTGTTTTAAGGGCAACAGTGATTTCTGGAGACAATAAATCTGGGTGAGGGTGAACTGAAAATGTCAAACCTCTGACCTAATGCTTTTGTCAAAGTATAAAAGAGAACTTGAAGCTTGAAATAAACATGCAGTCCCGCACCTTGAGTCAGAGGCTACATCATTCTCCGCCGACACCGCTCATCTCTTTAGGCTGATTCCCTGGCTGCTGGAGCTGGACTCCGGCATGTTAATACTGCATGAATAGTGTGTGACTACAAGAAACTTGGCAAAGAACAACTACATGGGAGAGAAAAACTAATAAACTGCAAAAGTATCATGGTTCACATGTTATAGAGATAAATTTAAATTTCTATATTCTCTAGTGCACTGTCTGCATTAAACACCCAGGGCATTCAATGGAGACCCAGAAAAGCCATATCTTTGGAGTAAGGATAAATTAGCCCTAGAGTAAATATTGACCTATTCTCACCATAACAAAGTTTTAAAATGAAACCTCAAGGGATCAAATGATCTGTGAGTGAATGAATACCCATCAGAGGAAAATTCATAATATTTAAAGAAAAAGAAAAAATTCCAAACACTTAGCAAAATAATGTACATATTACCAATATACAATAAAATGAAATAGTAGACATATGAAGAAGCAAAAATCAGTCAATAGAAAGAGACTGAGAAATTAAAGAGATAGTAGAATTAGAAAATAATGACTAAAAATTAACATATGCTCAAGGATAGAAGGAAAATATGAACATATTGAAGACAGAAATGAAAACAATAAGAAACAGCATTTAGAAATCGAAGTGAAAAATATAATATCTGAAATTAAAAAAAAAATACTCGAAGTATTTAAATAATTAACTGTGATTAAAAGATCAGTTAAACTAAAAACAGGGCAATAGAAACCATCCAGACAGGAGCACAGAGAGAAAAAAGACAGGGGAAAAAAATTAAACAGAGCCTCATAGCTTTTAAGGGTAATGGTGAGTCGTATGTGCAATTAGAGTTCCTAGAGATGATATACCAAACTTACATATATGTGTATGTGTGTGTGTGTGTGTGTGTATACATGTCATATATATATATATATATATACACACACATATATATATAATATGAAAAAATGGCTGGAAAAATCCAAATTCATCACACACAAAAAATAAGTCTCTGGGTTCAAGAAGGATAAACACAAAGAAAAATATGTATCAGGGCATACTAAAATAAATTGCTATAAACTAATGAAAGAGAATCTGAAAAGTCCCCTGAGTGCATTGTTTTTAGTGGGGAAAAGGTGGAAATTATCCCTGACTTCACATCCAAAAAATACAAGTCAGAGACATTGCAATGGCATCTTTTGGAGTCCTAAAAGGAAAAAAATAATCTCGAATTCCACATTTATTAAAAATATACTTCAGACTGGAAGGTGAAATAATGACATTTCAGACAAACAGAAGTTCAGAGAATTTACAGCCAGTGAGTTTTCTCTATGGAATATTTTAATGAAATTTTATTAGGAAAGGAAAATAATTCTAGATGAAAGCTTAGGTTTTTAAAAAGAAATGAAGACTATTAGAAATGGTAAATCTGAAGGCATTTTCTAATAATTAATTTAGAATATAATTTTTTTAGGTATAATTAATTTAGGTATAATTTACTTTACAGCAAAACATGTAACAATGTATTATGGAATTTAGAACATTTATAAGTAGTATGTTTAAAAACAGCAGCACCAGAGAGAGAGTATTTTCAAGTTTCTTACATTGTATATTAAATGGTATATTACTAGATGATAGACTATTGTAAGTTAAAGATACATATCTTGACCAACCAATAGATTACTGAAATAAAGAGGTACAACTAATAAACCAACGGGGAGAAAAAATAATTCTAAAAAGTTAAATTAATTAAATATAAAATACAGAAAACATAGCAAAATGGTAGACTTAAACTCTGTTGACAATAATTACATTAAATATAAATGGACTAATTGTACTAATTTTGAAACATGGAAATTATCAGATTGGATTTAAAAACAAGAATCAATTAATACACTGACTATAAGAAACACAGTAAATATAAAGATATAGATAGGTTTGAAGTAAAAGGATGAGCAAAGATAATGTAAACATTAAGAAAGCTGAAGTGCTTATATTAATATAAAAGTAGACTGTAGAGAAAGGATTACCATAGTTTTAAAAAAGATATTCCGTTATGATTAAAGAGCTCGGTCATCAGGAAGACGTAACACTTCTAAATGTGTATGCATCTAAAAACAGAGGCTTAAAATGTGTGAAGCAGAAGTTGAGAAACTGAAAAAAAAAAAAAAAAAAAGTCTATGAC
>NW_011495071.1:15060834-15061179 GCF_000754665.1 Bison bison bison
GGGAAATATCAATAACCTCACATATGCAGATGACACCACCCTTATGGCAGAAAGTGAAGAGGATCTAAAAAGCCTCTTGATGAAAGTGAAAGTAGAGAGTGAAAAAGTGGGCTTAAAGCTCAACATTCAGAAAACGAAGATCATAGCATCTGGCCCCATCACTTCATGGCAAATAAATGGGGAAACAGTGGAAACAGTGTCAGACTTTATTTTGAGGGGGGATCCAAAATCACTGCAGATGGTGACTGCAGCCATGAAATTAAAAGACGCTTACTCCTTGGAAGGAAAGTTATGACCAACCTAGACAGCATATTGAAAAGCAGAGACATTACTTTGCCAACAAAG
>NW_011495071.1:15061279-15062537 GCF_000754665.1 Bison bison bison
AAACTGAAAAAAAAAAAAAGACAAGTCTATAATTAATGTTGGAGATTTCAATACTTCTCTCCCAAAATTTGAAAAAAATAGACAGAAAATCCATAATAATATAGAAGACCTGAAAAACATTATCAAACAGTTTGACCTAATTGACATTACACTTAGAAATTATAGAAAGGTTATTCTTTTCAAATATATATGCAAATCTCAAAAAATAAAGCATATGCTAGAACATAAAACAAGTCTCAATAAACATATAAGGACTGAAATTATGGAGAGTATATTCCTTGTTTACAGTGGAAATAAATTACAAATAGATAAAATTACAAATAGATAACAAAAATATCAAATGTCTGGGAATTAAAACACATACTTCTAAATAAACCATATAACAAAGGAAAAGAACAAGGAAATGTATAAAATATATTAAACTGAATGATAATAAAAACACATCTTAACAAAATATGTGTGATAAAATTAAAATTGTACTTTGAGGGAATTTCATAGCTTTCAATATTTATAATAATAAAGGGTGAAAAGTGACCAATAGATTCAAGGCAAATCCAATAAGATCCAAGATGCTTTATTTTGATGGGGTATGGAGAGGCAAACAAACTGATTCTAAATTCAAATGGAAATGTCAAGGCCGAAGATAGCCAAAACAAATTTGAAATAGAAGAACAAAAATGGAGGACTTAATCTATGTCATTACAAGACTTACTATAAAGCTCAAATAATCAAAACAGTTTGGTATTAGTGTAAGGATAATGAATTAATCAATTAAACAGAACAGAGAATCCAGAAATGGACTTATACACGTGAAATAACAGACTGGATCACAGATCTAAATGTAAAACTAGAATTGTAAAGCTTCTAGAAGAAAATATAGGAGAGTACTTCATGATCTTGGTGGAGGTAAAGATTTCTTAGATGAAAACACTAATCATAAAGAAAATAACCTTGATAATTATAATTGGATATGTAATTGGATAACAGCTATATAAAATACTATGACTCCTCACAAGATACCTTGTGAAAATAAAAAGGCATACTGTAGACTAGGTTAAAAGATTTGAATTTACATAAATGTATAAAATATATGTGTCTGTTTATATATATATAAATAACATGTGTAATATATAACAAATTATTTGTATTATCAGTTCAGTTCAGTCGCTCAGTCGTGACCCCATGAATTGCAGCACGCCAGGCCTCCCTGTCCATCACCAACTCCCGGAGTTCACTCAAACTCAAGTCCATCGAGTCA
>NW_011495071.1:15062637-15066626 GCF_000754665.1 Bison bison bison
GTTTTATTCTATAGTCATTAAGGAAGTGTAAATGTAAGTTAAAGCCACATGAGATACCATTCTACAATCACTGCTGCTGCTGCTAAGTCGCTTCAGTCATGTCCGACTCTGTGCGACCCCATAGACAGCAGCCCACGAGGCTCCCCCATCCCTGGGATTCTCCAGGCAAGAACACTGGAGTGGGTTACCATTTCCTTCTCCAATGCATGAGAGTGAAAAGTGAAAGTGAAGTCACTGAGTCTTGTCCAACTCTTAGCGACCCCATGGACTGCAGCCCACCAGGCTCCTCCGTCCATGGGATTTTCCAGGCAAGAGTGCTGGAGTGGGGTGCCATTGCCTTCTCCATCTACAATCACTAGAATGACTAAAAGTATTAACACTAAGAAGTGTTAAGGAGACTACAAAGAAACTAGGACTCCCATGCATTGTTGATGGAAGTGTAAAATGATGCAGCCCTATGGAAAACCATTTGGCAGTTTCTTTTAAAATCAGATTTATAATTACTCTACTTTTAAAAGCAAGTTCCATTTTTAGAGGGAAAAAAGAGATGTGTATTCATAAAAAGACTTCAGAATGAATTTTCATAATGGCCCCAAAGTGGGAGAAACACACATGTCCAAAAACAGGTGAATGGATATACAATTTGTGATGTATTTGTATAATGGAAATCTTTCCATTAACAAAAGGAATCAAAGTCCTAATACATGCTGCAACATAATTGAATCTCAAAAATTGTATGCTAGTTGAAAGGATTCATATCCAAAAAGTATTGATGTATACTGTATACTTTCATATTTATAAAATTCAAGAGCAGGCAAAATTATTTTACAGCAATAGAAGTCAGATCCATGGTTACCTGGGTTAGGATTATAGGTAAATGACTGAAAGGGAGCATATGATAACTTTTTGGAAATGTTCTGTATTTTTTGTGTGTGGTGACTGCTACATAAATGTTTAATTTGACAAAATTCATCAAATACACATTTAAGATGGGTGAATTTATTACATGATATATATTAAATTATATATCAATATTGTTAATTAAAAAAACATAGTTTGTCACTGTTTAACACACACAAAGTGATCTTCTTTAGTATATTAAAGAATTTGTTTTAGTAATTACTATGTTCAGAGCTTAAGTAATATGGAAGAACACAAAGTAGTACTGGAAACATTCCCTGATCATGAAGGAACTTAGTTAGGTAATATGGAATGAACTTGACTATATATTTAGTCATATGGTGATAAAATTGTTAACTAATAGCAGTGATAGATGGAGAAGAGAGAGTTATGAAGTTCAGAGTTAATGAGTTGATACCTGGGAAAAGTATAAAATGCACAGTGCCTGAGAGATAATATGTGCTCAGCAAGTGTTATTTTGCTTTTCAGAGGATGAGAATTTATGCATCAAGTAATGAATCAAGGCATGATCCAGGAGGTGATATTTAATGTAGGTACCACAGAATAGGAGTGTTTTCCATAGGCATCAAGAAGTGGGGAGACTTTAATGTTAGGAAGATGTCATGATCAAACGTTTGGAAGTAAAAAAGTACAAGACATGTACACAAGAGTGAGTTATGTTTGCTGAATTCATTTAAAAAGAACAAACAGTTTTCAGGTAGCAAAAATAGTGGGAGATGAATCACTAGGGTTAGATTATCAAGGGCCCTTAAAACCAACTTGAGTATATCCTTATTTTAAATTGATGTCTTATGGATTATCAATGCATAAATAAAACATACAGGAAGGGATATTTTATCAGTAAAGACTTATTTTGTAATTTTGTTTTATAACATTAAATATAAAGTCAACTAACCAGAACAATGAAGCTTCTTTGATGAACATGAAACTGAAATTGGGGCTTGCTAATCTTAGATGGGAGTTGTGTTTAATTACCTTGAGTTTCTACTTTTGCTATTCTTGTTCAGTCAGTCAGTGGTGTCCGACTTTTTGTGACCACTGGACTGCAGCACGCTAGGCTTCCCTGTCCTTCCCAGAGTTTGCTCCAACTCATGTCCAATGAGTCAATGATGCCATCCAGCCATCTCATCCTCTGTCATCCCCTTCTCCTCCTGCCTTCAATCTTTCCCAATATCAGGGTCTTTTTCAATGAGTCGGCTCTTCTCATCAGGTGGCCAAAGTATTGGAGCTTCAGATATCAATTGCATCATGTTCAGAAAATTCTAATTCAGATAGCTAAATAAATAGCAGTCCTATAGTATTTTATCTTAACATTGTTGCATGTCTTTCAATAAAGCAAGAGGCTTATTTCAAGGTTTGCATAATAAATGTTTTACTCAGGTAATACAAGTTAATGTATTGGTGATTTTCAGTGCGTTAAAATTGTATAAAGAATGGTGGTAAAGTGGTAAAGAATCCACTTTGATTCAGTTCAGTTCAGTTCAGTTTGATCTCTGAGTCAGGAAGATCCCATGGAGTAGGAAATAGCAACCCACTCCAGGATTCTTGCCTGGAGAAGTGCATGGACAGAGGAACCTGGTGGGCTATAGTCCATGAGGTCGCAAAGAGTTGGACATGACTGAGCATCTGCACATGCTGTGACAGTTTTTGTTGTGTTTTTCTTTTTGTTCAGTATTTTTTAAAGTTACAACTGGTTTTTTTTTTAAAAAAGCCAACTCAATTAGTATAAGCAAAAACCAGAATATATTGGCTTACATTATCAAGAATCACAGGAGCAGAATTTGGCTTTTCTTTTTTGGGATGTAACTATGCTAACATGATACAAAGACTTTTATCTCCCCTCTATCTTTTCCTGTCTGCTCCTCTACTTTTCTTAGTATTTTTGGCATTATTCATTCTTATTGCAGACAAACTCCATGTACCAGGGAGAATAGCCATGACGATCCTAGGCCCTCATGCTTATAACTTTCAACTTGAACATAAGAGAGCCTTTCTGGATAGTTTCAGGAGAGAATTCTGACTGGGTCAAATTCCTCTGTGTCTGGGAAGAGCAGTAGATTACAAACAAGGCAGACTGCAAAGCACTGTGATTGACAACTGTGATTGCCAATCAGGACAATATTGGCATTCAGAAATATAACCCAAAGAAATTCTATCAAAAGAAGAAGTATAAGATACAATGGATGCATAAAATTATTGTTTCCATAGTCCTATGAAGTTTTAAAAAACAGTTAGATATGTAATTGAAAGAGTAAAAATGAAATCAAACGTTTGTAGAACACACAGAGCAATGTCTCATGTTACATGATTTGAATACCTTAGCCTTTGGCAATGGACAGAAAAGCATCGGTGCACTTACTTCTGGGCACTGTGTACATGAAATAAACTGTGATTTGGAAAGGGTTACTTTTTGAGTTCAACAGTATTTTTAAGCAGCATCTTAGCATTTCCTTAGTTGATGATTTCAGGTAAAGAAAGCTCTTAGTTCAGACAAGGTAAGGTGTTATGGAAAATGTAGTGTGGAGGAACAAGAAGACCAGCATAATGGAGTATGTATGGGAGACGTGGCTGTTGAACACTGCTTTCACCGCAATACCATTTTCAGCATCCCTGTCTAAAGAACTAGAGTGCTTCACTCCACATCTGAAGAAATTAGTAATAGACATAATTTTTCTATTATTTTTATATTATTGAACATAATTTTTTCTACTATTTTCTATTACTATGCATCATAATGTGTACATAAGGTGTGATCACTAACCTAGAGCCAGACATCCTGGAATGTGAAGTCAAGTGGGCCTTAGAAAGCGTCACTACGAACAAAGCTAGTGGAGGTGATGGAATTCCAGTGGAGCTATTCCAAATCCTGAAAGATGATGCTGTGAAAGTGCTGCACTCAATATGCCAGCAAATTTGGAAAACTCAGCAGGGGCCACAGGACTGGAAATGGTCAGTTTTCATTCCAAACCCAAAGAAAGGCAATGCCAAAGAATGCTCAAAGTACCGCACAATTGCACTCATCTCACATGCTAGTAAAATAATGCTCAAAATTCTCCAAGCCAGGCTTC
>NW_011495071.1:15066726-15086573 GCF_000754665.1 Bison bison bison
AAATCAAATTGCCAACATCCGCTGGATCATCGAAAAAGCAAGAGTGTTCTAGAAAAACATCTATTTCTGCTTTATGGACTATGCCAAAGCCTTTGACTGTGTGGATCACTATAAACTGTAGAAAACTCTGAAAGAGATGGGAATACCAGACCACCTGACCTGCCTCTTGAGAACCCTATATGCAGGTCAGGAAGCAACAGTTAGAACTGGACATGGAACAACAGACTGATTCCAAATAGGAAAAGGAGTACATCAAGGCTGTATATTGTCACCCTGCATATTTAACTTATATGCAGAGTACATCATGAGAAATGCTGGGCAGGAAAAAGCACAAGCTGGGATCAAGATTGCCAGGAGAAATATCAATAACCTCACATATGCAGATGACACCACCCTTATGGCAGAAAGTGAAGAGGAACTAAAAAGCCTCTTGATGAAAGTGAAAGTAGAGAGTGAAAAAGTTGGCTTAAAGCTCAACATTCAGAAAACAAAAATCATAGTATCTGGTCCCATCACTTCATGGGAAATAGATGGGGAAACAGGGGAAATAGTGTCAGACTTTATTTTTGGGGGCTCCAGAATCACTGCAGATGGTGACTGCAGGAAATTAAAAGATGCTTACTCCTTGGAAGGAAAGTTATGACCAACCTAGATAGCATATTGAAAAGCAGAGATATTACTTTGCCAACAAAGGTCCATCTAGTCAAGGCTATGGTTTTTCTAGTGGTCACGTATAGATCTGAGAGTTGGACTGTGAAGGAAGCTGAATGCCAAAGAATTGATGCTTTTGAACTGTGGTGTTGGAGAAGACCCTTGAAAGTCCCTTGGACTGCAAAGACGTCCAACCAGTCCATCCTAAAGGAGATCAGTCCTGGGTGTTCATTGGAAGGACTGGTGCTAAAGCTGTAGCTTCTAACTGTTGCTTCCTGACCTGCATATAGGGTTCTCAAGAGGCAGGTCAGGTGGTCTGGTATTCCCATCTCTTTCAGAGTTTTCTACAGTTTATAGTGATCCACACAGTCAAAGGCTTTGGCATAGTCCATAAAGCAGAAATAGATGTTTTTCTAGAACACTCTTGCTTTTTCGATGATCCAGCGGATGTTGGCAATTTGATTTTTGGCCACCTCATGCGAACAGTTGACTCATTGGAAAAGACCCTGCTGCCAGGAAGGATTGGGGGCAGGAGGAGAAGGGATGACAGAGGATGAAATGGCTGGATGGCATCACTGACTCGATGGATATGAGTTTGAGTGAACTCTGGGAATTGGTGATAGACAGGGAGGCCTGGCATGCTATGATTCATGGGGTCGCAAAGAGTTGGACACGACTGAGCAAGTGAACTGAACTGAACTGATGCATCATAATAGAAAAAAATAATTTTCACCAGGATTTCCCTGGTGGCTCAGATGGTAAAGAATCTGCCTGTAGTGCAGAGGACCAGATTCGATCTCTGGGTTGGGAAGATCCTCTAGATGAGGAAATGGCAATTCAGTATTCTTGCCTGGGAAATCCCATGGACAGAGGAGCCTAATGGGCTATAGTCCATAATGTCACAAAGAGTTGGACACAACTGAGTGACTAGCACACACATAAATATTTTTTTCTATTATTGAGAGCTGCTCAGTAGAAACTATAAACCTGATGTCAAGTAATGATTTAAATAGTCATTTCAGTGAAACCACACTGAACTGGAGCCAGGACTCTATCACAGACTGTGACTTTGGGCAAGGCAAGGTCAGGAAGGTGACTTCCATATCTTGACTGTGTTTCTTCATTCTGAAATGGGGTTTTAGTCTTAGTGATCATTGAAGTCTCAGCTATAGCAGGAGGCTGTGAGCCTCTGATTCACCTGCTGGTTGCCCCTTTTTTTCTATATTGGCATTGGTAGCAGTTGTACTTTGATATACATGCGGGAGGAATTTGGTTTTCAATTTGTGACCCCATGGACTGTAGCCTACCAGGCTCCTCTGTCCATGGGATTTTCCAGGCAATAGTACTGGAGTGGATTGCCATTTCCTTCTCCAGGGGATCTTCCTGACCCAGGGATCGAATCCAGGTCTCCCACATTGTAGACAGACGCTTAACCATTTGAGCCACCAGGGAAGTTCTGATACTTTTAGGTGCTAAGCAGGTTTGGAAAGCAGATGAAAGAGATACCTCCTACCTGCATGTGTAGAACAATGTGAGTTCCATGAATGTATGTTAAGTGCCAGTTTTAAGTGGTCCCTATAAAACATTATCAGACTTTGGTAGGTAAAACAGTACAAAGAGAGAATATTGAACTTAATGTGATGATGTCTATATATGTATTTCTGGCAGCTCTTAAACGTAGGGCTTTCTCTCTGTCATGAATATGTCAAAATTGTGCATCCAAGAGTTCAAATGACATTTTCAATAGCTACCATTGACACACACATACCGAGACACTCACAGTATATTATCTAGTAAAGTGGTTGTAGAATTAACATTTTTCCTGGAAGGAATATATCTGATTTAATGACCAAATCATTTTAAAGCAGCACAACAGAATTTCACAGGAGCTAAATCTATTTCTTCACACCGATCATGCGTGTTTTACTCAGGCATTGAGTCATTAGCATGTTTATAATGGTTCTAATTTAGCACAACATTTTCTGAATTTTATCCTTGAGTCATTTACAAATTGTTCATATTGAATAAACAAAGGAAACAGATTGCATTTTATACTTAGTAATTTATCTGAAAGAAGAGGGGAGGGTTAATTGTTTGAAAGTTTTGGTCTGTTTGGGGAAGTGAGCTTGCTTTTTCATTGCTAGGCATAAATGCCATTTCTCATCTTTTGGGGGATGGGGGGGAGGCTATGGAGGAGTAAAATGAAAAATTAGGACCAGGACAAGATTGGCCACTCCCAGAGGGGAGTGTGGAGCAAAAGGGGAGCTGGCACGAGATTATCCAAAACAGTTGGTGCATTCCTTAATGATCAAGTGCTTGAGAAGTCCAGCTCTTCCTGGCAGAGCATCTGTGTTGATGTTTATATCATTGCCCTGCTGTATGGGAAAGGCATGCTTTCTCTCGCTGCTTGGCTAAAAATAGGATGGAATATAGCATTGTATGAGATATTTTAAGATAGCAAAAACATTTAAGAGGTTAAAGATTTGACTTTTGGATCAAAAAAGATCAGTGATATAACTCGTGGTGTTCCTTGAAGACTGAATTTTATCTGCAGTTTGTCAGTGATTCGAACTCTTGGTTAGGCGAGTTATTCTAGGTTCGTTTGGTGCAGTCTGAGAAGCCCACTCTACTGTCTTTTCTGTCAGCTTCCCAGCATGAAGAGCAAGATTGAGAACAGCCTCTATTTATACTCCCTTGATCGTATTTGGAAAATCAGTTGTTTCACTGGAGAGAGGGAGAGAGAGAGAAGGAGAGCACGCGCAGTCGTCAGGGAGTATGCTCTGTACGTTACAGTGACTTCAAAATAAAACTGGCGCATTTTAGTGTCTAATTATTTTAGTGAGCTTGGAGGGTTTTAATTAAAATTTAAGAGTGCTCTTCAAGCTCTCCAAGCTCCAATTTTATCCCACTGTATTGTGGAGCACTTGTCACTGTGGAAAAATGTACAGTAACTGCCATGTGCATCTCTGTTTCCTAATGAAAAATATGAGATTGATGATCAGCAGGGATATAAATATATATTATCAAAATTAGCTGTAAACCAAGGTCAAGGATACTTTTGATAAGTTATCACTGTTCTTTGGATACATAGAAAATTTATTGCCCTTGAAATTTATGATTCCTGTGGTAAAAATAAAAGGGATTGCTTTAAACAAAGTTTAAAAAGCAGTAGGAAATATGCGTACAGGAGGGCAGGCATTATTGTTTCTCACTAAAGTTTTTAAAGTTATTTTCTATATCATATTTCTAATATTTTAACATTTCTAACTTTAAGTATCACTTTGAGGTAAAAGGAATAATGATAAGTGTTTACTCACAGGTAAATTGTTTTAAAGTACAATAAAAAAATTTTCCCATTATCCTTTCCTGTTCCCTGTGATTTCGTTTTAGTGATTATTTCTTTTATTTACTCTCTTAGACTCTTTACTTTGCTTAGAGTACAAGTTAATAATACTACTGCAACTTTGTTTAATTCGGAATAATTTAAAATTGTTCCTAAAACATCATCATTTAGATTAGGAAATAAATATCTTACTTCAAATTTCTCTTGTGCGGTGAAATTAATTATTAGCATGATAAAACATTCCTGACTTACCTGGTTTGACACCTGGGTACTTAAGCAGAAACATTGCTTTGCAATCCATTATGCTGTATATTTATAACATGCTAGTTCTGACTTATATCTTTCTTGTTTCCTTAGAAAAAGTTTATTGAAATAGAAAAACTTAGATTTGCAAAGGAAAAGGGAAAACATAGCTATGCAGCTGAGAATTAATTTATACCATATCAAATCCCTTTACATCCTTGGTTAAAAATAAACAAGAACTGAAGTTCAACTCTTAACTTTTGATAGTGGTGTTTTTCTCACGTTATTTACAAAAATTGGGCAAGATAAATATAATAAACTCTTGCATTTCATTAGTTATGTATTGTTTTATGGACACTAATACTTTCATAGTAATAGGAATTAATTTTGGCATTTTCACTTTTATGCTGAAGTGTTAGGTTTACATTCATTTTTAATATGTACGTATGATGGTGACACATACTATAATATTGTGATACTATAATGTTGTAGTTTTTTAACCTTAATTTCCAAAAAGTATTTTAATTAGCTGAATTAGTCTTCTTCTAATTAGCTGAAGACAACTCAGTCAAAATACTAAAATTTGAGTAGTCAAACTCAGATAGTGAAATACACTGTATATTTTTTCATTGTTTTGAGGACTATGGCACTACCATAACTGTATTAGATGTTTACCAGTCAATCACGGAAAACATATTTTCCTGTGCAGTGGTCCAAGAATTCTGGGTGATGTTTAGTTCTTTTTTTCCGTTTGGAATCCTGCATGAGTACTGAATTCAAACATGGGCTTAATCTTTCCCTGTACATAATGCAAACTGGACTTCTTTACTTATTTTGACCTCTTTGATTTTTTGCATTTGTGCATGGTCAGAAAGGGGCAAAGTCTGATCTGATGAACTGCCTCTGTAAAGCTAGAGTCCTAGTAATATAGTTGAAGTATGTGGCACAAGGAGGATGAATACTTGATTTTTTATTTTTGTCCTTACCTGGATATTATTTTGAATGGTAAATTTGAAAATATAGATTTCATTTAGTTTTATCTATTATATATGTCCTCGTTTCAAGTCAGAAACATCTTGGTAGAGGCAGTAGTATCCTCTGCCTATGTAGCTTTTAATAACAACCTGCATCTTCTGGACTTTCTTCCCTCACCTTACTTGTTTTATATTACATTATGGAGTGTGCTGAGTACTTATTGTGTATGTATGTCCTTAGAGGGCTGGCAAATAGATTTTAGGTGAGAAACCTGTTTTTCAAGAGATTTTCTCACAGTTTTGAATGTTGATAAAGTGGTATGTCGTGACTCTTATTGCCCTGTGGATAAAGACAATCAGTGATCGTTACTGAATATTTTCATGAGCTATAGACATGCAAAGATTGCTTTATTTTTTTCTTTTCAGTTTCTTCTACTGAAATGAGAATTTGTATAGCTAGATTAACTCAGCATTATGGTGAGGATTAATTTTCTAATAGAAATGTGAAATGTTTTGAATTTATTAACCATTTAATTAATGACTAGCTCTTATATAAAGCTGTGTCTTCAAACATATTTGATAAATATTTGAAATATATGTTCATGTTGTCCATATAATTCTGTTTTCTCCTATGAAATTTTAGCATTCTTTTCCTGGAGCTCTGAAAGATTTCAGGTCTATTAATAGAAATGAGAGACATATTTTAGCTGTTTTACATTTAGTGTATATCTAATCCTGGTTCGTGAACTTGCTCTGAATTTTCGATCATTACTAGTAAATTGGGATTTTGTCTTGATCATTATAATATGTTAACTCTACTCAAATTTTAACCACACAAGTTATGCTTTAGCATTTATGTCAGTGATTACCAGTTTAGTATGATGTTGTAATATATATGAAAAAGTTTTTTTAAAAAGTAACAAAACTGAGTAGGAGAGGAAGTTGAAGACATTTTGTTGATTATTCTTACATATGACCTAATGTTATATCCAGAAATTTAAACCTGACTTGAGAAAAAGTAATCTCTGATAGAAAAAAGCAGAGACATTACTTTGCCAACAAAGGTCCATCCAGTCAAGGCTATGGTTTTTCCTGTGGTCATGTATGGATGTGAGAGTTGGACTGTGAAGAAAGCTGAGCACCGAAGAATTGATGCTTTTGAACTGTGGTGTTAGAGAAGACCCTTGAAAGTCCCTTGGACTGCAAGGGGATCCAACCAGTCCGTTCTAAAGGAAATCAGTCCTGGGTGTTCATTGGAAGGACTGGTGCTAAAGCTGAAACTCCAATACTTTGGCCACCTCATGTGAAGAGTTGACTCATTGGAAAAGACCCTGCTGCTGGGAGGGATTGGTGGCAGGAGGAGAAGGGGACAACAGAGGATGAGATGGATGGATGGCATCACCGACTTGATGGACATGAGTTTGAGTGAACTCTGGGAGTTGGTGATGGACACGGAGGCCTGGCGTGCTGTGATTCATGGGGTCGCAAAGAGTCGGACATGACTGAGCGACTGAACTGAACTGAATCTCTGAGAGGCATGACTTTGAAGAATTCCTTCTTGACCCTCACACCTAACATTATCTTTTCTATGACTTTTGCCTAGAAACAAAATATGTACAGAACAAAGTATATACCTTGTTTCTGAATTAAAATCCAAGAGACTATTTTGGAAATTAAATGCAAACTGAACGTATGCATATGCATAGAGACCCTCTTGGCAGATCACTTAGAATTCAATTTTTAATCAAAGTGGTAGATCATTTGTTTAAAAGAAAATAATTAATAGGAAAGCCTGGAAGAAAAGGAGGAAAGGAAAGAAGGGAAGAAGTAAGGGGAGGAGCAAGGAGCTTTCACTTAATAGAATCAAGCTGACTTCTTTTTAGAAAGAACTTTGGCTCCTGTGATAGCTAGTTCTTCATCAGCCGTTTACCAACACACTGATCTGGATTCCATCCATTTCTTGATTGACTGATCATTTCATGGACAAATGTTAATTGTTTTCACCAATATGTTCTAACCATGCAGTGGTTTTCTCATCTCTTACCCAGGGGCTCACTGTCTTTGCCTAAGCTTATCAAGTTTCTGAAACCCTTTAGATCCATCTTAACCTTACTGTCATTCTGAAAAATTCAAGGAGGACTTAGAAGTTGGAGAAAAAATGAAAGGGAAAATGCTAAAGAGATAGGTACTGATATGGGAGAGAAAAAACATTTGGAGTTGAAATAAGTTTTTAAATATAATTTTAAAAAGAGGTTATCAGAATTTTGACACTTGGAATGTTAAAGTATAATGGGAGTATGCTTTGCACTAAGGATTGAGTATTTAAATCTGCTCTCCCTTTTGGAAACGTGGCCTGTTTATTAAAATTTGAGACTTATAAGATGCATGTAAGTAGTTATAAGCAGTAGCTCTAGTTTCAAATCTACCTGATCAGAGAAAAAATAACTCATTGATAAAAATTTGGTAATTATTAGAACACTCTAAAATGTAAACTTCTGTAAGCTTTATGAATCTTATAGAAACAAGTGTAATAACTTCCAAAATCTAGTATGCTGTTTAGAAATGCAGTAGGTCAAATAGCGTTTAAATAAGGATCTTCTTGAAAAGATCACGCATCTCTATTTATATAAAGGTTTTAACTGTTTCTATTACTGGGAGACAGAGAATATCTTGTTTATTTTCTTTGTATTTTACTGTAAATTAATATTTTACAAAAGTTGCCATCTGTGTATTTCTTAAGGAACAAGGAGTTACAGGTTGATTCTTCTCTTCTCAGTTGAAAATTTGTCATTCTTCCTTGAACAGCACACAAATTTTGCTTGGACTTAAAAAAAAGTCACCTGAATTAAAAGGAATAATATCTAAACCTAAGCTTGTAGAAAAAAGCTCCTTGTTCTGTCCTATTAGTCTAAAGAAATGATAAATGCTGGCTGAATATTAATTAGCCAAAATTATAATACCAAGATAAGATTATTGAGCATTGTCTTTTTTTCTCCTGGGAATATTGTAAATAATTTTCCAGCAAAAAAAAATTTAGTTGTGGTATTTTATAATAGATAGAATAATATACTTGTCTATATCCTTGGTTAAAGCGGCAAAAAAATCTTTGATCATTTTTGAATGATAGAATTTCTCCATTAACTCCATAGACTTCTATATTTGTAATATTTTAATACTTATCTAAAACATGTATAATATTTTTAATACTTACTTTTTTATTTAAATAGATTCCTCCTGCATGGAAAAACTGCTTTCAAAAGATTGGAAGGAAAAAATGGAAAGATTAAATACCAGTGAACTTCTTGGAGAAATTAAAGGTACAGTATACAAAATATCAAACATATCAATGTAGAAATGTTATTTTGTACCACAACACATCTGCTTATCTTCTGTACCCCAACATTAAATTCTTACTTCTAATATTTATATTTAAGAGGGTAAATGTACAATGTGTTCCTGAACTTTTATTCTTTTGTAATGTTTATAGAATGAAATTTTTCCCTTTTTACAGTCTATAAACATATAACTTACAGGACACACTACTTCATTAGTCTCCTCCTTGGCACAGAAGGAAAACAGTAGCTTTAGCTGTGCAGTGCTTAGTCACTCAGTTGTGTCTGACTCTTTGCCTGCCAGGCTCTTCTGTTCATTGGGGTTCTCCAGGCAAGAATATTGGAGTGGGTTGTCATACCCTCCTCCAGGAATCTTCCTGACCCAGGGATTGAACCAGGGTCTCTTGCATTGCAGGCAGATTCTTTACCAGCTGAGCTACCAGGGAAGCCCATAGTTTCATTTGCTGAACAAAAAAGTATGAAAACAATGTTATGTCAAAAATGAACAAATTAAATAAAGATAATTTTAGTCCTTCCTTTTGAAATTATAGTAGCTTAATTGATGAATCCAAATCACTAATTTGAATTTTTTTCTGGTCAAAAATGATCAGGGGGTAGTAACTATAACAAAGGAGTTTATAGAATGTGCTATTTATATTTATGACTGGATTCTGAGGCCTGGTTCCCTGTTCAAATTCTGGCTCTGTCAACTTACTAGATGAGTGACTTGGGGCATGTCACTGAAGGTTTCAATGTTTTGAATTCCTTGTATCTAAAATGAGGATAATAAAAGTACTTGGGCTTCCCAAGTGGTGCAGTGGTAAAGAATACGCCTGCCAATGCAGGAGATGCTGGAGATGCAGGTTCAACCCTTGGATCAGGAAGATCCCCTGGTGGAGAATATGATAACCTACTCCATTGTTCTTGCTTGGAAAATTCTATGGACAGAGGAGCCTGGCGGTCTACAATCCACGGGGTCACAAAGAGTCGGACACGACTGAGCACACACAACAAAAGTACCTACCAAGGCTCATTAAGAGAATTAGTATGTGTAAAGCTTTTAAACGGCTTGCACTTAAGGAAACCCTCATGAGGGAAAGTTGTGCTTGTTATTAACTGCCCATAGGATCTTAGGTTAATTAATCTCAAATAGATTTCACAGAACTTAACATTTCATGATCTCTGACCTGGCTGAGGATGAGCATCCTTATTTTAAAGATAATTGATTGGCATTATTATTTTGAAACAAATTAAGAGGTGGGCAGTCCCAATCCATTACAAAATTAACCTGCCCTATCAGTTAAGCAGTTATACTTTTTGCCCAGCTCCCTCTTGTTGATTCTTTTATGGAGAGGAAGTACTGTATGAAGTACTGAAGTAGCTTTTGTTATTGTGGATAGAATCTGTTGTCATTAATTACTTTTCTCAGTCATCCCTTACAGATAGTCATTGCTCTATCTATCACTCTGTCACTTAAACTGACAATTTGAGAACTCAATTACATTAGTTTTCTGAATTTATCAAATGACTTCAGGTGAATTTTCCCATGGATAATGTCTCATTTAAGATGAACATTTGGTGATAACTATCTGATGAAAATTTTATTTTGAATTTATTACAGAATATTGCCTAGTATTCAGACATGTTATATTCAACTCAAATGAAGAGAAAGAGTAGTCATATCTTTTCCAAGGAATAATTAATAACATTCTATTAACTAATGCAGTATCAAAATCAAGTGGAAAGTGGGTAGTATTTTTGAATTTCACTGCTTCTGTTTTGAACTCATAAAGGCTATTTGCTATTTTGGAAAAGAAAAAGAAACTCAATTTATAACTGACGTGTAGAACCTCATTAGTGACATATTCTTTATCCAGCTGCAATAACATGGTGTGTGCTACTTTGCACGTCATTCTCTGTTTTCTTCCCTTTCCAAAGTCATTGGTTTTATGACAGTGAGTACAGAAATGGTTTATGCAAAGGCAAGCTTTTGCCAGTGTGAATGATGGGGGTCTTGTTTTCTCTCAGTAACGTGGAAGCTAACATTTTATTATGTTATGATTCAGCATCAAGTTTTTATGATTTGGGTTATCTTTCCAATCCCACTTTCTATATTTCTTTATTTTTGATTCAAAAATGCAAAACTGTACTAGCTTTATGTAGTCAAAATCTCAAAAGTGAAACATGCAAACTCAGGCTTTTCAAATTCTTTAACTTTTTGTTTTTCTGGATTCTGTTTGTAAAATGTGAACTTTTGTTTGTGTGCTGCTGTTTTTATGGGCATAGAAGATAAGATTCTTACCAAATTTTTCATTTTGATTTACTCTACATCAGTGTCTGTTTTTACATCTTTATATTTTGTCAGCATAATCGTATGAAAAGATTCCAAAAATATGATAAAAGAAACAAAAAAATTTAGTTCAAATAGCATTCAAGTAGTTTGATTTAGCCACTACTAAAACTCAACACACACTTTTATTGTAGGTGAGATCAAGTCAGTTATTAGTCACCAAAATTGGTTCTAATTATTCAGAAAATTTAGGGTGATTTAAATACTATCTCCAAGAAAAACACACCTGGGGCATTTCGTGGTGTTTCAATGGTTAGCCCTCCATTCCTCTACTGCGAGGGTGTCGAATTCTATCCCTGTTTGGGGAACTAAGGTCCTGCCTGCTATGCAGTGTGGCCACAAAATAATTTTTTTAAAAAAGGGAAAAGAAATGAAAACCATACTACTATGGTTTAGTGTATCTTAGCAATGTATATTTATATATTTCATTATTTTCCCCTCATTATAAAATTCATATGTATTATAAAAAGAATATAAACACACCTAAAGGAAAATATAATTGTCCTTTAATTCTACCTATATTATAGTGTATATCCTTTCCATTTTAATGTGTGCATATGCCTTAGAATTATTTTCCCTTAAAATTCGAATCATCCTTTTACAATTTTTTATAATTTACTTTTCCCACTTAATGATATATTATGAATTTCCCTATAATTAGGTTGTCTTCTAAAATATTACTTTTATTTGCAGCAAATATGATATAAAGTGAGGTTCTTATAATTTGACTGAGACTGTTATTCAATATTTAAGGTTTTATTATTTGTCATTATAAAGAAAACCTTGAATATGGCTAACTTTTTAGTATTTTCAGTGTTATTTAGTAATTATTTTCTTAGGATATAGATATATTCTGAAAAAGTGAAATTACTGAGTTGAAGGATGTGTTCTTTTTGGAAAGACTTTTTGTTCATATTGCCACGTAGCCCTTCAGATAGAATATAGGGTTCTGTGCTCTCACTAGCAAGTATTTCCTTGCCATCTATGATTATTTTAAACATTCCTTGCCAGTTTGATAGGGGAATATAACATTGTTGCTGATATATTTTGAACTCATTTGATATTGACTGATAATGAGAAGTTTTACATAAATTCATTTGGATTAAATATCTCTTCCTTTGTATATTGTCTGTTTATGTTGTTAGCCCATTTTTCCTTTAAAGGATTTGTTTAGTTCTTATGGTTTCATAAGACTCTTTAGTGGTACTGGCCTTTCTTTGTCATATTTGTGTATTTTGTCATTTTCTTTACTGTATGGTTTTGTCATCAAATCTTTTCCTCCCTGTTTTAATGCTCTTTTTTTCTTTTTCTTTTTTTCTGTTTGGGGTTTGTTTAGAAAGGTTTCTCCCAATCTAAAATTATATTCTACTGTATTTTCTTCCAATTCTTTGACTATATTTTTATACACTTAACCCTTTCATTCCTCTTGGATATATTTTGATGGATAATGTAAAATTTTTTTTCTTAAGCAGTTAACCAAATATCTGTGTATCATTTATTAAATAACCCATGTTATCCCATCTGACTTGAAATAACCTCTTTTATTATATATGGATTGCATATTTGCAGCCACTCTCATTTTTTAGCTCTTTTCCATTTATCTTTCTATCTAAACTTCTAAAGTGCTAGGCTGTGTTAATCACTGTAGCTTTATAGTATTTTTGAACAGTATTGCAAGACCTCATTCAAAATTTTTCTTAAGGTGCTTGTATACTTCTGTAAAATTTACCTTAGATTTAGAAGTTGTTAACTAAAATTGCAAAGTGATTTTTTAAAAGATTATAAAACTATAGGGTAGCTAAAATCTTTTTAATGTTGAATCTTTCCATTCCAAATAACTTATTCAATCAATTCTTTTATGTTTCTGAACAATGTTTTGTTTCTTACATATAGATTCAGCACATTTCTTTTAATATTTCCTCTACAATATTTAATTTTTTATTTGTGAATGTTATATTTTTCATACTACTCTCTTTTTGTTACTATATTTAGGGATGATATTGCATTTTGCTGGCTCATTTTATAACTTCCCTTTTTGTCAAGCTTGTTAGGTCTAGTCATATTTCAGCTGATGTGTTTTCTCCTCTTTTGGGGCAGTTATTTGTTCCTTTTTTTCACCACTTCTTTTAATACACTGCCTAGAATGTCAAGAATAATATTGGGGAAAACAGGTAATAGCAAGTATTTTATGTAGTTTTTAGTTTATGGAATTGTGTTTGTTTAGTATTTCACCATTAAATATTATATTGACTATTGATTTAAGATATTTTTAATCGTTAAAAATATTCTAGTTATATTTTATTAGGAGTTTCTATGATAAATTGTATTTTAGTTAATGGTATATCTTATTGGTTTTTGTTTCTCAAATTAAATAATGAAATAAACACATTAGTCATGGTATAGTCTTGTTTTAATGTACTTCATACTTTTATTTGCTTATATTGCAGTTGTTATTTTTGCATCTGTATTTGTAAATGAGATTAGTTTGTGTTTTTCTTTATTTTTGCTATCTTTGTTAATATTTAGTACCAGAGTTGTGAAATTGAAAAGCATATCCTTCTTTTCTATGGAAGATGGCTATGTAAAACTATTCAATAGATAACATCTTAGTGAGAATCTGTTTTTATATTCTTTGTGTGTCCTTTACCCTAAAGTGTTGTAGGCAGCATATTATAGGCTCTTTTCTTTTTTTTTAGAATCTTATCTACCATGCTATACCTTTTGATTGGAGAATTTAGTGCAATGACATTTAAGGTAATTATTGATTTGTTTTGTTCAGTCACTAAGTCATGTCTGACTTTCTACCACCCCATGGACTGCAGCATGCTAAGTTCTTCTGTCCTTCACTATATCCGAGTTTGCTCAAATTCATGTCCATTGAGTCAGTGATGTTATCTAACCATCTCATTCTCTGCTGCCTTCTCCTTTTGCTTTCAATCTTTTCCAGCATAGGGTCTTTTCCAATGAGTAGGCTCTTTGCATCAGGTCCTGAATATTCACTGGAAGGACTGATGTTGAAGCTGAAACTCTAATACTTTGGCCACCTGATGCAAAGAGCTGACTCATTGGAAAAGACCTTGATGCTGGGAAAGATTGAAGGTGGGAGGAGAAGGGGACGACAGAGGATGAGATGGTTGGATGGCATCATCAACTCAATGGAATGAGTTTGAGTAAACTCTGGGAGTTGGTGATGGGCAGGGAGGCCTGGTGTGCTGCAGTCGATGGGGTCGCAGAGTTGAACATGACTGAGCGACTGAACTGAACTTGCATCAGGTGGACAAAGTATTGGAGCTTCAGCATCAGTCCTTCCAATGAATATTCAGCGTTGATTTCCTTTAGAATTGACTGGTTTGATCTCTTTGCAAACCAAGAGACTCTCAAGAGTCTTCTTCAGCACAATTTGAAAGTATCAGTTCTTTGGTGCTCAGCATTCTTTATGGTCCAACTCTCACATCTGAACCTGACTACTTGAAAACCCATAGCTTTGACAATACAGACTTTTGTTGGCAAAGATCTGCTTTTTAATATGCTGTCTAGGTTTGTCATGGCTTTTTTTCCCCAAAGAGTAAGTGTCGTTTAATTCTGGGCTGCAGTTACCATCCACAGTGATTCTGGAGCCCAAGAAGATAAAATCTGTCACTGTTCCCACTTTTTCTCCATCTGTTTGCCATGAGGTGATGGAACCAGATGCCATGATCTTAGTTTTCTTGAATGTTGGAGATTTTAGCCAACTTTTTCATTCCCCTCTTTAACTTTCATCAAGAGGCTCTTTAGTTCCGCTTTGCTTTCTGCTGTTAGAATGGTATCATCTTCATATTTGAGATTGTTGGTATTTCTCCCAGAAATCTTGATTCCAGCTTGAGTCATTCCGCCTGGCATTTCATACGATGTACTCTGCATCAGTTCAGTCGCTCCGTGACTCTTTGCGAGTCCATGGACTGCAGCATGCCAGGCTTCCCTGTCCTTCACTCTCTCCCGTGGTTGCTCAAACTCATGTCCATTGAGTCCATTATGCCATCCAACCATCTCATCCTCTGTCACCCGCTTCTCCTCCTCCCCTCAACCTTTCCTGGCATCAGAGTCTTTTCCAGTGAATCAGCTCTTTGCATCATGTAGCCAAAGTATTGGAGTTTCAGCTTCAGCATCAGTCCTTACACTGAATATTCAGGGTTGATTTCCTTTCAGATTGACTGGTTTGATCTTGTTGCAGTCAAAAGGACTCTAAAGAGTCTTCTCCAGCACCAAAGTTTGAAAGCATCAAATCTTTGGCACTCGGACTCCATGATCCAGCTCTCACATCCATACATGACTACTGAAAAAACCATAGCTTTGACTAAACAGACGTTTGTTGGCAAAGTGATGTCTCTCTTTTTTAATATTTTGCCTAAGTTTGTTATAGCTTTTCTTCCAAGGAGCAAGCATCTTTTAATTTCATGGCTACATTCATTGATTCTAACCTTTGCTTTTTGACCTGCATACATGTTTCTCAGGAGACCAGTAAGGTGGTCTGGTATTCCTATCTCTTTAAGAATTTTCCATGGTTTGTTGTGATCCACAGTCAAAGGCTTTAGGTAGTCAGTGAAGCAGAAGTAGATACTTTTTCTGGAATCCCCTTGCTTTTCCTATGATCCTGTATATGTTGGCAATTTGATCTCTGGTTCTTTTCTAAATCCAACTTGTACATTTAAAAGTTCTTGATTCATGTACTGTTGAAGCCTAGCTTGAAAGATTTAGGGCATTCCCTTCCTAGCAGGTAAAATGAGTGCAATTATATGGTAATTTTTGAACAGTCTTTGGCATTGCCTTTCTTTGGGATTGGAATGAAAACTGACCTTTCCCAGTCCAGTGGCAGCTGCTGAGTTTTCCATATTCACTGACATATTGACTGCAACACTGTAGCAGCATCATCTTTAAGGATTTTAAATAGCTCAGCTGGAATTCCATCACCTCCACTAGTTTTTTAGTAGTAATGTTCCGTTTAGGTCCACTTGACTTCACACTCCAGCATGTCTGGTTTTAAGTGAGTATTGTGGTTATCTGGGTCATTAAGACCCTTTTTGGTATAATTTTTCTCTGTTCTTGGCACCTCTTCTTAATCTCTTCTGCTTCTGTTAAGTCCTTTCCATTTCTGTCCTTTATTGTGCATAACTTTGCTTGAAATGTAACCTTGGTATCTCCAGTTTTCTTGAAGAGATCTCTAATCTTTCTCATTCTATTGTTTTCCTATCTTTCTTTGCATTGTTCACTTAAGAAGGCCTTATTATGTCTCCTTGCTATTCTCTGCAACTCTGCATTCAGTTGGGTATATCTCTTCCTTTCTCCTTTGCCCTTCTTTTCTCAGCTGTTTGTAAGGCTCAGACAACCACTTTGCCTTCTTGCATTTCTTTTCCTTGGTTTTGGTCACCACTTCCTGTACAATGCTATGAACCTCTGTCTATAGTTCTTCAGCATTCTATCTACCAATTAGATTAGATTCTAATCTCTTGAATCTATTTGTCCCCTCCAGTGTATAATCATAAGGGATTTGATTTAGGTCATATCTAATAGGTCTAGTGGATTTCCCTACTTTCTTCAATTTAAGCCTGAATTTTGAAGGATACTGGAGTGGGTAACCATTCCTTTCTCTAAGGTATCTTCCTAACCCAAGACTGAACCATGGTTTCCTGCATTGCAGGTGAATTCTTCATCATCTGAGCTACCAGGGAAGCCCATATATACATACTCCATCTTCTTTATCCATTTATCTGTTAAAAGGACTTTTAGGTTGTGTCCATATCTTGACGCCTATAATTAATGCTGCTATGAACATTGGGGTATATGTATCTTTTTGAATTAATGTTCTCATTTTCTTAAGATATATACCTAGGAGTAGAATTGCTGGATCATATAATATTTCTAGTTTTTAGTTTTTTGAAGAACCTCCTTAGTGTTTTCTAGAATGATTGCACCAATTTACATTCTTACCAACAGTGTACAAGGGTTTCTTTTTCTCCATATCCTTGCCAACTTTGTTATTTGTGTTTTTTTTTTATGACAGGCATTCTGTCAGATGTGAGATGATACCTCATGATTTTGATTTGCATTTCTCCAATGATTAGTAGTAGTGAGCATCTTTTCGTGTGCCTGTTGGCCATCTGTATATCCTCTTTGGTAAAATGTCTGTTTAGGCCTTCTGCCTGAGCTTCTCTGGTGGCTCAGATGGCAAAGAATCTGTCTGCAGTGTGGGAGACATGGGTTCAACCCTAGGTCAGGAAGATCCTTTGGAGAAGGGATTGGCAACCCACTCCAGTATTCTTGCCTGGAGAATTCCATGGACAGAGAAGTCTGGCGGGCTGCAATCCGTGGGGTTGCAAAGAGTTGGACACAACTGAGAGACTTACACTTTCACTCCTTCTGCCCATTTTTTAATTGGGTGATTGGTTTCTTTGATATTGAGTTGCATCAGCTATATGTATATTTTAAATATTAACTCATCAGTGATATCATTTACAAATATTTGCTCCCATTCAGTAGGTTGTCTTTTCATGTTGTGATGGTTTCCTTTGCTGTGCAAAACTTTCAAGTTTAAATTAGGTCTCATTTGTTTATTTTTGTTTTTTGATTCCTTTGCCTTAGGAGACAGACTCAAAATATATTGCTATAGTTTATGTCAAAGAATGTTCTTCATATTTTTTTCTTCTAGGAGTTTTATGATTTCTGGGGCTTCTCTGATAGCTCAGTCCGTAAAGAGTCTGCTTGCATTGCAGGAGACCTAGGTTAGGTCCCTGGGTTGGGAAGATCCCTGGAGAAGGAAATGGCAACCCACTCCAGTATTATTGCCTGGGAAATCCCATGGATAGAGGAGCCTGATGCGCTACAGTCCATGGGGTCACAAGAGTTGGACACAAATTAGCGACTAAACCTACCTACCTTACATTTAAGTCTTGAATCCATTTTGAGTTTATTTTTTATATGGTATGAGAAAATGTTCTAATTTCACTATTTTACATATAGCTGACCAGTTTTCCCAACACTACTTATTGAAGAGACTGTCTTTTCTCTATTGCATAGTTTTGTATCCTTCATCATAAATTAGTTAACTGTAAGTGTGTAAGTTTATGTCTGGACTCTCTATTCTATTCCATTGACCTATGTGTCTGTTTTTGTGCCTGTACTATATTGTTTTGGTTACTGTAGCTTTGTATTATAGTTTGAAATTAGGGAGAGTAATATCTCTAGTTGTGTTCTTCTTTTGTAAGACTATTTTGTCTGTTGTATTTTGTATTTTCACACATATTTTAGAATTTTTTTAGTTCTGTGAAAAATACCATTTGTAATTTGATAAGGATTCTATTAAATCTTTAGATTGTATGGATAGTATGGTCATTTTAATAAAATTAATTTTTCTAAAAGTGAACATGATATATCTGTCCATTTGACTGTATAATCTTTTATTTCTTTTATTAGTGTCTTATAGGTTTCCAAGTATATGTGTTTTACCTCTTAGATATGTTTCTTCTTAGGTAATTTATTCTTTCTGATGCAATTATCAATGGGATTGTTTCTTTAATTTCTTTCTGCTAGCTCTTACTAGTTTATAGAAATGCAACAGATTTCTTTGTATTAATTTTGTATCCATCAACTTTATGAAATTCACTGATGAGCTCTAGTAGTTTTCTAGTGGATTTTCAATGCATAGTATTTTCAACGCATAGTATCATGAGCTTCCCAGGTGGTACTAGTGGTAAAGAACCTGCCTGCCAATGCAGGAGATATAAGTGATGTGGTTTCGATCCCTCAATCAGAAAGATCTGCTGGAGGAGGTATATGGTAATCCATTCCAGTATTCTTGCCTGGAGAATCCCATGGACAGAGGAGCCTGGCAGGCTGCAGTCCATAGGATCACAAAGAGTTGGACACGATTGAAGCCACTTAGCATGAATGCACACATGTATAGTATCATGTCATTTATAAACAGTGACAGTTTTATGTCTTCTTTTCTAATTTTGGTTCCTTTTATTTTATTTATTTATTTTTCTTTTCTGGTTAGCTAGAGCTAAGACTTTCCATTCTATGTTGAATAAAAGTGGCAAGAGTGGACATCCTTCTCTTATTCCTAATCTCAGAAGAAATGCTTTCAGTTTTTCACTGTTAACGCATGATGTTATCTGTGGGATGATCATATATGGCCCTTATTGTGTTGAAGTGTGTTCTCCACTTTCTGGAAAATTCAACATCCATTTTAAAAAAATCATACATGGATGTTGAATTTTGTGAAAACCTTTTCTGCATCTGTTGAGATGACCTTATAGTTTTTATTCTTCAATTTGTTACTGTGGTATATCACACTGATTGACTTTCAGATATCGAGCTGTGCTTGCATCCCTGGGATAAATCCATTTGATCATGGTGTATGATCCTATTAATGTATTGTTGGCTTTGGTTAGCTAATAATTTGTTTAGGATTTTTGTATCTAGATTCATCAGTGATACTGACTTTTAATTTTCTTTTTTTGTGATATCTTTGCCTGGTTTTGGTATCAGGGTGACATTGGCCTCACAAAAGTGATTCTTCTACAATTTTTTGAAATAGCTTCAGAAGGATAGATGCTAAGTGTTCTCTAAACATGTGGTAGAATTCACCTGTGAAGCCATCTGGGTCCTGGATTTTTGTTTGTTGGGAGTGTTTTTTTTTTTTTTAAGTATTGATTCAATAACATTACTGGTAAATGGTCTGCTCATATTTTCTTCCTTCCTGGTTCAATCCTGGGAGACTATCAGATCAGATCAGATCAGTCGCTCAATCGTGTCCGACTCTTTGTGACCCCATGAATCACAGCACGCCAGGCCTCCCTGTCCCTCACCAACTCCCAGAATTCACTCAGACTCACGTCCATCGAGTCAGTGATGCCATCCAGCCATCTCATCCTCTGTCGTCCCCTTCTCCTCCTGCCCCCAATCCCTCCCAGCATCAG
>NW_011495071.1:15086673-15089528 GCF_000754665.1 Bison bison bison
GACCACTGGAAAAACCATAGCCTTGACTAGACGAACCTTTGTTGGCAAAGTAATGTCTCTGCTTTTGAATATGCTATCTAGGTTGGTTATAACTTTCCTTCCAAGGAGTAAGCGTCTTTTAATTTCATGGCTGCAGTCACCATCTGTAGTGATTTTGGAGCCCAGAAAAATAAAGTCTGCACTGTTTCCACTGTTTCCCCATCTATTTCCCATGAAGTGATGGGACCCGATGCCATGATCTTCGTTTTCTGAATGTTGAGCTTTAAGCCAACTTTTTCACTCTCCACTTTACTTTCATCCAGAGGCTTTTGAGTTCCTCTTCACTTTCTGCCATAAGGGTGGTGTCATCTGCATATCTGAGGTTATTGATATTTCTCCCGGCAATCTTGATTCCAGCTTGTGTGTCTTCCAGTCCAGTGTTTCTCATGATGTACTCTGCATATAAGTTAAATAAACAGGGTGACAATATACAGCCTGGGAGACTATACATTTCTGCAAATTTGTTGATTTTGTCTTGGTTATCCTTTTATGGGCATATAGTTGTTCATAGTTGTCTCTTATGATCCTTTGTATTCTTGTGGTGTCTATTATAACCCTTCATTTTTCATGTCTGATCTTATTTATGTGTCCTTCTTTCTTTCTTTTTTTCTTTATGAGTCTAGCTAAAGGTTTATTGAATTTGTTTCTTTTCGAAGAACCAGTACTTAGTTTTATTGATCTATCCTATTGCTTTGTTAGTCTCTATTTTATTTATTTATCCTCTGATGATTATGATTTATTTCCTTTTACTAACTTTAAGTTTTGTCTTTTCTTCTTTTTCTAGTTACTTTAGGTCTAAAGTTGAGTTGTTTATTTGAGATTTTTCTTGTTTCCTGAAGTAAGCTTGTATTGGCTATAAACTTCCCTCTTAAAACTCTTTTGCTGCATCACATAGAGTTTGAATAGTTGCTTTTTTTTTTTTTAATTTGTCTCCCAGTACATTTTGATTTCTTCTTTTGAGTTCTTCAGTGATCCATTGGTTGTTTAGTAACATACTGTTTAGTCTCCACATGTTTTAGATTTCTGCAGTTTTGTTTTTTTTTTTTTCCCTTGTAGTTGATTTCTAGTCTCATAGTGTTGTGGTCAGAAAAGGTGCTTGATATGTTTTCAAATTAGTTAAATTTTAAATTTAGAAATACTTGTTTTATGGCCTAGCATGTGATCTATCCTGGAGAATGTTTCATTTGCACTTGAAAAGAATGTGTACTCTGCTGCTTTTTGATGCAAAATTCTATATATATGTATCAAGTCTATTTCATCTACTGTGTCGTTTTAAACCAGTGTTTCCTTGTTGATTATCTGCCTGAAAGATGTGGTATTGATGTAAGCGGAATGTTAAAGTCCCCTACTGTTCTTGGGTTAATGTCAATTTCTCCCTTTATGTCTATTAATTTGCTTTATGTGTTTAGATGGTATTTACAATTGTTGTATCATCTTGGATTAATCCCTTGATCATTATGCAATGTCTTTATTTGTCTCTTGTAATAGTCTTTGTTCTAAAGTCTATTTTGTATACTGTAAATATTGGCACACTGTCTTGATTTCCATTTGCATGGAATACCCTTTTTCATCCTCTTTCAATCTGTGTGTGTCTTTAGATCTAAAGTAAATGTCTTATAGGCAGCATATATATATATATGTAACATTTTTTTTGTATCCTTTCAGTCACTCTATGTCTTTTGATTGGAGAATGTAGTCAAATTATACATAAAATAGTTATTGATATGTATATGTTTTTTGCCATTTTGTTAATTGTTTTAAGGTTGTTTTGTAGTTCTTTTTGATTCCTTTCTTCTTTTGTTCTCTTTGTGATTTGATCCTTATGTTTAGTATTGTTTGGTTATCTTTCTCTTTTTTGTGTGTGTATTATAGATTTTTGGTTTGGGGTTACCATGAGTTTTGTATATAATGATTCTCTTAATTTCAAATGCATTCTAACAATCCTGTATTTTTTACTCTCCCCCACCCCCAGTACTTTTTTTGACATCATATTTTACATCCCCTGGTTTTTGTGTATCCCTTAAATGGTTGTTGTGAATATAGATGATTTTAGTACTTTTGTCTATTTAACCTTCCTACAAACTTTGTACATGGTTGATAAACTACCTTCAGTGTGTATTTGCCTTTACCAATGAGCATTTTCCTTTTGTAAGTTTTATGTTTCTAGTAGTGGCCTCTTCTTTTTCACTTAGAGAAATCCCATGAACATTTCTTGTACAGCTAGTTTGGTAGTGCTGAACTCTTTTAACTTTTGCTTGTCTAAAAAATTTGATGTCTCCATCAAATCTGAACGAGAGCCTTGCTGAATAGAGAGTACTCTTGGTTGTAGGTTTTTTTTTTTTTTTCTTTTATCAGTTTATATGAATATATTGTGCCTTCTGGCCTGTACTTTCTACCAAAATGTCAGCTGATAGCCTTATACAAGTTTTGTTATGTATAACTTGTTGCTTTTCTCTTGCTACTTTTAATATTCTCTCTACATCTTTAATTTTTGCCATTTTAATTGCATTTTAAGGCAATGGCACCCCACTCCAGTACTCTTGCCTGGAAAATCCCATGGACGGAGAAGCCTGGAAGGCTGCAGTCCATGGGGTCACTGAGGGTCAGACACGACTGAGCGACTTCATTTTCACTTCTCACTTTCACGCATTAGAGAAGGAAATGGCAACCCACTCCGGTGTTCTTGCCTGGAGAATTCCAGGGACAGGGGAGCCTGGTGGGCTGCCGTCCATGGGGTCGCACAGAGTCAGACACGACCGAAGTGACTTAGCAGCAGCAGTCTTCCTTGGGACTCTTTATATTTCTTGGACTTGGAT
>NW_011495071.1:15089628-15096651 GCF_000754665.1 Bison bison bison
TGTTATGTCTTCATGTATGTTACCTGTCCCTTTCTCTGTCTCCTCTTTTGGGACCCCTATAATGTAATGTTGGTACTTTTGATGCTGTCTCAGAGGTCTCTTAAATTGCCATCATTTTTCATTCTTTTATCTGTTCTGCTTCAGTGATTTCCAGTACTCTGTCTTCCAGCTTGCTGATTCATTTTTCTGTGTCATTTATTCTATCGATTCCTTCTCATGTATTTTTCATTTCAGTTGTATTCTGCATCTTTACTTGATTGATTTCTTTGTATTTTGTAACTCTTTGTTCAAGACTTCTAACTTCCTGCTATGTTCATCCATTTTTTCTCCTGAGTCCTTTGATCATCTTTACGATCATTACCGTGAGCTCTTTCTAAGGTAAATTGCCTTTCTCCACTTCACTTAGTTCTTCTAGGGTTTTGACATGTTTCTTCATTTGGAACTTGTTCTTCTGTTACCTCATTTTTCTTAACTTGTTGTTTTCATTTCTATATATCTGTTAGGTTGGTTACTTTCCCCAGCCTTTTGTAGGAAACATTCAATGCTCCAAGCAGTACATTTAGGAGTGTGTGCTCAACCCCTATGTGTGCTTCTTGGGTCATTCTGTTGTGGTAGGCTGCTACTGTGGGTGATCTTTTAGGCATGGCTCACCCCCAGTCCATTTGACTGCCAGATGGAGGCTGCCCACCACTGATTTGTGAGGCTGGGTCATAACGTGGCTGGCTACAGAACCCCAGGAGATCCTGTGGCAGTCAGTACCTGGTGCCTACCCACTATTGACTGAACCCAGGTCCTGGGGCTAGCATCAACCCAGGGGTCCTGAGCTGGTGTAGAACCATTGATGAATGGGGCTGGTTCCTGACACAGCTGGCTGAGAGGTCCAAGGTGTCCTGAAGCTTGTTGACCTGCTGGGGGTAGGTTGGGTCTTGCCATATCAGTCTAGGAGCTGCAGTTTTCCACTGGCTGGTGGCTGAATCTTGGTCCTGTGATTAGAAAGTGAAGTTGCTCAGTTGTGTCCAACTCTTTGTGACCCTGTGGACTGTAGCCTACCAGGCTCCTTCATCCATGGGATTCTCCAGGCAAGAATACTGGAGTGGGTTCCCATTTCCTTCTCCAGGGGATCATCCCGACCCAGAAATCAAACCCGGGTCTCCCGCATTGTAGGCAGATGCTTTACCATCTGAGCCACCAGGGAAGTCCACAGGCTTGCTAATGGGTAGGGCCAGGACCCAGGGAATTCTGGGGCTGTTACCTATTCACTGGTGGCTGCAACCGGGTGCTGGGGTCTCTATGAGGCCGTGGGGATCTGGCTCTAGTGCACATGTACCAGTATGTGGAGGCAGGTCCTTGGCCATCTGATGGGCAGGGATGTGTCCAGGGGCAGCTGTGGGCTCATGGGGTCTTAAGGTAACCTTTCTCTTGGTGGGTCGGGGCTGGATCCCAGAACATGTTAGATTTTGTGTGTACCCTGTAAGAGTGGAGCCTTTTTCCACAACCTTCTGAGTCTTGTGGAAGTAAGCCCTGCTGGCCTTCAAACTCAAATATTCTGAGGGTTTTTCTTCCCAGTGCAGGACTCTTGTGCTGGGAAGCCAATGTAGGACTCAGAACCCTCTTTCTTTGTAGAGAACCTCTGCAACTGTAATTATTCTCCTGTTTATGAGTCACCCACCCAGGGGTATGGGTCTTGACTATACCATGACTCTGTTCCTCCTACCCATCTTGTTGTGGTTCCTTCTACACAAATTTAGCTGTAGAAGAACTTTTCAGGTAGGTTCCAATCATGTTATTAATAATAAAAAATAATTCTGTAAATAGTTGTAATTTTGGTGTACCTGTGAGAGGAGGTGAGGCTAAGGTCTCTCTACTCTGCCATCTTTGGCAAAAGAACCTCTGTGGAATTATCTATCTTGATCTAAATCTAAATAAGAGAGAGGCGAGCAATACAGTAAAGGATACAAGGTGAAACAAAAATAGTGGTAAGGTTCATAACCCATTTGTATGTATGCTTTTTTGAGTTGTACCAAAAGAGTAAGGATGCCAGGACATTTATGATGATGAAACATTTCTAAATGCAAAGGTGGCATACTAAATGATGTCTAGATCATTAGAATTCACCCTGCTTCTATGCATGGATCTAGCCTTCTGTGGTTTATATAGGAGAATCTTAGCCAGTCTCCTTTTACACACATTCCCCTCTATACTCTGGCTGGCATCTCCTCCTTGGTGTGAAGGCGCCTCCCTGGGCAGTGTGCCAGAGAAGCAGTAATGTTGGTTGTTTGAGTTAGCACAAACTGTTTGTCAAACACACAGATGATAGAGAGAAAAAAAAATAATTATGTGATATGAATCAAATAAGGAAAATAATGTTTTCCTTCCTTCCTTGGTCATTTATGATTAATCATTTAAATATTTACATTTAGGGGTTAAGGTAGATGTGCTTATAGGTATACTCTCCTGATGCTTAGAAAAAAATGACAGTGTCTTTCTGCTAGGGAAAAAAGTGATTAAACAAATGCTTTTAAATGAAAAATTCTACAAATGATTCCCAATGTTTTTAAGGTTATTTTTTTTTTAATTTAATTTTATTTTTAAACTTTACATAGTTGTATTAGTTTTGCCTAATATCAAAATGAATCCACCACAGGTATACATGTGTTCCCCATCCTGAACCCTCTTCCCTCCTCCCTCCCCATACCATCCCTCTGGGTCGTCCCAGTGCACCAGCCCCAAGCAACCTTTTTGAAACACAATTACTTACTATAGTTATTCAACTAAAATGTTTAAGAGATTTGTTCTGGAGGCTAAATACTGTTTCTGTACTTTAATATTAAAAACTTTAAGCATTACTCACTGTTACTTCACTAGGGTTTTTACTAAGAGAAGTAAAATTAGGAACTGTTGTATCAAATTGTGCAGGTATATTACAATTGTGCTTCGTGCATATACTGAATTAAAAATGTGAGTTTATTATAATTTTGCTACTATGTGCCACTAAGAGCCAGGTTTCATTTTTAGTTTTGATTGCAAACATAAATCTTTAGAGGAGAGTGCAGGAATACAAAAGTCATGGTTTCTTTCAGTGCCTAGATCTTTGAAGATCAAATAATGTAGGTTATTCTTGAAGTAACTTAAGCAGTGCTGTTATCACCAAAGGGTCAGAATGAATATAACATCCTTCCAATAGAATTAGTTTCTATGTCACAGGTTACTATCTTAAATGCCAATTCTCTCTACTAGTTTGTTCACTTTATAGTAAGAGCCCAAACTATATCTAAGTACTCTGATTGCTTATTCCGTGCATTGCCCTTTATACAGAGTACTCGGTTTTTATAGGAATAGTAATTCATAGTTACTGGTATTTTCTGTTGTAGGCAATCACAGAAGGACTAGAATGGTTTTTGAAAAGCTGTGACCATACACTTTACATATTCATTTATAAATGAGTTTTTCTTGAATTTCCATTTACAAATTTACAGCAGTTTCTTCATCTGAGGGAACTTAAAAAATCTGGATGCATTTAGAGGTGAATCATCTGCCATTTTTCAACTCCAATAAAATCAGCAAAGTTCTTATACCTAGTGGTTTTTGTTCTCTCTTTAGGAAAAAAGGTTGAAACAGTTATAATGTGCAGATTTTGTGTATTTTGAAAAACTTAAATTGTTATTTCTAAGACAATTGCTATATTGCTCTAGAGACCAGCTTGTGAAAGAGCTTTAGAGCACATGTAATTTCCTCATTGATTTGTATGAAATAATGTAGTAGAGTATCACTATTTTCTGTATAAATCTATGTAATTGAAGAAATTCAGAGTAATATCTCAATCACAGAATTTCCAAAAATAACTTGAAGGAGCTTTGTATATTATGTAATTCAAACTTCTTATTTTCCATTACAGGGACTCCAATATCTAGAAAAGTGACTTCCCTAAAATCACATAGTAAATTATTAAGGTGGAATCTTAATTTACCCTAAATAGCATGTTTATCTTATTTCACATATTCTTTTGGTCATCTTGTAATCAGTGTTATTGCAGGACTCAAGAATCCCTTTTACTACTAATAAATGCACACCACGGCTAGTTTACAGATATATATGCATTATAACACAACGATACCCATTTTTAGAAATTATACCGCTTAGCATGAATATAGATATTTCAAAGCTCTCCTTTGTTCTCTCTGTTATAAACATCTTTTACTTCTTTTGATGTTTGTGTGATATACATGCAAGCAATTAAAACCTCCCCCAACTTGGGGTTGGAGACACAAAGTCTTCTTGATTAAAATTCAAACAAAAGCTACTGGCAAAATTGCTACTATATGATTAAGGTCTAGAGTATTATGATACATTAGAATCATTGTTAACTGTTGGGATTAAAAGAAATCGATATGTTGGGGAAAAGATCAGTTGAATCTAATTATAGAAATCAATGTTTACTTAAAAGAAAATACTGAAGTTTAATAACAGGTTCTGACTATAAATATAGCACTGGCTAAAATTGTTCTTTGTTATTATTATATTGACCATGTAATCATATTTTAAATTCATTGAATAAAAATCTGAAACTTCTGTTTTTAGTAGTTAATTATTATAATTAAAACATAAAATTTTACCTTAAATCACATCTGGTTTCAAAAAATTCATTATAAAATATTCTTACATGTAAAAATAGTCACCAATTATAAAATATTCCTATTGATTCCATTTTAAAAAGGCTAATTTTAGCAATAGATACAGCCTAGAGTGAGAAAGGAGGCAAAATTGGTTAGAAGGAAAAAAAGATCCAAAGTATTCTTACACAATTATGATTACATTAAATATGTATTAGTCTATTTGGTGACATATCGAAATAAAAGAGAACACATTTTGATATAATTCAAAAACAAGACATTTCACTTTTTTCTTCCTGATTGCTGTGATGAAAATAAACATTATAACCAGCATGGAGAAGAAAAACTATTACTAATTGCAGCCTAGATTTTAAGTAAAATGAAGGTCATTAGCAATTTCCTGGAAGCCATTCAGATTGCTTACCAGGAAATGGTAGCTAGCAGGACATCTGTAATCCTCCTGTGTGGAATTAGTGAAAACACTGGAGCTTTAATGATGTGTGTTAGACTTAGGCTTATGGTAGAACCTTTGTTTATCAAAGTAGTTCGTATTCTTTGAATACAAATGTTTCTATTTCAGTATTAGTGCACAAATCCAGACTTAAAAATAGACTTTAACTTCCATCCGTACATGCATAAGTGCATGTGTTAAAACACACCTGTAGATTGGAATGTGACTCTTAGTGGAATAAGAGACGGCAGGGTAACAGCAGAGCTATAGGAATATGGGAATGAAATGTATTGGGGCGTATTGAAAGAAATTTCTCTTATAACTTGGAATACTGATTTCACAGTATTTTGGTTGGTGAATTTAGTTCCATTTTTAGTAGCATATTATCTCAATAAAGAGGTAAGCAAAGCTGAGTGAAAAGTGAAAATATCTCATAGACATAAAGTTAACTTTAACTTATTTTGCAATATAATGGGAGGAATGGGGTCACTAATTTAGAGGCACAGCTTCTCTATATTACCTGAATTATTGTTTGGCTTAATAAGGATAATATCTCTGGAAATATTAAGACTGAGGAACTCTGGAACTGTTAAGAGTGAGGAGAGCATACATATGGTGTAATTTATGTAAAAAATTATATACACAGAAAATTGCTGGAAGGATATTTATTAAACCCGTAACAGAGGTTGACTATGTAGGGGGTAGTGTATGCTATGGCACAGGGGCTGAAATTTTTATTTGGACTTATTCAGTACAGTTTGTACTGAAGTGTTTTGTGTGTTTTTTTTGTTTTTTTTTTACTTTTTTAAGCCATGTGTCGGCATTGCTTTTCCAACAAAGACTACTTTTTAAAAATGACTGAAAGTAAGTCTTGAATTTAAAAAATGGAAGGAATTAGTTTCAGTATTTGTACAAAAGAGTATTGATTTTATTACCTACTAAACTTCTCATGCATTGGAGAAGGAAATGGCAATCCACTCCAGTGTTCTTGCCTGGAGAATCCCAGGGACGGGGGAGCCTGGTGGGCTGCCGTCTATGGGATCACACAGAGTCGGACACGACTGAAGTGACTTAGCAAACTTCTAATTTTTTGAGAGGATTAGAGAAAAAATGTGTTTAGAGTGGCATGTAGTTGGGAATCAATAAATGCTGTAGGTAGGCAACAACCCTTATCAACAACAATTAGCATAATTTAGTACTTGAAAGAGTAAATATTTATTGGTAGAATAGTAAACCATAGGACTAAAAATTTTTGTTCTCAGAACTGTTAGAATGTATTAAGGACCCTAAAAATCTTTTATCTGTGTGACATATCTATTAATACTTACTGTGTTAGAAGTTAAACCTGATGTTTTAATAAATATTTATCAATTCATTTATGTATATCTGTTAATGTCACCATAAAGATTTGTTAATGAAAATATATTTCATAAAATTAAAGTAATTTAGAGAGAAGAGTAGCATTGCTTTTTATCTTGGTAAATCTCTTCAGTGTACGGTTTAATAGGAATTAAACTATATCTGCTTCTGTACTCAATCTGTTGTGATGTGTACTGATTGAATTATATAAAGAGGGGGAAATGTCTTATCACTTCAGTTCAGTCGCTCAGTTGTGTCCGACTCTTTGGACCCCATGAATCACAGCACACCAGGCCTCCCTGTCCATCACCAACTCCTGGAGTTCACTCAAACTCACGTCCATCAAGTTGGTGATGCCGTCCAGCCATCTCATCCTCTGTTGTCCCCTTTGTCCTCCTGCACACAATCCCTCCCAGCATCAGAGTCTTTTCCGATGAGTCAACTCTTTGCATGAGGTGGGCAAAGTACTGGAGTTTCAGCTTTAGCATCATTCCCTCCAAAGAATACCCAGGGCTGATCTTCAGAATGGACTGATTGGATCTCCTTGCAGTCCAAGGGACTCTCAGGAATCTTCTCCAACACCACAGTTCAAAAGCATCAATC
>NW_011495071.1:15096793-15097559 GCF_000754665.1 Bison bison bison
CTCTTCACTTTCTGCCATAGGAGTGGTGTCATCTGCATATCTGAGGTTATTGATATTTCTCCTGGCAATCTTGATTCCAGCTTGTGCTTCTTTCAGCCCAGCGTTTCTCATGATGTACTCTGCATAGAAGTTAAATGAGCAGGGTGACAATATACAGCCTTGACACACTCCTTTTCCTATTTGAAATCAGTCTGTTGTTCCATGTCCAGTTCTAACTGTTGCTTCCTGACCTGCATATAGGTTTCTCAAGAGGCAGGTCAGGTGGTCTGGTATGTCCATCTCTTTCAGAATTTTCCACAGTTTATAGTGTTTCATACAGTCAAAGGCTTTGGCATCATCAATAAAGCAGAAATAGATGTTTTTCTGGAACACTCTTGCTTTTTCCATGATCCAGCGGATGTTGGCAATTTGATCTCTGGTTCCTCTGCCTTTTCTAAAACCAGCTTGAACATCAGGAAGTTCACGGTTCACATATTGCTAAAGTCTGGCATAGAGAATTTTGAGCATTACTTTACTAGCGTGTGAGATGAGTGCAATTGTGCGGTACTTTGAGCATTCTTTGGCATTGCCTTTCTTTGGGATTGGAATTATAACTGACCATTTCCAGTCCTGTGGCCACTGCTGAGTTTTCCAAATTTGCTGGCATATTGAGTGCAGCACTTTCACAGCATCATCTTTCAGGATTTGTAATAGCTCCACTGGAATTCCATCACCTCCACTAGCTTTGTTCGCAGTGATGCTTTCTAAGGCCCACTGGACTTCACAT
>NW_011495071.1:15097659-15098148 GCF_000754665.1 Bison bison bison
TCTTCCCCATTCTGTTGTTTTCCTCTATTTCTTTGCACTGATCACTGAGGAAGGCTTTCTTATCTCTTCTTGCTATTCTTTGGAACTCTGAATCCAGATGCTTATATCTTTCCTTTTCTCCTTTGCTTTTCGCTTCTCTTCTTTTCACAGCTATGTATAAGGCCTCCCCAGACAGCCATTTTGCTTGTTTACATTTCTTTCCATGGGGATGATCTTGATCCCTGTCTCCTGTACAATGTCACAAACCTCTGTCCATAGTTCATCAGGCACTCTATCTATCAGATCTAGTGCCTTAAATCTATTTCTCATTTCCACTGTATAATCATAAAGGACTTGATTTAGGTCATACCTGAATGGTCTAGTGGTTTTCCCTACTTTCTTCAATTTAAGTCTGAATTTGGCAATAAGGAGCTCATGATCTGAGCCACAGTCAGCTCCTGGTCTTGTTTTTGCTGACTGTGTAGAGCTTCTCCATCTTTGGCTGCAAAG
>NW_011495071.1:15098482-15101933 GCF_000754665.1 Bison bison bison
CTTCATTTTGTACTCCAAGGCCAAATTTGCCTGTTACTCCAGGTGTTTCTTGACTTCCTACTTTTGCATTCCAGTTCCCTATAATGAAAAGGACATCTTTTTTGGGTGTTAGTTCTAAAAGGTCATCTAGGTCTTCATAGAACCATTCAACTTCAGCTTCTTCAGCATTACTGGTTGGGGCATAGAGTTGCATTACTGTGATATTGAATGGTTTGCCTTGGAAACGAACAGAGATCATTCTGTCGTTTTTGAGATTTGACCATGATGGCTACTCCATTTCTTCTAAGGGATTCCTGCCCCCAGTAGTAGATATAATGGTAATCTGAGTTAAATTCACCCATTCCAGTCCATTTTAGTTTGACGATTCCTAGAATGTCGACATTCACTCTTGCCATCTCCTGTTTGACCACTTCCAATTTGCCTTGATTCATGGACCTAACATTCCAGGTTCCTATGCAATATAGCTCTTTACAGCATCGGACCTTGCTTCTATCACCAGTCACATCCACAACTGGGTATTGTTTTTGTTTTGGCTCCATCCCTTCATTCTTTCTGGAGTTATTTCTCTACTGATCTCCAGTAGCATATTGGGCACCTACTGACCTGGGGAGTTCCTCTTTCAGTATCCTATCATTTTGCTTTTTCATGCTCTTCATGGGGTTCTCAAGGCAAGAATACTGAAGTGGTTTGCCATTCCCTTCTCCATTTTCTTCTAATCACACAAAATTTCATAAATGATAATTTATTGGAAGTTAGGTCTAATAGGTTATAAAACTATTTCAGTGTAGGATCTAAAACCATTTCAATTCAACTTTTACATTTAAAATCCATTGGTCCAATTTGACCTCTGAATGAATCTTTTACTCCATGCATGATTTTGTAATAGCTTTTTAGATTACATTGTTTTACTGAGTATGCAGATGTTCCTTATTTTGACACATTTCATCATGCACTATCAAAAAAATCACATTTATTAGTATCACCGCTAACCTTATCAGAAAATCTTTTAAGTCTTTGGAAACTGTCATGCTAATGATGGCAGATGAAAGTTTTCACAATTCTAATTTTCCCTTTAAAGTTCAAACTGCATTGTTTCCACCAATACTTTCAGTTGTTTTTCTGGAAGTGGCAGGCTTACTTGCCAAATATTGAAGTACAGAAATGATATTTTGTGTATTAGTTGTTCTTTCAAATAAAATTGGTGCTTTGTGTAAAAGACACGAAAATGCGAAAATGTCAGCTTACGAGTCAAACAATAGCATAAGTCATTTTTCTTGAACTAGTATATGCTTGAAAGTGAAAGTGAAGTTGCTCAGTCGTGTCTGACTGTTTGTGACCCCATGGACTGTAGCCTACCAGGCTCCTCGGTCCATAGGATTTTCCAGGCATGAATACTGGAGTGGGTTGCCACTTCCTTCTCCAGTGGATCTTCCCGGCCCAGGGATCGAACCTGGGTCTCCTGCATTGTAGGCAGACGCTTTACTGTCTGAGCTACCAGGGATGATCTACATTATATGCTTAGGTACAATAAACAGCAGAATGCTTCCCATTTCATCACATAAAATATTTTAAGTATGAGTACTTAAAAGTGATTATTTAATAAAATAAGTTTTTTTTGTTTCAGTAAGAAATTATTAATTGAAACTGAACTTTTTGTGCTTTTTTACTATAAGTGCATAGTGGTAAAGAATACAGTGACTACTAGTAGAATTAGGCCCATTTGATTCATGCTAGAGGACCTTCAATTTTTTCCCCACTATTTCATTTGCATCATCAGTGCAAATGTCAATAGTATAACATGCAATACAATGCCTTACTATTATTATGAAAACAGTATGGCTCTCAGGCGTCAACTCTGGGATTCCAAGGAGTTCAAGAATCACATTTTAAGAACCACTGGACTAGAACCTTAAAATAGACTGGCATATATTTACCTTGATAATAAATTAATTTGTCATTAATAACTACAAAGCAATTTAGTCACATCTAAGAGTTCAAAGTTTCTATGAAGACAGTAAATGATGGGGCTTCCCTGGTGGCTCAGTGGTAAAGAATCTACCTGACAATGCGGCAGACATTGGTTTGATCCCTGATCTGGGAAGTTCCCACATGCCATGGAGCAACTACACCTGTGCGCCACAGCTATTGAGCCTGTACTCTGGAGCCCAGGAGCTGCAATTACTGGGCCCACATGCTGCAACTACTGAAGCCGCAACTCCATAGAGCCCGTGCTCTGCAGCAAGAGAAACCACAGCAATGAGAAGTCCACGCACTGCAACTCGAGCAGCTCCCCTGTGCTCAACTAGAGAAAAACCCTTGTAGCAACAAAGACCCAGCACAGCCAAATATAAATAAATAAATAAAACTTGATGTAAAAAAAATACTAGATGAAGTTACTGGCTTAAACAAGTGAGTTGGTTACTCCTTGAAACTCAAATTGTGGCATAATAAATACAGAGTGTGGAGTTGATCAGAAGTGAGTTTGAATTGTGGCATAAACTGAGCAATTTGTTTACACTATTTTACTCTCACCTTTCTAATGTATAAAGTAGAAAAAAATACTTGCTTTTCAGAATTATTGTCAGTGATTGCAAAGTGATTGATAAAATTGTCCTCAATAAATAGCAATTTGACAGTAGGAATAAGAATGTTTGCTTTTGTGCCACCCATTAGTACCTAGAAATATTTATCACCTCTTTAAGTTTTAAAAAATATTTATTTATTTGTCTACATTGTGTCTTAGTTTCAGCAGGTGGGATCTTCATTGCATCATGCAGTATCTTTCCTTGTAGCACATGGACTCTGTAGATGTGGTGCCTGGGCTTAGTTGCTCTGTGGCATGTGGGATCTTAGTTTCCTGACCAGGAATTGAACCAGTGTTCCCTGTGAATTCTTAACCACTAGACCATCAGGGAAGTTCCCACATATTACCTCTTGAAGCACAAATTATTTCATAGGAAATAATTTGATATCTATAAAATTAAGTTCTAACAGTCCAAGAAATCAGTATTATCACCCCTGTCAAGTTTAAAAGTACAATTCACATTGCCAGCATTTATTCAAATATATTCACTTTATTTTTTTAATTTATTTATTTTTCATTATTATTTTAATTTTTTTTAACTTTACAATATTGTATTGGTTTTGCCATACATCAACATGAATCCGCCACAGGTGTACACGTGTTCCCCATCCTGAACCCCCCTCCCTTCTCCCTCCCCATACCAACCCTCTGGGTCATTCCAGTGCACCAGCCCCAAGCTTCCTGTATCCTGCATCGAACCTGGACTGGTGATTCATTTCTTATATGATATTATACATGTTTTAATGCTATTCTCCCAAATCATCCCCTCCCTCCCTCTCCCACAGAGTCCAAAAGACTGTTCTGTACATCTGTGTCTCTTTTGCTGTCTCGCATACAGGGTTGTCGTTACCATTTTTCTAAATTCCA
>NW_011495071.1:15102087-15111522 GCF_000754665.1 Bison bison bison
TTGTCTATATGTACCACAGCTTTCTTATCCATTCATCTGCTGATGGACATCTAGGTTGCTTCCATGTCCTGCCTATTATAAACAGTGCTGCGATGAACATTGGGGTACACGTATCTCTCACTTTATTGATAATTAGCTTAACTTTTTAGTGAGGTCAGGCCTAGTCAGCTTCATTCCCATCTTACAAATCTTTTAACTACCATAGGCTTCTCAAATCCTTGTAGTAATATTGAATCACCTTATTCAAGTACAATTCAAATTTTATTTTCCAGAATTTTAAGAGATTTTTTTCATATAATTTTAGTTCTGGCATATTATTATAGTGATAGCTGAAACTTAGAGAGATCTTGCTATTAAAATGGGTTTGTTTCATGTATCATTTCCAGACATACAGTTGCCGTGAAATATTTTGTGTGTGTAATATGTATGATAAATGAGATTTTAATAATATGAATTCATTATTTTATAATTAAAAGTTATATTTAAGGTTTTTAGTAAACATAAAAAAGATTTAAAGTTATAGATATCATTCTTTTTAATTTGCTGTATTTTACTTTAGGCTCTTTTATCTGAATAAATGATGTAAGTTAAAAACACATTTGTAATAATATTTATATACAGTTTATTCTTAAAAGAAAAATTTATGGAATAGTAATTAATCTCAGTGCTGTGGCCCAGAAATGTTCTGTGCCTAGCACCATAGGTGCCAGGGTGCATCCTGGGTATTTCTTTCCTCTAGAGTCAGCTTTTCAGCAAATTCTTCTGAGATATGTGTGCCACATTAAGAACTGGCCCATAGTACTAGATCTCCCACATACTTACTATTTAGGTCATTTGTCTGAAATAAGAAAAAATACTGTAAGGCTAACCATTTAAAAAAATGTGTGTATTTACATCCAAATGGTGTTTTTATGAATGAGACCCTTGAAACAGGTATAAATTGTGCTTTATTCTCTACATTTTTAAATGTGTTGCTACTGTTGATAATTACCACTGAGTGCATATTTAAGGCACTGAGGAAATTTGATGCAATTATTCCGTTTATTTGTGATTTCCCTTCATTTGTGATTTCCCTTCAATCCAAATATCTGCATTAAACTATTGAAAAAGGAAACTACAGAGAATTTAGGTTATTTAAAAAGTGCACACATTTTCTGTACTCTGCTTGTAAACTTGTATTGCACTAACCAAAATAAAATTAGAAAGAACCCAACATTGTAAAGGATAGGATTCAAAAGTTTAGATAATTTTGAATAAAATTACCTCAGTACCTTTTAAGTATAACCATAAATGGGCAGATCAGATCAGATCAGATTAGTTGCTCAGTATGTCCGACTCTTTGCGACCCCATGAATCGCAGCACACCAGGCCTCCCTGTCCATCACCAACTCCTGGAGTTCACTCAGACTCGTGTCCATCAAGTCAGTGATGCCATCCAGCCATCTCATCCTCTGTCGTCCCCTTTTCCTCCTGCCCCCAATCCGTCCCAGCATCAGAGTCTTTTCCAATGAGTCAGCTCTTCACATGAGGTGGCCAAAGTACTGGAGTTTCAGCTTTAGCATCATTCCTTCCAAAGAACACTCAGGGCTGATCTCCTTCAGAATGGACTGGTTGGATCTCCTTGCAGTCCAAGGGACTCTCAAGAGTCTTCTCCAACACCACAGTTCAAAAGCATCAATTCTTCAGCGCTCAGCCTTCCTCACAGTCCAACTCTCACATCCATACATGACCACAGGAAAAGCCATAGCCTTGACTAGACAAACCTTTGTTGGCAAAGTAATGTCTCTGCTTTTGAACACGATATCTAGGTTGGTCATAACTTTTCTTCCAAGGAGTAAGTGTCTTTTAATTTCATGGCTGCAGTCAACATCTGCAATGATTTTGGAGCCCAGAAAAATAAAGTCTGACACTGTTTCCACTGTTTCCCCATCTATTTCCCATGAAGTGGTAGGACCAGATGCCATGATCTTCATTTTCTGAATGTTGAGCTTTAAGCCAACTTTTTCACTCTCCACTTTCACTTTCATCAAGAGGCTTTTGAGTTCCTCTTCACTTTCTGCCATAAGAGTGGTGTCATCTGCATATCTGAGGTTATTGATATTTCTCCCGGCAATCTTGATTCCAGTTTGTGTTTCTTCCAGCCCAGCATTTCTCATGATGTACCCTGCATATAAGTTAAATAAACAGGGTGACAATATACAGCCTTGACGAACTCCTTTTCCTATTTGGAACCAGTCTGAAAGGCTACAGTCTTACAAAAGTCAACAAAAGACGTTTATAATTGAGTTCACAATTTAGCTAGTTTTCACTGACCAAGGTTCTTGGCCTTCCTCAACTGATAGAAACTGACTAGAGGCCAGACAAGAAATTCAGGCAAGGTTTTACTGGGGCCCCTGCTGCAGGAGCAGGAAGGGAGAACAGGTAGCAGGTTCCCTTGCTCGCCCACTCCTAAGGCAGGGTGAACTTGTTCCTTATATGGGGTAAGGATAGGATATGTGTCCAGGTGTCTGGACCAGAGGAGTGGCTTAGGTATTTTACCCACCTGACTTGTGGTGTTGTGTTCAGGGGCATGCCCAGACCCTGCTTTTGCTCCCAACACCCTGTTTTTCACTCCCAGCTCTTCAGAAGTGGCTGTTGAGTTTTTTGGCCTTTCGTATCTTTTTGTCCATAATTTGCCCCAACTGTGCATGATTGCAGTTGTTTTTAGTCCCTTATAGTTTCTTTATTTTGGGGGCTCCAAAATCACTGCAGATGATGACTGCAGCCATGAAATTAAAAGACACTTGCTCCTTGGAAGAAAAGCTATGACCAACCTAGACAGCATATTAAAAAACAGAGACATTACTTTGCTGACAAAGGTCCATCTAGTCAAAGCTATGGTTTTTCCAGTAGTCATGGATGGATGTGAGAGTTGGACTATAAAGAAAGCTGAGTGCCAAAGAATTGATGTGTTTGAACTGTGGTGTTGGAGAAGACTCTTGAGAGTCCCTTGGACTGCAAGGAGATCCAACCAGTCCATCCTAAAGGAAATTAGTCCTGAATATTCATTGGAAGGACTGATGCTGAAGCTGAAATGCCAATACGTTGGCCACCTGATGCGAAGAACTGACTCATTTGAAAAGACCCTGATGCTGGGTAAGATTGAGGGCAGGAGGAGAAGGGGATAACAGAAGATGAGATGGTTGGATGACATCACTGACTCTATGGACATGAGTTTGAGTAAGCTCTGGGAGTTGGTGATGGACAGGGTCACAAAGAGTCAGACATGACTGAGCGACTGAACTGAACTGATAGTTTCTTTGTATTTTGTGGCTGGAAGAGAGGTTTATCCAGGGGCAAGCACTCCAGCACTCCAGCAAAGGGTCCCAGGTCCCAGCCTGTCACAGTTTAATTTCAGACAAACTATTTTTCCTCAAGCCTATTTTCAGTACTTATGAGTTGATGACACCTGGAAATGGATTGAGTAGAAAGAAATTGATAGCTCTTAGAAAGTTTGTACAAAGTGATAGAAACCACAGAGAAGACATCTGAGTCTTTCTCTTCCAGGAGCACCCAACATTTTTTAAAGCTCAGAGAATTTGGGTACTGAAAATCATCTCTACTGCTGAAAGGGTCAGAAAATGAAAAGAGTGCAAGAAGGGTATAGCTTTTGTAGGCCCATTTTATATTTTCTCCCTTTGATCATAGCTAGTAAGAAAAGTACACATTTTTCACAGAAATGATTCAATATCATTAAAATGGTTTTGTCAGGAATAGAATAAGGCAGAAGAACACAAGTATTAAATGGGAAGGAGGAACTCCATATCCTTTTTGTTCAGTAGGCATCATCTGGTGTTCCCTTTCAAGTTAGTATGCAACTATTCGTTATACATGCTTTAATAATATTCTTAAATATCCCTCTAGGGCTGTGGAAGAGATGAGATTTAAAGTGAAATCTATTCCAAGACTTTAAAAAATATGTTTCTTCATATAATAGTAAGGAGAGACCTGTATTTTTATGCTTAAAGTGAAGCGTTACATTCCTATTAACATTTGTTTAACTAGGCTTCTATCACAACAGGTGCACAATTATTTTTATGAGTAAAATATTATCAGCCTTCAAAATTAGCCAGGGCAAAATGCAAGTTGTCTGATTAAATAATCAGAGCTGAACCTTAAAATACATTTGATTTCCACAGGAATTTTAAAATGCAAAGTCCCAGCCTCTTATTCTGATATGTTGAAGGAGTTGCGATTGTTTGTGGTATGTAAGTAGCAGCTTGTATTGCAAATAAGTTGATATATTTCACATAATTCAATTGACCTTATGAGACAGTCTACTAAAAACATAATAGAAGTTTATTACCCTAGTCTAGCATTTTAATCTGTCAGTGAAGTAGTATTGTTTCACGTGCATAGAGCAGAAAAAGTGACTCTTTTGTTTTGTAGACTATTCTGAATTCAGTTAAAGGGCACATCAGTTTAGAAAGTTAAAATCCAGTGTATTTTTTAAATTTAATTTATGGAGGGTAAAAAAATAAGAATATAAATTTCAGTTCATAGAATGTATAAATCGTGTGTACACCAAAGTTACTGAATATCTTGGTGAAAAATAAAGACCCCTAAATGGTTAAAATCAAACAATCAAAATAAATAAAAGCAAACAATAACATACACACATACTCTTCTGAGCACAACAGGAGGCTTCTCTAGGAGGCACTTTCTAAACCATGGTTTAGAAGTACTACAACAGTGCAGCTGTTAGAAACCAATTATAGCCAGGTAACTGTTTGTTTTCACATCTAAATCTGTTTGTCAATCAGGGGAATGCCGTGAATCAGGAAAGGGTATCTTGTACAAACCACAGTAAGGCAGACTATCTGGAATGGGTCCAAGCCACAGGAATTAGGGCAGGAGTATAGATGGAATCAAACCGTACATATGCACACGGCTGCTGTCTTTGACCAACTTTTCAAATAGACTCAGAAGTAGAGACTATTGGAGAAAAACATTCGTTTTCTATTGAGAGTAGTCTGATTTTAAGATTTCTTAGAAACGTGTGGTTATTTATAGAAAAGTGATTGTAGAAGACATCTTTTATGGATCTTCAAATGTAAGACATTTCTAAAACTGGCTCATAATTATCATTTCAAAATGAAGTTTAAGCTTATCTTTGAAATTAAAAAATAACCATTGTATATATATACATATATATATGTATCATGAGAGATATATATATCTAATATATATATATATATATCATCAGATATATATATATCATCAGATATATATATATCATCAGATATATATATATATATCTGACCATAGTTATAAACAGGTAAGCTTTTACTACTTTGAAATTCATTTATGGCAGTTTCTAGCTTATCTAGCTACTTATGAAGAAACCTTAGTTTTATCTGGACCCAAGAATACACTGTTACTCAAGTTAGTGAAACCACCTCTACTGTTTAAATATGCAGCTGTTGTGCTATGGTTGCAAAATTTCAGGAGACAGTGAATTATACAAAGAATGACTTACATAAGTCTATATAGCTAGATGTTTTTCCATGCTGAAATGTGGGTAAACCTACTGAGATTCTGAAGTTTAAGTTGGTGACATCAAGGAAACAAATAGAAATTTATTAAGAAAGCTAAAGAAAATGAAATGGGCATAACCATTCTGTGGTTTTGCTTAAACACAGGCTTTCACATCCATTGAGAATCCTGGATTTCTTGTTAACTGCTTACTGAAAGAAGCTATTTTATTTTGCCAGCCATAATTTAGTGCCAATAGGCATTTGCCTCTTGGAGAAGGAAATGGCAACCCACTCCAGTGTTCTTGCCTGGAGAATCCCAGGGACGGGCGAGCCTGGTGGGCTGCCGTCTATGGGGTCGCACAGAGTCGGACACGACTGAAGCGACTTAGCAGCAGCAGCAGCAGCAGCAGGCATTTGCCTCTAAGCATGATGGCTTTTCTCTAACTTTCACAGTTGACTGTGTATTTTGTAGACATGTCTGTCATGGTTTAGGGTTGCTCTCCTAAATGGATTCTGCAGAGTATTTTCTTACTTATCCCAGCTTCCTTTCTGTATCTCATTAAGTTTTGGTGTTAGGAAGAGGAGGAGGGGTTAGCTACTACCTGGTATGGCCCTCTCTGTACCTGTGCCATCTTTTAAATGTTTACAAAGGCTCATTTGAGATGGAATCAGAAAGACTGATCAAGAAACAAAAGAGAAGTGATGAATGAGATGAAATGAAATACTGGAAGAAATAGTCATGCTTTTCTTTGTCTAGAAAGAAGAGTTTGCTTAAGATTGCAGAAAAGGCTCTGAAGATATTTTCTGTATATATTTCATAAAGAATACCAGAGGTAGGACCAAAAAAAATTCCTTTTACCCCTCATGATGAACTGATTCTTATCGTTGGCTGACACTAAGAAAAGCTTTCTTACTAGAATGTTAATCTCACAATTTTAGAATTCATCTCATCCATCCCCTGATTTCAGGAAGGAATGTATTTGCAGAATCTCAATCAATCTACAAATCTTTTTTGGAGTGCATAGTATTTGCCCATCATTGTGTTAGGCTAGGCAGTGTTTAAAATGTTTTATATTTTCTACCACTCGGACAAGATAAATTCATTTTTAAAGATCTACAGAGAATTGGGAGAGGAGGGTACTGACAAAGCAAGAACTAACATTTATTGGGCAAATATTGTGTGTCAGAGTGCTTTTGTATATCTTATCTCACTTAACTGTCTAACCAGTGCCATGAGGTGTGGACATCATCGTCTTCCTTTTGCAAAGAAGAAAACAAAGGCTCAGAAAAATAATTTTCTCAAGACACAAAGATAATAATGGTCAATCTAGAATTTGAATCAAGAATTATATGATGATAAAGTTTATGCTCTTTCCACCAAAACATGCTAACCTCTGTTTGGTCATTATTGAGACATATTTCCCCATGCATTTCCCAAGTCTCCCATACTACTTTTTTTGGGTTAAACAGAAAAGCAAAGACAAAACCAAACAAACAAATAAACAAAAAATGATTATCATTCTCTTTATGAAAATATGTTGTAGTCTTAACTGAACAGTTTTTTTTTTTTGAAGTTTGTGGAATCATTTTCACTTCTTAATATGTATAGGTTTTTCCTTTCAAATTCTGCCACTGTAAATTTTCCCTTTTCTATTAATTTAAATTCTTTAGGCTTGAGTATCTCACTTATTGTTTAGTGTGCTATCACTAATTTCTAATTTGCTATCAAGGGTTATTTCATGTTATTCTGGCTTTCTAGGATAATCTGATCTGTAATTCAACAGTGAATTATCACTGGTCATTAGACAGTTGACAGAGTGCCTGGATATGCCATGAGAGAAATTGTAGTATATAAACTTTGGTGATACTGGACACTGGCTGGACTACCAGGATCCTTATTTTTCTAGGATAGTGGAGTATATATTTCTGTGTTTACAGCAGAAACTTATGAGGCATGAATAGAATTGTAATAAATAAATTCTATTGTGGTTAATTATTAAATTAAAACTATGAGAAACAGTTAAGGGAAGATTGTCATCTCTCCATTACGGTGACCCCTTACTATGTCTATAATCCTTATCTCACATTGGAATCTATGAATTATTTGTCCCACAGTTTTTTAATCCATGCTATAATTTTATGATTTCTCTGAAGATATTTTAAAAATCAGCTTTCTTCTCTTTTGCTCAAGAGGAAAATGAAATAGCTGGTACTCATGGAATGAGAAGTATTTTGAATTTGGTGGTATACAGAGGACACTATTATTTTGAGAATTAAGTCACCAAATTATCTTAAACTGCTTCCAATTCAAAACTTCCATTTCTTAAGAGGAAAGCCAAGGAAATCAGATCTAGGAATGTACTTAAAAATCACAGGTTAGACAAATACCTTAGGTCTGACTAAAGTCATGAATGGGCATGTGAATACTAAATTTCCCTGGGGGAAAATGGAGCATGGTCAGTCAACACTGTGGAGCACAGTAACAGGAGAATATTGGTTACTGAAGCAGCTGAGTCACCCTTAAGTGATCAAGCAGAGATGCCCAAGAATACAAGTTAGGAGCATAAAACACACAAAGCCAAGTATTGAAGCACATATAGGTTAGATAACAGGGGTGAAGTGTGAGCTCTGCTAAAAATGAAAGTCAGGACATAACGACTCAGAAAGCCTAGGTTGTAGATACTTGGTGTCTCAGCTCTGATAGGAGGAGAGAAGTAGGTCACCACAAATGTGCTGAGAAGACAGCGTTATGACCTCTAATCCTAGAGCAGAGATTGTCCAGTCCTAGTACAATCCAGTCCTAGTACAATCTACTAAGTACCGTCTACTTAGTACAGTTAGACACCAGTATTTATGGCTAGATAAAAGGAAGGTTTTTCTAGATCACACTAAATCTTTCCTGCTGCTCAATACAACAGTTACTTGCCACATATAGCTATTTAATACATTAAAGTTAACGAAATGAAAATGCAGTTCCTCAGTCATACAAGCCACATTTCAAATGCTTATTACCATGTGTAGCTGGACACGTGTAGCTACCATGTGTAGCTGGCTACCATATTGGACAGGAAAAATGTAGAACATTTCCATTTTCATGAAAAGTTTTATTGGACAATGTTGTTCTGTATATAACAGTCATGAAAGCCTTAGCCTTTTGGAGAGCCCTAATATTGTGAAACTGCAGTATCTATGCATTTCTGTAACAAGACCTATCTGTGACATTGTATCTTAAAGAAGCTGAAAGATAATATTGTCAAATTTAGTAAGGGTTCAGAAAACAAGATTTTGATGGAATAATTCTGTTATATGAAGTTAGTTTTGAAATTGGGATTCATAATTTTTTTTTACTGATTTGTATACTATTGGCAATAAATATATATTTTTTTTCTACTGAGGAAGATCTATTACAATCTTGTTGGAATGGATCATAACTTACCAATATATGCAAACTGCTGAAATAATATTAAAATCTATTTTCCCACATGTATACTATGTTTGTTGAAGCATATAAGCTTTTGTGAATTACTTGAAATTTCTCATCTCTGCTGATGAACTGATGGGAAAGTAGATCCTTCTATCTTTGTTTCATCAAACTGTCAACAAGTAAGCTTCCTGTTTTGAGTTCTATTTTTCATTGTATTTAACATACATCTTTTTATATGTGCATTTTTATTATATTTGTACAGATTTTGTGTGTTTAACTCTGCATCAGAGAAAGGCAAAAACATACACAGGAAAATATGGAGAGAGAGATAGGGAGATTAGACATACTAAGGAAAATGAATTGACTAAAATAAAATATGAATTTTTTTTCTCTTCATAGTAAATTTAACTCTCAGAGAAAGAGAGAGAAGCACTTGCATTTATGTCAGTATCTAATATTTTTCTCTAATATACTAAACCCAAGCCCCTGAATGTC
>NW_011495071.1:15111657-15120269 GCF_000754665.1 Bison bison bison
CTAAGTAGCTTCAGTTGCATCTGACTCTTTGCGACGCTATGAACTGTAGCTTTCCAGGCTCCTTTGTCCGTGGGGTTCTCCAGGCAAGAATACTGGAGTGGGTTGCCATGCCCTCCTCCAGGGGATCTTCCCAACTTAGTGATGGGAAGATCTCTTATGTCTCCTGCATTGTCAGGTGAGTTCATTACCACTAGCCCCACCTAAGGAATATTCAAATCCCCTTGTTCCGAGGTACTGCTTTTGGGTTTTGTTGTGTTGGTTTTTGAACAGACCTAGTTGCTGATGTGGAACCAAAATACATGTGGTAGACATAGCTTGTTGAGTCTACACTGGCTCAAAATTAAATAGGTAGTTCACGGAAGAGGATGCCTGAATAACAAGGAAATGCAAATTAATACAATAAGATATCATTTCACATCCATCTGACTGGCAAAAATTAGGAGCTGGAATTCTCATAAAATATTTATGGCAGTATAAGATATATAGCTACTACTCTGAGAATGGTTTAACTATATTTGGCAAAGTTGATGATGTACATACTTTGTGAACTAGCAGTCCAACTTTTATATTTACCTCCTAAAGTTAGAGTTAGGGTTAGGTTTCAGGCTTCAGCAATACGTGAACCGTGAACTTCCAGATGTTCAAGCTGGTTTTAGAAAAGGCACAGGAACCAGAGATCAAATTGCCAACATCCGCTGGATCATCAAAAAAGCAAAAGAGTTCCAGAAAAACATCTATTTCTGCTTTATTGACTATGCCAAAGCCTTTGACTGTGTAGATCACAATAAACTGTGGAAAATTCTGAAAGAGATGGGCATAGCAGACCACCTGACCTGCCTCTTGAGAAACCTATATGCAGGTCAGGAAGCAACAGTTAGAACTGGACATGGAACAACAGACTGGTTCCAAATAGGAAAAGGAGTACATCAAGGCTGTATATTGTCACCCTGCTTATTTAACTTCTATGCAGAGTACATCACGAGAAACGCTGGGCTGGTAGAAGCACAAGCTGGAATCAAGATTGCCGGGAGAAATATCAATAACCTCAAATATGCAGATGACACCACCCTTATGGCAGAAAGTGAAGAGGAACTCAAAAGCTTCTTGATGAAAGTGAAAGAGGAGAGTGAAAAAGTTGGCTTAAAGCTCAACATTCAGAAAACGAAGATCATGGCATCCGGTCCCATCACTTCATGGGAAATAGATGGGGAAACAGTGGAAACAGTGTCAGACTTTATTTTGAGGGGGCCTCCAAAATCACTGCAGATGGTGACTGCAGCCATGAAATTAAAAGATGCTTACTCCTTGGAAGGAAAGTTATGTCCAATCTAGATAGCATATTCAAAAGCAGAGACATTACTTTGCCAACAAAGGTCCGTCTAGTCAAGGCTATGGTTTTTCCTGTGGTCATGACTGTGAAGAAAGCTGAACACCGAAGAATTGATGCTTTTGAACTGTGGTGTTGGAGAACACTCTTGCAAGTCCCTTGGACTGCAAGGAGATCCAACCAGTCCATTCTGAAGGAGATCAGCCCTGAGTGTTCTTTGGAAGGAATGATGCTAAAGCTGAAACTCCAGTACTTTGGCCACCTCATGTGAAGAGTTGACTCATTGGAAAAGACTCTGATGCTGGGAGGGATTGGGGGCAGGAGGAGAAGGGAACGACAGAGGATGAGATGACTGGAGGGCATCACTGACTTGATGAATGTGAGTCTGAGTGAACTCCGGGAGTTGGTGATGGACAGGGAGGCCTGGCGTGCTGGGATTCATGGGGTCGCAAAGAGTCGGACACAACTGAGCGACTGAACTGAACTGATAAAGAAAGCTGAGTGCTGAAGAATTGATGCTTTTGAACCGCGGTGTTGGAGAAGACTCTTGAGAGCCCCCTGGACAGCAAGGAGATCCACCCAGTCCATCGTAAAGGAGATCAGTCTTGAGTGTTCGTTGGAAGGACCAATGTTGAAGCTGAAATGCCAATACTTTGGCTACCTGATGCGAAGAACTGACTCATTTGAAAAGACCCTGATCCTGGGAAAGATTGAAGGCAGTAGGAGAGGGGATGACAGAGGATGAGATGGTTGGATGGCATCACCGACTCTATGGACATGAGTTTGAGTAAGTTCCGGGAGTTGGTGATGGACAGGGAAACCTGACGTGCTGCAGTCCATAGGGTTGCAGAGAGTCAGACTGAACTGCACTGAAAGAAACTCTTGTGCATATGCAGGAATGTTCACTTTAGAATTGTTTATAATAACAATCAAAATAAAGAAGAAGTCAAAATAAACAAAAGCTATATATATATCTCAACATGCATGAGTTTGAAAACATAATATTAAATGAAAAAAGACAAAAGTATGTATCTAGTATATATGATACAATTTATATAACTGGAAACATGTTAAAAAAAACCATAGATATATTCTTATAACTCATATGTAGTAATAGCATAAAAACAAGTATTGAAATGATAAACAATAAATTTAGTATAACAAATATTTTTTAAAAAGCAGGCTCTTTCTTAGGGGCACAGGAAATAAACAGGAAATCCTTCAGTGTTAGAGGCATTAGCTTTCCTCAGGCTATTCATACTGCTTGCTCTTTGCTTTACCAACAAAAACTTTACAATTACTTTAGCCTCCTTTATTTATCATGTAACTCTTAGCCTCTTCTTGACTTTCTGTCACCATGAGTGAGTGGTATCAGTTATCTGAGTCTAAAGACAGTCAATTGGAAGAGGTTCTTTTTACAAAAACAAAACTTCCCTTATTAATGTGGCATTTTATATAGCACCTTGGGGACACCCTGTAAATCTCAACCCTATTTTCACTCATTTATATTTTTATTAATTTCACTCATTGGTTAAATATTTTGAGAAGCTTTTACACAGTAGGTACTTAGAATACATAGATGACTAAGAAATTGTCCCTACCCATAAGGAGTTCATAGTCTATAATAGCATACATAGATAATTATAACAAATACTCTTTAGCTCATACTTTAGAGAATACTAAAGAGGAATTGATTGAAATATTATTTAAGTTTCCATTCCGAGTAAAGAAAAATATTATCTCTGAAAGAAAGAAATCATTTGTATTTATAGATTGGTGTATTTTGTCTGGTATCTCAAATGCATGACAAGTAGGGTTAATATTTATATTTCCAGCCAAGACCTCTGTTTTGAGCTCCAAATATGTATATCCAATTTTCTGCTATATGTTTTTACTTTGACCCTTTAATGTAATATGTCTAAATTAGTACTCTGGTATTCTTTCCTAGATCAGCTGAACCTAAATTCTCCTCCATCTCAGTAAATGGCAACTATATCCTTCTAGGTGCTCAGGTCACAAACCTTGAAATCAGCCTTGATTCCTCACTGTGAGACATCTGTTCCATTTGTCCCTCTCTATACCTTCTCAATTTGCTCTGTCCTCTAAGAGCCCAATCCATGGACTGCATGAATGAGTTCTCTTCCTCTTTGAGTTCCAGTTGGGTTTGACCAATAAGAGGCACTGAGGAGAGTTGAAGGAGAGTAAGGTTGATGTCCTCCTCCTTTCCCCAGCACTTCCCTTGCCAGATTGCTGCAGGTTGGTGTCACCTTTTCATTATCCTCTCCATTGTACTCCATTTTCCATCTTCCAGGAACCATTCTCTCCCTTGACCCTTCAGGCCTAGGTGTAACAACAGCTTCATCCTATAATTAACTCCTGGAAAACCACTACCTCTTGCTGTTTTCCTTAAATTTTGCCCCATATCTTTGTTAAATGGCTTATTTAACTCTCCTCAAGTTATCTATTTTAAATGTGCCACTGCCATTACTCTGCTGCAATCCACCAATCTTTCTTGCTGAAAGTGAAAGTGTTAGTCACTCAGTCATGTCTGACTCTTTGTGATCCCATAGACTGTAGCCTGCCAGGCTCCTCCATGTCCATGGAGTTCTCCAGGCAAGAATACTGGAGAGGGTATCCATTCACTTATCCAGGATATCCTCCCAAACCAGAGATCAAACCCAGGTCTTCCGCACTGCAGGCAGATTCTTTACTGTCTGAGCCACCAGGGAAGATCTTCTTTTCTCCCTCATTTCCATAGAGTCTATTTACCATATAGAATCTAGGCTGATTCTTTAAAAACATGTAAAACATCACTCCTTTGCTTGAAAACGCTGTTAGATCTCCATATTAATTTGAGTAAAGACTAAAGGTGCTATGGTGGTCCAAAAGACCCTACAAGATAGATACAATCTTCTCTTTGTCTAACTTCATCTCCTATTACTCTCCTAAAGGAAAGCTTTCTGCTACTCAGAACATTTCTGGCACCAAAAATGTGAATTTTCCACACCCAACAATTCTCCAGTTCTCTATGGACACCAATTGGGTGTCCTACAATTTAATTTAATTCTGACACTAACTACCCAGAGTTAGTATAGACCTCCCAAGGGTTAAAGTCTTAATCCCACAAGACTGCCCCCCTTCCCCGGTTCAGAGACTAATTGTAAGTCACAGGTCATCCCCAGGTTAGCCACGCTTCTGTCCAAATTGGCTGCAGATTAGCTCTTCAGATTTAACTGTTTGCTATAATGGCTCACAGAATTCAGGGAAACACTTCTTACTATAAATGGTTTATTACAAAGGAGACAAATGAACATCCAAATGGAGAGGTAAACGGACAATGTCTAGAAGGTCCCAAGCACAGGAACTTATGTCCCAGTGAAGTTTGGGGTACTCTAGCTTCCTGGCACAGAATACATTCAATAACCTCGATGTTCTTGGATCATGTTCACTTAGGGTTTTTATGGAGGTTCCATTGCGTAATCATGGCTTCTGTTGAGTAACTTAATTTTGAGCTTCACTGCCCTCCCTGGAGCTTTGGACTGGACTGAAAGTTCTAACTCTAATCACGTGGTTGGTTCCTCTGGCAGCCAATTGCCTTAAAGCTCTCCTATTTAAAACTGGAACCTCTTCTACCTACTTAGTTGTATTTTTTTCGGTAGCATTTACTACATTTTAAACTGCTTTTCATTTTGTTCCTTCTTTTATTTATCATGTGGGTTTCACAACTAGAAGATCGTTGTGTGTGGGTTCCCTGCTCGACCCAAGGTAAATAATGTATATTTACTGAATGAGCAGCTGAATGAGTATAGTAAATTAGAAAGACGTACAAGAAGCCTGTGAGGTCACAGAAGGCTATTTGGAGAAGTTGCTTTTGTTCTTCTGACTCCTCACCCTGGCTTCACTCTACCAGTATGCTGTTGCCTCTGAACAGGAGTGCTAGTTAGTTTATGCCTCAAGACCACCAGATCTGTCTGTTCACTTATGCCCATAGGCAGATCTAAATTTTGAAACTCAGATACAAAATGTTCCTCTTTTCTGGGAGCAAATTCAAATATTTATTGAAAATAAAATACTTAATAAATATGTTTTTATGAAGAGATATTTGAACACCAGAAGAACACCTATTTTGAGATTTTTTAAAAATTGAAGAATACTTGATTTACAATATGTGTTAGTTTCTGGTGTACTGCAAAGTGATTTCAGATTCTTTTCACTTATAAGTTATTACAAAATATTGTGTATAGTTCCTTGTACTACACAGTAGGTCCATTTTATATATAGTAGTCTGTGTACGTTGATCCCAAATTCTTAATTTATTCCTTTCCCCTTTAGTAACCACTGATTTTTTTTTTGTCTGTGGGTCTATTTCTATTTTGCATATAGGTTCGTTTCTATCTTTTGTTTTTTTTAGATTCCACATATATGCAATATCATATGATATTTGTCTTTCCCTGTCCGGTTTACTTCACTTAGTAAGATAATCTCTAGGTCCTAAAAAAGAAAAAAGTTCCTTTTTTAACTAAACATTGGAAATAGAAGGCTCAGGTAGACAAGAGTTTTCTAGTTTTCTTTCTATTGAAAGAAACAGCAGTTGTAGAATGTGTTTTGCTTTCTAGTATGATTATCTTTGAATTGTACATTGTTCATATAATCTAGATTGGCTATATATTAAAAGTCAGATTTACTTTTGCTTTCTAGTATGATTGTCTTTGAATTGTATATTGTTCGTATAATCTAGATTGGCTATATATTAAAAGTCAGATTTACTTTTGCTTTCTAGTATGATTATCTTTGAATTGTATATTGTTCGTATAATCTAGATTGGCTATATATTAAAAGTCAGATTTATAATAAGTGGATTTGCAAGACCAAAACTTTATAGTACAATATAATAACATTTTTTCATTAGCAGAAGGGCTTCCCTTGTGGCTCAGCTGGTAAAGAATCTGCCTGCAATGCAGGAGACCTGGGTTCAATCCCTGGGTTGGGAAGATCCCCTTGGGAAGGGAAAGGCTACCCACTCCAGTATTCTGGCCTGGAAAATTCCGTGCATAGTCCACGTGGTCGCAAAGAGTTGGATACAACTAGGCGACTTTCCCCTTCATTAACAGAAAGAAAAACTAAGTGATAGAAATTATTTATTTATTTTAATATATTTATTATTTATTTATTTATTTTTTTTGTAAATAGCAATTTAACTGAGGGAAGTTGTCAGTAGATCTGCTGAGCAATTTTATTATACCGTATATACAAGATTTTTTCTGCTTTTTCCTCAAACATTCTTCACACTAGAAAGCCTCATTTAAGACACTAAAATTTAAATCAGATATAAATTTCAGTTAATGTTAAACAGTTGTGTCCCACTTTTTGTAAATGGACCATAGCCTGCCAGGCGCCTCTGTTCATGGGATTCTCCAGGCAAGAATATTGGAGTGGGTTGCTATTTCCTTCTCCAGGGCATTTCCCAACTCAGGGATCGAACCTTGCATCTCTTATGTCTCCTGCGTTGGGAGGCAGGTTCTTTACCCCTGGAACCACCTGGGAAGCCCAGAGGGCTGGTGTTCCCACACCAGGAGGCGAACCTGGGCCATCTGGGTGAAAACCAGGAGCTACAAGGAATCCTAGAAGGTGCTTTATTTTTTTAATTAATGTTTCACAGAAATTTTTAAAAAGGGACAACTTCGATAATATCAGTAAGAATAGGTAGACAAGAAGATAAGAACTTCTTTTGTGAATGAATTTTACTATGTCTTGACCATTGATATTTTTCTTACAGTCTAATAGAATCTGTTCAAACCCTTGTAATTTACCCTAGGTTTGTCATTGGATTTTGAAAGAAATATCAGTTATTTTCTGGACAAAGAATGCATTTATTGAGCTTTTTTTTTTTTTAACCTTTGTTCAGTTATTTATTTTTTGCAATGTCTTTATTGAGGTATAATTCAGATACCATAAATTTCATCCATTTAAGGAGTACAAGTCAATGATGTTTTAGTATATGATTTTTCACAGAGTTGTATGCCCATCACCACAGTTAATTTTAGAATTTTTTCATCACTGACAAAGAAATCCCCTACCCTTTAGCAGTTACCCTCCATTTATTCGCAAATTCCCTAATCCTAAGCAACCACTAATGTACTTTCTGTCTTTGTAGATTCCCTATTCTGGACATTTTATATAAATGAAATTATATCAGTTTTTTGTGATGGGCTTTTTTCACTTAGTACAATGTCTTTAAGGTTCATCAATGCTACAACATGTATTAATACTTCATTCTTTATTTCTGAAAAATATTCCTTTGGGGCTTCCCTGCTGGCTCAGATGGATTATATGGATAGACACCACATTTTATTCATCCATTCATCAACTGATGGACATGGATTGTTTCCATTTTTTTGCTGTTTTGAATAATACTGCAATGAACACTGTGCAATTTTGGTTTAGATATATGTTGTTATTCTTCTTGAGTATATATGTGTATATATGTACGTATGTGTATATATATTATATATATAATATATATACACTAAGAGTGGATTCTTTGGGTCATATAGTAACTCTATGTTTAACCTCTGAGGAAATGACAAATGACAGACTATTTTCCAAACCAGCTGCACCATTCTGCATTCCTACAAAAAGTGTATAGTGTTCTAATTTCTCCATATCTTCACTCTTTCATTTAGCAACATTGAATAGCATATTTTAAACAATATTCATTCCAATCCCAAAGAAAAGCAATGCCAAAGAATGCTCAAACTGCCGCACAATTGCACTCATCTCACACGCTAGTAAAGTAATGCTCAAAATTCTCCAAGCCAGGCTTCAGCAATACGTGAACCGTGAACTTCCAGATGTTCAAGCTGGTTTTAGAAAAGGCACAGGAACCAGAGATCAAATTGCCAACATTTGCTGGATCATCAAAAAAGCAAGAGAGTTCCAGAAAAACATCTATTTCTGCTTTATTGACTATGCCAAAGCCTTTGACGGTGTGGATCACAATAAACTGTGGAAAATTCTGAAAGAGATGGGAAGACCAGACCACATGGCCTGTCTCCTGAGAAATCTGTATGCAGGTCAGGAAGCAACAGTTAGAACTGGACATGGAACAACAGACTGGTTCCAAATAGGAAAAGGAGTACATCAAGGCTGTATATTGTCACCCTGCTTATTTAACTTCTATGCAGAATACATCATGAGAAACGCTGGGCTGGAAGAAGCACAAGCTGGAATCAAGATTGCCGGGAGAAATATCAATAACCTCAGATATGCAAATGACACCACCCTT
>NW_011495071.1:15120466-15127063 GCF_000754665.1 Bison bison bison
CTGCTGCTAAGTTGCTTCAGTCATGTCCAACTCTGTGCAACCCCATAGACGGCAGCCCACCAGGCTCCCCCATCCCTGGGATTCTCCAGGCAAGAACACTGGAGTGGGTTATGACCAACCGAGACAACATATTAAAAAGCAGAGAAATTACTTTGCCAACAAAGGTCCGTCTCATCAAGGCTATTGTTTTTCCAGTAGTCATGTATGGGTGTGAGAGCTGGACTATAAAGTAAGCTGAGTGTGAAGAATTGATGCTTTGAACTGACTCTTGAGAGTCCCTTGGACTACAAGGAGAACCAACCAGTCTATTCTAAAGGAGATCCACCCTGAGTGTTCATTGGAAGGACTGATGTTGAAGCTGAAATGCCAATACTTCGGCCAGCTGATGCGAAGAACGGACTCATTTGAAAAGACCCTGATGCTGGGAATGATTGAAGGCAGGAGGAGAGGGGATGACAGAGGATGAGATGGTTGGATGGCATCACCAACTCAATGGAGATGAGTTTGAGTAAACTCCGGTAGTTGGTGATGGACAGGAAGACCTGGTGTGCTGTGGTCCATGGGGTCACAAAGAGTCAAACATGACTGCGCGATTGAACTGAACTGAACTGAAACAGTATTTGACAACAATTCTGTTAGATAGGGCCTTAGGAAGCATACTATGAACAAAGCTAGTGAAGGTGTTGAAATTCCAGCTGAACTATTTAAAAATCCTAAGAAATAATGCTATTAAAATGCTGTATTTGATATGTCAGCAAATTTGGAACACTCAGCAGTGGCCACAGGACTGGAAAAGGTCAGTTTTCATTTCAATCCCAAAGAAAGGCAATGCCAAAAAATGTTCAAACTACTGTACAATTGTGCTAATTTCACATGCTAGCAAGGTGATGTTCAAAATCCTTCAAGCAAGGCTTCAGTAGTATGTGAACTGAGAACTTCCAGATTTACAAGATGGATTCAGAAAAGTCAGAGGAACCAGATGTCAAATTGGGAACACCTGTTGGATCATAAAAAAATCAAGTGAGTTCCAGAAAAGCATCTGTTTCTGCTTCATTGACTATAGTAAAGCCTTTGACTGTGTGGATCGCAACAAACTGTGGAAAATTCTTAAAGAGATGGAAATATCAGACCACCTTACCTGTCTCCTGTGAAACATATATACAGGTCAAGAAGCAACAGTTAGAACCAGACATGGAACAACAGATTGGTTCCAATTTGGAAAAGGAGTACATCAAGGCTGTATATTGTCACCCTGCTTATTTAACTTATATGCAGAGTGCATCATATGCAATGCCAGGCTGGATGAATCACAAGCTGGAATCAAGATTGCAGGGAGAAATATCAATAATCTCAAATATGCAGATGACACCACCCTTATGTCAAGACAGTGAAGAGTAATTAAAGAGCCTCTTGATGAAGGTGAAAAAGCAGAGTGGAAAAGCTGGCTTAAAACTCAACTTTCAAGAAACTAAGATCATGGCATCTGGTCTCATCACTCATGGCAAATAGATGGGGGAAAAGTATAAACAGTGACAGATTTCATTTTCTTGAGCTCTGAAATCACTGCCGACAGTGACCACAGTCATAAAATTAAAAGACACTTGCTCTTTGGAAGAAAAACTATGACAAACCTAGACAGCATATTAAAAAGCAGAGATATCACTTTGTTGGCAAAGGTCCATATAGCCAAAGCTATGGTTTTTCCAGTAATCATGTACAGATGTGAGAGTTGGACCATAAAGAAGACTGAGTGCCAAAAAATTAATGCTTTTGAATTGTGGTGCTGGGGAAGACTCTTGGACAGCAAGGAGATCAAACCAACCAATCCTAAAGGAAATCAACTCTGAATATTCATCAGAAGGACTGATGGTGAAGCTGAAGCTCCAATACTTTGGCCACCTAATGGGAAGAGCCAACTAATTGAAAAAGACCCTGATGCTGGGGAAGATTGAAGGCAAGAAGAGAAGCGGGCAGTAGTGAATGAGATGGTTCGATGGCATCTCAGACTCACTGAACATATGTTTGAGCAAACTGGGAGACTGTGAAGGACAGGGAAGCCTGGCAATATATGTTCATGGGATTGCAAAGAGTTAGACACGACTCAGTGACTGAACAACAATAACACCTGCTAGATATTATAAATTTTATTTTATATATGGAGAAACAAAAGCTTAGAAAAACATAAATAATTGTTGCAAAACCATAAAGCTAGAAAGTATTAGAGTTAGTTTTCAAACTCAGTTTTATTTAAACACCTTTTATTCATTCTAAGTTTCTATTTATTATTTCCATAAATATTTTAGAGAATCACTTACTTTTAGCACATATTTGAGTGTCTAATCATGTTTAGGAATTGGGGAAATAGTTCAGTTTGCTTATAGACTAGTGAGATTGGTGGCTCAGAATTGCATGCATAGAGGTCAGCAAATTTAAAGTCTCTTTTAATACTCTTAAAAATTAATTAGAACCCCATAGAGCTTTGGTTTATGTGGTTTTTGTTTATTGATATGTTTAGTATTAGAAATTAAAACCAAGAAAAATTTTAAATATTATTTATTGCTTCTTTGAAAATAACAGTAAACTTAACCATCATTAAAATAAGTAAAACGTTTTAGAAAAATAACTATAATGTCTAAAAATAATTTAATGAGAATAGTGGTATTATTTTACTCTTCTACAAATTTCTTTAATGTCAGGCTTTATAGAAGACAGTGAATTCTCATGTCTGCTTCTGCATTTAGTCTGTTGCAGTATGTTGTTTTGGTTGAAGTATGGGAAGTATCACACATACATGTATTTAGAAAATGGAGTTCTTTAATAGTATTTTTCAGATATTTCTGAGTGTTTTTTGTACTATACCAAAGTTTACAAGTATTATAAAGGTTAATTGCAGTTTGGAATATAAGCATAACAAATTCTTCATATTTTAATATATTACACTAAAATTCATTGGTCTGACTTGCACTTTGAATGGAACTTTTACCAATGTATGATTTCATGACCTGTATTTGACATTTGGAAAATGTTGATTCATTGACTTATACAGAGTTTCCAAATATTGGCGTATTTTATGATATAATATAGATAAATCTCATCCATTAATATCACTTTTATTAACTTGAAAGCACAGATATAATTATCGAAAACAAATACAATTACTTTGCTTGAAGTGAAAGTCTCAGTCTGTATTATTTTTGAGAAAATATGTCTTAAAAGTCCAAGTTTGAATAATCATTCTGTACCTGTCAGTCAGTTCTTTCAGGTAAAAATGATATCCTAAGGAAAAAGCAGTTATTTTCAGCCTCAAAAAATCACACAAGTGTTTTTCCTCAAGAAAACCATTTTAACATGCAGCAGAAATACTTTATACGTATTTCCCATTTGGTTATACTATTTTATAAACAATACTCTTAAATTGAGATTTAGTAAAATTATTGTTTTTTACTTTCATTTAGGAATTTTAAAGAGAGACATTTTAAAAAATACATGGTTGCAAAGACATAAGTGACCGCTAACTTGTACAGTTCAGAATCACTGACACCAGCAATTTTACCCATCATTGTTTTTGTGCCTATTAGAGTAAATGTAAATACAGTGAAAAAGCAAAAAAGATCATAATAAATTTATAAAAATAGTTTTATGTGTATAATTTAGGTGCATGATTATGTTATATTCGTACCCTGATGTCCAAATGCTTTTGGAAAGTATAAGTTGAATGTATAGAAATCAAGCAATAGATGTATAGGTAATGCTAGTGAAAGGAATAGGCATTCTCCTCCCAGAAATTTAGATGTTTACTTTTGTTTACGCTTTGATTGTTGTACAGTTTACACACAATTATTTAAAATATTAATGTAGAAGGAGACTAATTTCTTTAAATATCTTCTTACCTCAGCTTCTATTCTTTTAACTTTAAATGACCATTAGTAGAAAATGTTTTAATAATGGAGAAATAACTTATAAGTAGCCTATAAATAACTCATACATAATTACTTAACCTTGAGCAAAAGACATTTTATTCTTAATAGTTCCAAGAATTGTATGACATCACTTATCAATATGTACTATTATATGATATCAATATAGAAATATCCATATATAAAGAATAACAACATCTGCCACTCAGCCTATTTTAAAAATAAGATTTTTAAAGTAAAATAAGTTATGTAACTTCTTTTTTCCTTAATATGGATTTGTTTATCTCATTCTTAAATAAATTTCTGTCTGTTTTACTCACTAATCTCCAGAAATTAGAACAGTACACAGAAGATGCTCAGTAAATATTTGTTAAATGAATGAATCAGTTCTTTACATTATCTTGGATGTCTGCATAATATTCCTAGCTATTAAGGAAGAATAATTTGTTTACCCATTCTTCTATCAATAAGCATTGGTTTATTTCTAGTTTCTCATTTTTAAAGTAATACTATGGTAAAAAAAAAAAAAAAAAGATGAGTGAAAGCTGTCTCAGGCAATGTGAATAGCATGGGTGATCCTAGAAACATGAGAAGTTACTTTTCTGGGGAATTTCATGTTTTTGGAGAAAGAAGCATGTGCATGTGTGTGCACATTTATAGCTGGGGTGGGTAGATGTTAAAGTTGGAAAGCAAATGTGAGAGATAAGCCTAGATAGACAAGCTCAGGAAAGATCGTGAAAGGGTATACAAATCATTTTTAAAAGTCTGGACTTGAATAGAGGAGAGTCATTGAAGAGTTTAAGTGGGAGAGTGACATGATCCTATCTACCATGCATGAATTTTCAACTTTTAGGAAGTTAGAATAAAGTGACATCTTATAGTCAATGAAAGCATATGTGGTTGTAGAACTTTAGTAAACATTTAGAATAAAATAAATCATCATATTTCTAAATCATATAACTGTTTTCTTTACTGTTAAGTAGAGCTTGAAATGGATTCTGATACAAACATTTGATCGTAACTGTAAATAACAGTGGTATGTGGAAACACTTTTCCAAGTGCTTCATATTTATTAACTTGTATTAACTCATTTGGTCTGTACAACACCCTGCTAGTATTCCAATTTTATAAGAAATCAATAACATCAAAATTATAGCCCTAGGAAATGGTAGGGCTAAACATTTAAAATCTGGCTCCAGTGTCCATGCACTTAAATACTTCACCATACTGCTTCCTCAATGTGAGTGTTATTAAAATATACAAGCAAAATTCAGTGAACTTACAAATAAAGTTGTGATAAGTCAAAAATTAAGTTTTATCTCCTCATTTACAGAATGATATAATTTCAAGTTGTGTATTCTGCTTTTATTCTGGTTAGAGGTTTTTTCTTTTGTAAACATAAAGAAAAAAAATTATTTTGTAGATTAGTGAATTTTCTGGCTAAGTTGACATTAATTACAATGTTACATATGGTTAAAAAAGATTATTTAAATTCAGTGAAGTTTACTCTCAAAATTAACTAAAAAATAAAATAAACATAAAAAGTTAATTCTGGGTTATATATATATGTATGTATAAAATGTTAGCCTAATGAGTATATATACAATATGTTTATATTCAGTCTTCTTGGTAACATAAATTATTAGTCCCATGCTACCAAGATATTAATGATATAACAGATATAGACAAGATTGAATTATTTTTCTAAAATATTAACATTTCAGAAAGTCTACACTCAAGTAACATTTCTAGAATTATAACCCATTACAAGAAGTGTCCTTACAGATATGTAGTCCACTCTCATTTTACAGATGGGGAAATGGAGACCCAGAGAACTATTTATATGTGGTGAAAGTAAAACTAGAACCCAGGTCTTCTGCTTTACATTCCAGTCTCTTTTCACTATACAACTTCAGAGACAGTAAAAATTTTATATACTCTAATAGCTCTTATTAAACACCTTGCAAACTATGAGCATCATACTATTTGAATCCTATTTTTTCCTGTTTCTGTCATTCTCTGTATACTAACAAACAACAAAACCTCACTAAATGCTATACACTTATATGATTTATCTGGCCTCAGCTTGAGCATTTTGTCTTAAATCTTTTTAACTTTCTGCATTCCTGTTGTTTTACACTCCCAAAATGCCACTGACTTTTTAAAAATCACTTTTTGTTGTTGTTGTTATGACCCCTTGTTTCCTAAGGAACTTGGTGTTCTTTATATGGCTCTTGTTCTTACTTAAAAGAAAATAGTATCTGCAGAACTCCTCAGGCACTCAGATTTTCAAATACATGGCCCAGTGAGATGCAAAGGTTCCTGTGGCCCATAGTATTTGATCAGTGGTGGGCACTGAAGTCTTAAAGCTCATATATAACTGTTTTCTCTATAAAATATCATGATTTTCTATTTCTGAAAAAGCATCCTTTGAACTATGGTCAATCTCCCTAAACTACCACATGTGAAAACTCACATACTGATATTCCAAAGTGAAAGTCAGTATCACTGGACAAGTTGTTTCTTAAAGTATTTTCCTATCGATTGCTACTGTTATTTGACCACGATTTCATTGTTAGATTACATTATAGACTTGAGGAATTGAAAACATGCTAAAATAAGTAAAGAAATCAATGTTGCCTCTTCAGTGGATTTAGGAAAATAATTACTGAAATCAACT
>NW_011495071.1:15127267-15131248 GCF_000754665.1 Bison bison bison
CACTGGAAACAGTGTCAGACTTTATTTTGAGGGGGCCTCCAAAATCACTGCAGATGGTGACTGCAGCCATGAAATTAAAAGACGCTTACTCCTTGGAAGGAAAGTTATGTCCAACCTAGATAGCATATTCAAAAGCAGAGACATTACTTTGCCAACAAAGGTTCGTCTAGTCAAGACTATGGTTTTTCCTGTGGTCATGTATGGATGTGAGAGTTGGACTGTGAAGAAGGCTGAGCGCCAAACAATTGATGCTTTTGAACTGTGGTGTTGGAGAAGACTCTTGAGAGTCCCTTGGACTGCAAGGAGATCCAACCAGTCCATTCTGAAGGAGATCAGCCCTGGGTGTTCTTTGGAAGGACTCATGCTGAAGCTGAACCTCCAGTACTTTGGCCACCTGATGGGAAGAGCTGACTCATTGGAAAAGACCCTAATGCTAGGAAAGATTGAGAGCAGGAGGAGAAGGGGACGACAGAGGATGAGATGGCTGGATGACATCACTGACTCGATGGACGTGAGTCTGAGTGAACTCCGGGAGTTGGTGATGGACAAGGAGGCCTGGCGTGCTGCGATTCATGGGGTCGCAAAGAGTCGGACATGACTGAGCGACTGAACTGAACAGTCCTCTCTCTGTATCCATGAGAGTGGGGGTGAGGGAGATTCATTCCAGGGCCACCCCACCTTCCAAATTGCAGATGCTCAAGTTCTTTACATAAAATAGATAATATTTGCATATCACCTGTGCATATTCTCCCATGCATATCCTCCACTGTACTTTAAATCATCTCTAGATTACTTAAATACCTAATACAATGTAAATAGTTGCAAATACAATGTAATTGCTAGCGGGAAAATTCAAGTTTTGCCTTCTGGAATTTTTTGGAATTTTTTTTTTCTGAATATTTTCTGTCCATAGTTGGTTGAATCCAAGCATGTGAAACTTGCAGATACTGTATTTCACCTGATTTCTTGAGAGGTGGCATGTTATAGTGGAAGGAATTCAGAATTGAGGATGAGGGCCTCTAAGTTCTAGTTCTCACTCTGCCACTGTCTGATTAATTGTCTGACAACAGTTCACTTTCCCCTTCTGGCTTTCAGCTTCTTGAATCGTAAAACTTAGGAGTTGAATGATTTATTTGATTCTTTTACAACAGTGATTTTCTGAATCTACAGTTGTATACATGAATATACTTTTAAAAAGACATTTCACTTTATTTTTTAATATGTAAAATAAAATTTAGAAAAATCAACTTCAGATGTAGATTAATGGTGGTAGAACCAGTGATGGAAAATAATTGGGGAAAAAGTGAGCTTGGTTGATTCGGAAAAATACAAGATTTTTTTTTCTTTCATAATGCTTCCTTTTTCCCATTAAAAAGCTCAGATATGAAATGAGCTTTGTAACAACTGTTTGTTTTATGTTCAAGCTGGGAAACACATTTGGAGCTATAACTACATATTCATACCGGACGCGCACACAAACACCCAGCACAGACACACACACATGCGCTCTCTCTTCCAGTTCTCCAGCCTATGGGGTCAGTCTGGGGCTTCAGCTGCAGAAAATACGCACATTGTTACTTTGAGGCCAATGAAAGCTGTGAAACTTCAAGGTGAGATAATTTGTTCTTAGAATATCAGTCTAGAAGGATCAACTGTTTTGAAGAGAAAAGGGAAAAAGGTTTGAAATTAGGGTTAAGCTCTGACTGTAATTTTAGGTAAATCTTGTGTCCTCTGTGTCTTTTCCCTCATTTGTGAATTGGTGCCGATGATAAAAATAGCTACCATACAAGGTGGTTTTAAGTTTCAACAACTCTAGCCTATGTGAAAATCTTTCTAGTACGTTTTGGGTTGTTTTGATTACTATTGTATCTGGCTTATTTTCATGCACAGATTAGCTGAAACATTGTTATCACTCAGATCTACTCACCCTATATAAGCTAAACATTTAAGAACTTAATAGACATTCTGACATAAGCTTTTAGACTAACTAAAACCATTTTTATAATAGATTTTTATCATTTCACTAATGCCAAGATGTTAAATGAGTAACATATTACTGAATAATTACTTTTATGTATTTTTAACTTGATAGAGGTATCAACCTGGGAGAATTTATACTGTGATTTTTATTTTGTAATGATAATGAAATGAATGATAGAAATAAGATCACCTCGCCGTTGTTGATGATTTCTGTCTTATATTTCTTGGGTTGCCAGAAAAACTCTCCTTGGCTCTTTCCAAGTGTTGATTATTCAGTTCATTTGAACAAATGGAGGGAACAAAGGAGTTATATAGTCAACTTTTAATTACCTGTGCTCTCAGTTGCACGGATTATTCCAGACAGCAGCTATAATACTTTAAGTGTTTATATTTAGCTCATGAATGGATTTAAGTGTTTATATTTGAATATAACTATGGCTAATAATCAAGGAACTCACTTGTCAATTGGTTTGTTGCAATGATAATTAAGACTTGAAAGTATTTTGCCTGAATCCAAGGTATATTTTATTACCTAGAATACATTGTTATTCTAAACTCTAACTTGTGAATCTTCTTGGGAGAATCTTTTTATTTCCTTCATCCCCTTGTCACACAGAAGGCTAATACTTGCTTGAGTCACTTTTGCGCCTTCTACTTTTTTTCTGCTCTGAGTTGGCTAATTCACTTTTTGCTTAAATAATGATGTTGGAAAACTAAATTTTAATGCAAATTTTAAGTTATTGCTTAAATGAATTTGGTTTCAAATTCACACCAAATCTCTATTTCCTGTATTAGATTGTAGTGGCATTTTAATCACTTTGGATCTATGCAGTCTTGAAATATTTTAATTAATGCTCACTTCAGTGTACTAGTCCCTTTTTTTTAAAGAAAAAAAGCAATTTCTACTGCATCTGATGTAGCTTTTGGTGCTGTGAACTAATACTGTTACAACATGACTCAGATATTCCTATAAAGTAGTGCCTGAAAAGTTCTAGGAATGACAGAACCCTTTTCCCCAAATCAAATTTAACAGGTTTTCTTGTATATTGATGTTTTCTTGATATCACAGTGCCTTTTTCACTTGGTTTAGATTCTTCAGTGATTAAATTATAGCTTCAGTTCAGTTGAGTCACTCAGTTGAGTCCGACTCTTTGCAACCCCATGAATTGCAGTATGCCAGGCCTCCCTGTCCATCACCAACTCCCGGAGTTCACTCAAACTCAGTTCTGTCGAGTCGGTGATGTCATCCAGCCATCTCATCCTCTGTCGTCCCCTTCTCCTCCTACCCTCAATCCCTCCCAGCATCAGAGTCTTTTCCAATGAGTCAACTCTTCGCATGAGATGGCCAAAGTACTGGAGTTTCAGCTTTAGCATCAGTCCTTCCAAAGAACACTCAGGACTGATCTCCTTCAGAATGGACTGGTTGGATCTCCTTGCAGTCCAAGGGACTTGCAAGAGTCTTCTCCAACACCACAGTTCAAAAGCATCAATTCTTCTGCTCTCAGCTTTCTTCACAGTCCAACTTTCACATCCATACATGACCACAGGAAAAACCATAGCCTTGACTAGACAGACCTTTGTTAGCAAAGTAATGTCTCTGCTTTTGAATATGCTATCTAGGTTGGTCATAACTTTCCTTCCAAGGAGTAAGTGTCTTTTCATTTCATGGCTGCAGTGATTTTGGAGCCCCCAAAATAAAGTCTGACACTGTTTCCACTGCTTCCCCATCTATTTCCCATGAAGTGATGGGACCAGATGCCATGATCTTCGTTTTCTGAATCTTGAGCTTTAAGCCAACTTTTTCACTCTCCTCTTTCACTTTCATCAAGAGGCTTTTTAGTTCCTCTTCACTTTCTGCCATAAGGGTGGTGTCATCTGCATATCTGAGGTTATTGATATTTCTCCCGGCAATCTTGATTCCAGCTTGTGCTTCTTCCAGCCCAGCGTTTCTCATGATGTACTCTGCATAGAAGTTAAATAAGCAGGGTGACAATAAACAGC
>NW_011495071.1:15131348-15140943 GCF_000754665.1 Bison bison bison
AAACCAATTTGAACATCTGGAAGTTCACAGTTCATGTATTGCTGAAACCTGGCTTGGAGAATTTTGAGTATTACTTTACTAGCGTGTGAGATGAGTGCAATTGTGCGGTAGTTTGAGCATTCTTTGGCATTGCCTTTCTTTGGGTTTGGAATGAAAACTGACCTTTTCCACTCCTGTGGCCACTGCTGAGTTTTCCATATTTGCTAGCATATTGAGTGTAGCAGTTTCACAGCATCATCTTTTGGGATTTGAAATAGCTCCACTGGAATTCCATCACCTCCACTAGCTTTGTTCATAGTGATGCTTTCTAAGGCCCACTTGACTTCACATTCCAGGATGTCTGGCTCTAGGTGAGTGATCACACCATAGTGATTACCTTGGTCTTGAAGATTTTTTTGTATAGTTCTTCTGTGTATTCTTGCCACCTCTTCTTAATATCTTCTGCTTCTGTTAGGTCCATACCATTTCTGTCCTTTATTGGAGTTCACTTTATTGAGCCCATCTTTGCATGAAATGTCCTCTTGGTATCTCTAATTTTCTTGAAGAGATCTCTAGTCTTTCCCATTCTGTTGTTTCCCTTTATTTCTTTGCATTGATCACTTCAGTTCAGTTCAGTTCAGTTGCTCAGTCGTGTCTGACTCTTTGCAACCCCATGAATCACAGCACGCCAAGCCTCCCTGTCCATCACCAACCCCGGAGTTCACTCAGACTCATGTTCATTGAGTCAGTGATGCCATCCATCCATCTCATCCTCTGTCATTCCCTTCTCCTCCTGCCCCCAATCCCTCCCAGCATCAGAGTCTTTTCCAATGAGTCAACTCTTTGCATGAGGTGGCCAAAGTACTGGAGTTTCAGCTCTAGCATCATTCCTTCCAAAGAAATCCCAGGGCTAATCTCCTTCAGAATGGACTGGTTGGATCTCCTTGCAGTCCAAGGGACTTGCAAGAGTCTTCTCCAACACCACAGTTCAAAAGCATCAATTCTTCGGCGCTCAGCTTTCTTCACAGTCCAACTCTCACATCCACACTTAGTCTTTAGTAATTAACTATTTTATTAAATAGTTATTTATGGGTTAAGGGCTTCCCTGATAACTCAGTTCATAGAGAATCCACTTGCAGTGCAAAAAACCATAGTTCAATTCCTGGGTCAGGAAGATCCACTGGAGAAGGGATAGGATACCCACTCTAGTATTTTGGGATTCCCTTGTGGCTCAGCTGGTAAAGAATCTCCTTGCAATGAGGGAGAGAGAGCTGGGTTTGATCCCTGGGTTGGGAAAATCCCCTAGAGAAGGGAAGGGCTATCCACTGCAGTATCCTGGAGAATTCCATGAACTGTATAGTCAATGGGGTCACAAACAGTCAGAGAGACTGAGCGACTTTCACTCTCATGGGATTAAAGTAGGAGTTGTGTTTCGTTTAGAACCTTCAGTTTCCCTTCCCTCTTTTTAAAAGCTATCCGTGGTATTGTCTGATTTGAACTGCCTATGTATAAGTTTAAAATATAATTTAGGACTCAAAGCTTAGTTCTGGAGGTATAGGTTTGTTCCTTTAAATTTGGGAATTAATATAATTTTGGAATTGTTTATTTTGTTTGCAATATTAGTAAGAAATTGGATAAATGATGTTGCTGTTAATTTCTTAGAAACTTAACTATAAACTCTCTGGAATAATTGTACGCATGTAGATTTTCTAATATTGTCTTGTAGAACTCTTCTTGTGTAGTTTATTAAAAGGCCATTGATTTTATGATCTTTGTTGAATTGTATCTTACCAACATTTCCAAAATCTTGGTTGAAATTTATACTTAAAGTGGGAAAATTTTTGTTTTTTTATTTTCTTGCTAGATGGGACTTTGCAATAATTTTCATTACTTCATTTGTATAATGCAAGTCTTTAGAATCTTCAAAAGCACATATAAGTTTTTCATTGGTTTATATGTTTGTAGTTTCAACATATGAAAGACACCCTTGTACTTAACATCAAAATTAAAATTTTATAATTTTATATTTCTGTAATAATATATTGTAAGTAGTAGTATATTGCTGTGAGATTTGGATATTTTAATATTCTCATTTTTAAATGAGTATTTTTGCATTGCTTAGTTAATTATTAAGTAAAATTATAAGGCTGTCTCTTCTAAAATAGGGAAACATTAGCATGATCTTAATTGGGAATTGCATTTCATGGAAAATGGATTATTTCTATGAATCTTTTTTTAATATAAATTTATTCATTTTAATTGGAGGCTAATTACTTTTGGCATTGAAACATGTATAATATATATTTCTATGAATCTTAAATTAAAAATTTCTCTTCAAAATACTTTGACAAATAAGGAGCAAATGTTCTAACTTTGTGAAACAAGATTACATTGTTAGCTTTATTCTAGAAAGTGGGTTTATTATAAGTTTCTGTATGTTTTCAATAGCACAGAATTGAGCCTATTTATTCTGTAGAATTGTGACATGCAGATTTCAAGCTTACCAACATCATAAAATTCATACTATGGAATTTTTATAAAGTTTGCTTATTAACTATAGAGTTCTGTTTATGTAACAACCTAGTCAAAAACTGACATTAAATAAGAATAATTTATGATTAGGGTATATATATGTTCTGGCTTACCTGAAATTGCCCTGATTTACACCTGTGTTCTTCATGTACTAATTAACAATGCCTCCTTTCATTTAAGAAATGGGCTAATTGGGATGATGAATTATATGAATGTATTCACATAATAGAATTCCTTTTAATAAGTATTTATTGAAGACCAACTATGTGTCTGGAACTGTTCTAGGTGCTGGGGAAATGCTAATAATTAATTTAAAAAAATGACATATTGAGTAACTTAGAAAAGTTTATCTAAAGTTTATTATTATCAAAAAGTGATCAGGTAAATTGACTTTGTCATGGAATATAATGAAATAAAATATGTCATTGGTGCAGGATAATTGAATGCTGCTAGAATTACAGTTTATTAAATACATTGAAAGGAACCTATCAAGATTTTTTAAAGAAATTAAAAGATACATTATAGATTTATCAATAAGATGGTAAGAATACATTGCTTTATCAAGTTAATAAGCATTTTAAATTTTTTCAACTTGCCTTAAACTCATAGGTATAAAAGAAAAACTTCAAATACAAAAAGTACGATGAGAAAGCTGAGTAAAGGGCATAGATTTTAAAATACCGAGAAACACTGATGTAGATCAATCTACAGTGACACAGTCAGGGTCACTCTTCCAACTTTTGAAATTGAGCCAAAAATGGATTTTGTCATCTAAAGGATACTTTTAAAATACATCTTCCTAAAAGAGCTTTGGTGGCATAAGGATAGGCAAATGAGTTGGCCAATCAACTATAACTCCTTTGGCAATTCTTTGGGCAATTAAGAATTAGATCCTGTTCTCTGATTTGATTATTTTGACATATAATTCAATTTTATTGGAAGAAGGTGATGTTAGAAAATGACCTAAGTGATGTTAGTAAATGATATAAATTCCTTTGAAATATTTCCTGTAGAATTGCTCAGTCCATATAATTTATATAGTCCTTTTAGTTGATTCTGCCTTCTAAATTGTGGTTTTTGTTCATAGAACTGCTTGAAATCTTTTTCATATAATTCAAATTGAATTTCTAGGTGCAACATTTTCTGACTAGAACATTTTTAAACCTATCTATATATACTTAGTCCCTTTGACGTTAGACTTCACTTACTATTCAAAAGAATTTGCTGTGTTGTGCTTAGTTGCTCCAGTCGTGTCTGACTCTTTACGACTCCATGAACTGTAGCCTGCCTGGTTCCTCTGTTCTGAGGATTTTCCAGGTAAGAATACTGGAGTGGGTTGCCATGCCCTCCTCCAGGGGATCTTCCCAATCTGGGGATTGAACCCAAGTCTTCTGTGTCTCCTGCATTGTGGGGCAGATTCTTTACTGTTGAGCCACTGGGGAAGCCCCAAAAGAACTTAAATAATATTAAATTGTAATAGTTCTTAATATAAATTAGTTTACCTTTAGATACCACTGTTCTACCATTAAGGTATTTAACTTTTAAATAATGCAGAAGAACTTCTTGAAGACTCTGTATAGAGTCATTGTCTTTAACTATTAATAGTTGTTGGGGTTTTTTTTCTAAGAAACATTTGTGGTTTACTGGAAAGAGTCTGGGTTTGAAGATCAGACCATACAGCTTATGATCATGGCTCTATTCATTATAAGATATGTTATCTTGGGCATATTTATAACCTTTTTCAGCCTCATTTTCTCAAGTTTGTTGAAACAGATAAGAATGCTAAGTACTAGCCCTAGTACATAAAAAGTATTTGGACTATCGTATGTGCTCTAAAAATGTTTATTGAATCTGAATCTAGATTTCTTTAGTTGTTCAAATTTTATTATTTATCTTTACTTTGTATCGGATTCTATTTCTATTGCTTACATAACCGTGGGGAGAACCATTAAATTCAGTTAGTTACAATGGTTACCAAACTGAAAGCAACTCAGACTTGGATCAAATACTGCTGAAGTTCAGAGCAATTGCATCTGGTTTGTTAATTGCTCTGGCTGCCTATCTCCAACTATTCTGGGAACTACTGATTTAGAGTTGGTTATTAGGTTCATTTTAACTTTACTCAGCACAAAATAAATGATACGCACTGTCTGTGCTTTGTCACAGAGAAGCATGTGACATAGACCCTGCCCTTAAGGAGCTAACAGTAGGAAGTACCCATTGTGGTCTATCATTTGCCCTTCCTCCCCACCAATTTTCTCTACAGAATTATGAGTGGCACTACGATCCTTATCTAATTTGCAGCAGAGCCTTTAAGCCTGGGTGAGGAGCCAAGAGAGTCCAGGCGGGAGGATGTCATTTGAGATCTGTGTGTTTGCCCAGCCTGCTGCCACTGCAATTATCCTGGGACCACTAATAGTATAATCATCTTTTATAAGAAAAGACCTTTTAAAGTATCATTCCTAAATGCAACTATTGCAATTGTCTTTTGGTTGCCTTCTCAGACGTTTGCCTTTTCAAAAAGTTGTGTCCAGCACTCCTGAAGTTATTTTTCAGTACAACTATATTGATTGTGGCATTCTATTTCTTATGAGGCTCAAATATTAATATAATTTCCCCCTTCTGCCTCAGGATCACATATCTAGCTTTTGCCTTCATGTTAAAAAAAAAATGGAAAATTTTTATTTTTATTCGTTTGACAATTGTAAAACTGAACAATTAAGAGTTCTGTTAGAAACATGGTTTTTATAAACTTCTTTTAAAATTCCATTTATAACCTATAATTATTGAATAAGGTGATCCTAATTGCAGCCATGAAATTAAAAGACACTTACTCCTTGGAAGGAAAGTTATGACCAACCTAGATAGCATATTCAAAAGCAGAGACATTACTTTGCCAACAAAGGTCCATCTAGTCAAGGCTATGGTTTTTCCAGTAGTCATGTATGGATGTGAGAGTTGGACTGTGAAGAAAGCTGAGTGCTGAAGAATTGATGCTCTTAAACTGTGGTGTTAGAGAAGACTCTTGAGAGTCCCTTGGACTGCAAGGAGATCCAACCAGTCCATCTTAAGAGAGACCAGTCCTGGGTGTTCATCGGAAGGCCCGATGCTGAAGCTGAAATTCCAATACTTTGGCTACCTCATGGGGGAAGTTGACTCATTGGAAAAGACTGTGATGCTGGGAGGGATTGGGGGCAGAAGGAGAAGGGGATGACAGTGGATGAGATGGCTGGATAGCATCACCGACTCAATGGACATGAGTCTGAGTAAACTCCGGGAGTTGGTGATGGACAGGGAGGCCTGGCCTGCTGTAGTTCATGGGGTTGCAAAGAGTCGGACACCACTGAGGGACTGAACTGAACTCTTTTAAAGCTTTGAATCACTCTTTTTATGTATTTGTAAGAGAATGTCCCAGTGTGAGAATAGGACATCCTTTTGTGACTAAGCTAATTTTGTTTATAGGCCAAACAAACATACATTGACTTTTAGTTTAATTTTTAAGAGGCTTAGAAATGTTTTTAAATTGTTTTCTTCATGTTCTACTTCAGCATGTTCAAAACCATCCTGTGATGAGAGACCTTGCCTCATTTCTGGACCCAGGTTTTAATTGTCTTTCTTTCTTTGACATTCCTTAATATTTATGTCTTGAATATTGTCTGTTCTCATGGGAAACATTAGATAACTTTCAAAAAATTGTTCAGAACATAATATGTTTTCATAATATGATGATGCTAGCACCTATCATACACAGAAATCATTGTTAAAGTCAAAATTGAGAATGAAAAGAACATGCTATTTATCCAGCTGTATTCAAAAGTGACAGAACAAAGAAACAGCAATTTTAGAATAAAAATTTCCATTTCCGTTTTCTCTCTACACACTCACAGTCTGAGTTTGTGATGGGTGGGATCAATATTACTGGCCTGTTATCTGATCAGATACTCGGTATTGTAATTTGGGAAACTGTGAACTATCTATTATTATGTAAAAAAACCAAATAGACAATCTCCTTTAGCTCAGTTGTGTCCTAATTTAAAAATTTAAGCACATCTTCCCATCAAGTCTTATTAGCTCTGACAACATCCAGGCCCACTTGAATGTTCTGATACCTATGAACAATACAGAAAAAACCGGTGGTCTGGACTGGGCTATGTAGATAGCTGATCAAGTAATTTGTGTCAAGAATGTATTTCATTTTGTCAGAATTAGGGGATTTCATTTTACCTGGAATCAGGGGATTCTCAGAGGATGCAAAAAGGGCACTAAAAGCCAGAGGACCAACCACATCATCCTCAAAATTCCATGATTTGAGTGTCCAGGTTCACATAGTAGGTCTGGTAGAGGGACACATAGAAATCCAGGTGAGGGGCATGGGATGGGAGGGGCTGATATTAGCACCAGGAGATTAGAATTTGGAGGAAATAAGATCAGAGGGTGAGAAAGAGAGTGGATATGAGAGTGAGAGACTCAATTAGTAGTGAAAGATGACCACAAACAATGGTAGACATTTTGTAACTCAGACTGAAAGGTTAATAGGGCTTTGTGTCTGTGGGTTGAGCCATCTTAAAGAAAAAAAAAACATAGATACTTCCCTAGGTGAGTTTTCATTTTACTAAGGAGCCCAGAAAAACATTGCATTAAAACAAAATATTATAAGGAGAATTTCAGCTCTCTGTCTGATGAGTGAAGTAGTTTTGAGAAGTTGGACCCTTTTGGAGTCCCATTTTCCATTTATCATCATGATTAAGAGGACACAAACTATGGCCAAACTGCCTGATTTTGAACCTCAGATATAAAGATTTAATAGCTTAAGACTTGGTCAAATTCCTTAACCTTTTATGCCTTAGTTTCTTCATCTTTGAAATGCAGAAAACAGTATGATCTGCTGCACAGGATTGTTATGAGGAATGAATGAGTTAAGATGTATCAGGCTCTTCATTGCATAAAGCAATTGCTATGTTGTTGTTTTTGTTCAGTTGCTCAGTTGTGTCTGACTGCGACCCCATGGACTGCAACATGCCGGGCTTCCCTGTCCTTCAAAATCTGGAGCTTGCTCAAACTCATTTCCACTGAGTCAGTGATGCCATCCAACCATCTCATCCTCTGTCATCCCCTTCTTCTCTTGCCCTCAATCTTTCCCAGCATCAGGGTCTTTTCCAATGAGTTGGCTCTTTGCATCAGGTGGCCAAAGTATTGGAGCTTCAGCTTTGCCATCAGTTCTTCTAATCAATATTCAGGATTGATTTCTTCTAGGATTGACTGGTTTGATCTCCTTGCAGTCCAAGGGACTCTCAAGAGTCTTCTCCAACCACAGTTCAAAAGGATCAATTCTTCAGTGTTCAGCCTTCCTTATGGTCCAACTCTTACTGGAAAAACCATAGCTTTGACTAGACGGAATTTTGTCGGCAGAGTAACGTCTCTACTTTTTCATGTGCTGTCTAGGTTGGTCATAGCTTTTCTTCCAAGGAACATCTTTTAATTTCATGGCTACAGTCACCATCTGCAGTGATTTTGGAGCCCAGGAAAATAAAGTCTGTCACTGTTTCCATTGTTTCTCCATCTATTTGCCATGAAGTGATAGGACCAGCATTTTTTTAATGTTGAGTTTTAAGCCAGCTTTTTCACTCTCCTCTTTCACCTTCATCAAGAGACTCTTTAGTTCCTCTTCACTTTCTGCCATAAGGTTGGTGTCATCTGCATATTGAGGTTATTGATATTTCTCCCGGCAATCTTGATTCCAGCTTGTGCTTCATCCAGCCTGGCGTTTCACATGATGTACTCTGCATAAAGTTAAATAAGCAGGGTGACAGTATACAGTCTTGATATATTCCTTTCCCAATTTGGAACCAATCTGTTGTTCTATATATGGTTCTAACTGTTGCTTCTTGACCTGCATACAGGTTTCACAGGAGGCAGGTAAGGTGGTCTGGTATTTCCACCTCTTTAAGAATTTTCCACAGTTAGTTGTGATCCACACAGTCAAAGGCTTTACTGTAGTCAATGAAGCAGAGGTAGATGTTTTTCTGGAATTAGCTTGCTTTCTGTGTGATTGAACAGGTGTTGACAATTTGATGTCTTATTTCTCTGCCTTTTCTAAATCCAGCTTGTACATCTGGAAGCTCTTGGTTCATGTACTGTTGAAGCCTCACTTGAAGGATTTTGAGCATTACCTTGCTAGCATGTGAAATGAGTGCAATTGTGTGGCAGTTTGAGCATTCTTTGTCCTTGTCCTTCTTTGGGATCGGAATGAAAACTGACGTTTTTCCAGTCGTGTGGTCACTGCTTAGTTTTCCATAGTTGCTGGTGTATTGAGTACAGCACTTGCTATATAAGTTTAAACAATTATCTTTGTAAAATAAGGCATATTAGGCTAGGGCAGGGGTCCCCTAATTTACGCTGAAGAAGTCATAAATACAATGTAGAAATGGGCAAGGTATGTGGTGTGTTTGTACAATCCACTGTCCTATGACGTAGCTGTATTTGAGAAGTTCCTCAGACCTTGCTAGGAACACTTCACTAGTTTTCTCCAGGTGATTTCCTCTTGGCTAGCAGCTTACTGTTCCAGCCTGCAGAGACACTGTACTCCATGACAACAGTGCCCTTGATGTGCGAAATATTTGAGTATATTTTTCAGCCTTTCATGGGTGTGATAAACATTGTATCTGGAATATTTGGGGATGTCACTGTCTGTATAATCTTGTATTTGTTCAGAACCAGGAAGTCATGTGCTCATTGAGGAGACTAAGGGAAAATAGGTTTGGAGAATAAACGTAACAGAGGATCTTGACTGCCAGGCTAGGTGCTAATTTCCTAAGTAACTCCAGGTATATCACTTAATATCAAGATCTGTTTTTAATCTGTAAGGTATCAAAGTTCAATTTGCTCAACTCTTTGGTATTCTAATTGCCTAGCCTATCTAAAAGATAGGCTTCTCATTTTGTAAAGAAACCTTTTCTAAGAAATTGTATATTTCTAAGCCATGTGTGTTAGTTGATCAGTCGTGTTAGACTCTTTGTGACCCCGTGGACTGTAGCCCACCAGGCTCCTCTGTCCATGGGATTTTCCAGATAAGAATATTGGAGTG
>NW_011495071.1:15141043-15173691 GCF_000754665.1 Bison bison bison
GCAGGCAGATTATTTACCGTCAGAGCCACCAGGGAAGCCCAAAAAGTTATTCTGGCCCATAAGGGCATCAAACCCACGACCTTGGTGTTATTAGCACCATACTCTAACCAACTGAGCTAACTGGCCACAACATTTACTTTTGAAGCCTTATGTGGTATTAAAATTTTAGATCCCTTAGGGCATTGCTCCTAACTTTTAGAAATTTCCTATAATATATTTTAAATTTGCGACAAGGAAAGATATAATAGCTAGCTTTCCCTTAGGCTCCAGACTTCCTTGGATTAAGAATCAGAAGACCGGAATTCAAATCTGATCAAATGGTATGAATTGGTCAAGTTTCTTTACTTTTAATAGTTAGTTTTTCATCTGTGAAATGAAAAGTAATGCAACATGTTAGTCACTCAGAAGTCACTCAGAGTTGTGACCCCATGGACCACTAGGCTCCTCTGCCCGTGGAATTTTCCCAGGCAAGAATACTGGAGTGAGTAGCCATTCTTTTCTCCAGGGGATCTTCCTGACCCAGGGAATCAAATCTGCTTTGCAGGCAGATTCTTTTACATCTGAACCACCAAGGAAGCCCCTGCAACACTTAGAATGATGATTAAATTAGCTATCACATAAAATCTTTTAAGACAATACTTTGTTAAATACCTTGGTTTATTTTTCTTAATCCTTCTTTTCCTTTCCTCTAATTCTGATGGAGCTTCTGGAAAAAGAGCCAATCCTATAATGGTTGTTGGCAATATTAATTTTTTTTTTTTTTTACTTTTTCCCCCAAAGGACCAAAGAATTTTGCATTTATGAAAGATCAGAAATTACTCTTTTAATATGTGAATTGTGAAGATGTAGCCATTGACCAATTATTACCCACAGAGAACAGTAATGTGATGAGAGCATATCATGCTGAAGGAGAGATATTTCAGGATACCTTCATTTCCGGACCCCGAAAGGATGAGCTAATAAAGCACAATGGGCTAAAGACCCAGCTGTGAGGTTAGGAGCCTAAATGGCAGAATTCCATGGATTGTTCTTACTCTTTTGGGATCTGCGACATGAATAGAACTCAGTTGATCCAGGAATAGACTTCCTTTTGCAGCTAGAGAGAGAGGAAACTGAAGGAGAGGTGAGTGTGCCTGGAATAGACAGGAGAGTTGAACTTAATTTAGGAGTTGCTGGGTGTCCTTCTCTTGCTCATACACAGTAAAATTTTAATGACATTTTAAGTGAGTGTTTTCATTTTAAGAAGAAAATTCTCATACACTGGGTAAGAAAAAAACCCAGCCTGTACCTCGATCCATGAGCCACACTTCCTGTGTAGTGGTCCCTAAGTGATTCCTAAGAGCACAATCGCTGCATTTATGAAACTTTTTATTTACTAAGTAGTGGATCGTAGCATATGGGAGCAATGACAATAGCTGACTGATGAGAAAACAAAGAAATTCCAGTATTTTACTCTTTTGAAAAAAGTCATTCAGAATTTAGTCATATTGGTTCAGCTGTTGTAACCAAAGACTGATAAGATAATAGAGGTCTTTGTGGTGGTTTTGTACTGAAATCCTTTATCTTTATGATGCACTGGGGCCCTTTAGAGTGGAAAGCTTTTAAAACTGCTGTTGGATTCAGAACTCAAATTAGCTGCTAGTATACTGGGACAGGGGTTCCTTTCTCGGGCAGTCACCACAAAGTAACTTTTATCAGGGGACCTTCTGACGGATTGTTATTTTCTTCAGCTTACCCTATTTATTTTTGTTGACTTTCTGCCGTTCTATTTTGTGACATTTAAAAGAACGCTGTATGAAAAAGGCCAGTGCTAAATGGTGGACTGAGCTTGTGAAGTAGAGATCACAGCCCATCTGATGTGTGAGGAGGCTGCAGTTTGAGACGTCGCAGTTTAACCAGGTTACCTGTGGGCAGAAAAGATCAAATGCAGCCTTCTTTTATGACTAGCATTGTATTTTGTCTTTCTTCTCAAACAATGTCCATTAAAAAAAAATTAGAACTAACCAGGGAATTGATTCTCAAGAGCATTTCTTTTCAACTTAATTTAAAATCTTTCTGGATTGTTGACTGAGCTCTGTGATTAAATTCTTTAATCCTTTCCAGGATTGATGTGGAAAAGTATATATCTATCAGAATTCCACTCTAGTGTTACTGCCACCTCTCCCCATCATTCCAAACACACTGTTCATACCCAGACTTCTTGTAATTTTGTTCTTTAGTCCTATTAACTAAAGTAGTATGTGATCCAATAAAGAAGAATGGTTAGGTAGAAGTCTTATTTTAAATTTGCTAGGACACATTTCTAGATAATGCCAAACTAATTTGTTAATATTAGTTTTATTTGACTTGGTAAACATTGTGTTTAACACTACTACCTCTCATTTTGTAAATATGAAGAAATAAAAAACATGCAAAGAAATTCACAAAACTTAATTTAGCTGCTCTTGCTTGTTCTCTTTCCCTCTCTCTCTACTTCCCTCTTAGTTTCTCCCCTTCCGCCTTCTCTATTTCTTTTTCTACCAATCCCCCCTCACATTCCTAATTTTCTCTGTCTCTCTTTCCACTGTTGTGCTTGTTTCAGGGTTTTCTCATTAGAAAAAACTTAGTCATCACCATACAGCAGTGATCCGCTTTCAGAGGACAGATATTAAGAGAGTGACCTGTTTAAGATTTTTATACTTTAAAAGTCCTAGATAGGGGAATGTTGTAAAAGAGGTGAGGCACATCCATTTATTAAAGTGCTATCTGCAAGGTGCCTCCCATATCCAGATGTGGAATCTTTAGGGACTTCCCAATGCCCAGTCTTATTTCTAGCACCACTGATTGTAATTATGTATATTTCACATGGGCAAAATTAACTAGCAGATTGTGATACTAACTTTTAGGAGCTGATGTTTTAAAAAAAAATTTCAAACTTGATTTTTAATTTTTTATTCTATATCAAGAAAGGATTTGTCCTAATTGTCTTATTATTTTACCTAAATTCTCATCTGTTTTGAATTTCTCTATTGGCTTTGTACCTCGGGACAGGTAGTTATACTTTGTAAAGTTTAAAATAAATAGTCTATTTCAGTTAATTTTTTCCCAGCTTCTTCTGATTATGACCAAAAAAGGATAGAGGGCTGATTTTGAAACTGTTATGGTGAAAGATGGTATTTGAAAACTTTTGATGAGGGAAATTGCTGCTGTATTTACATTTTGAAAAGTGTTTCCTTATTTACACACTATTGACTTCCTATTGAGACTCAAAATTTTAAGTACAACTGGTAAAGAATTCAATGGATCAAACTCAGTAAATCTGAAGTCACTGGAATAGAGGCCCCTAAGAAAAAAATGTGTCAATTTTAAAGGTCTTTCCTAACTGAAGACCATTTTGTGATAGAGCCAAAGGTTAATAAAATCAGTAGTGAATGTAGCAATTTTACAGATAAGCTATTCACAACAAGTGTAGTTACTTGAATAAAAAGCTAATTCAGTTCTGAAATGCCACATGCAGTAGCAGTGAATAGCTGCTTTTAGGTGCTTTCTGGAGGAGGATAAAATACAGAATCACGGCACTCTTCTCTTCAGCGTCCCTGGCTGCCTGTAAATTGCTGTGAATGGGGCTGTGGGCTGACAGGCTCTATTAAGACAAACTGCCTTTCTCATCGGAGAGATAAAATAAATCAGGTGTTTAGTCAAATTAAAATACTTCAGCTGGAGCAGGCCCTGGGGAGCACTGATCCACCTGACTAATCTGAGAGAAACTCAAGACAGATGTGGTTTGGGGATAGAGACGACCCCATGAAAAACACACACACACACACACACACAACAAAAAACCCTATTGCATTGTCTTTCCAGTTGGAGAATACAGTTTACAGCAGAGAGTGTCAGGCGCACTCTGTGTGTGATGGTGGATAAAAGCAGACGCCCTAACTTGTAAAGAAGCTGTGTACGGAAGCTTTTTTTGTTGGTTCCTTTTTTCAGTTTATGAAACTACTTCTGTTTTTATGAAGGAGAGATATTTTCTGGCAGTGGTTTTATGAATCATTTGAGATAGCCTAGAGATGAGAAACAGATGATATAGGCAGCTACTGATGACCTCTGCTGGCCTGGGCAGATCCTCAGGATCTGATCTACTTTTTTTCTAAGTTGATTTGATCAAACCTCAAAATGTAATTTAAGACAAGATCTCCTACATAGAGTTAGGCCACCTTCTAAGAGCATTCTATAGGGTCATCTGCCTTCCTTAATATGTAGTTAGGTCGCCCCAGTACGTCTTATTAAATTGTCTACTTTTAAACAACTCTGGCAGTTGTTAGTTCTTTGCTATGGCAAAGTTTCACGTTCAATTAAACTAGTAGTTTTGAGGTGAAGTAACTTGTGTTTGCAGGTTGATTAGTCAGTGTGATTTAGACTTGATATTATTTTTATTATAGCTGCATACAAATTTGCTGTTAATTAAAACAAAAATCCAGCACCACAGATTTTAAATACTTGAGTTTAAACCACTACATATGAACAAATACAATGGGTATAGAACAGAAAAATGACTACACGCATATGTATGTGTAGTCCTGTGTGTGTGTGTGTGTGTGTGTGTGTGTGTCCTGCCACTCAGTCATGTCCAACTCTTTTCAACCCCATGGACTGTAGCCTGTCAGGCTCCTCTGTCCATGGAATGCTCCAGGCGAGAATACTGGAGTGGGTTGCCATTTCCTTCTCCAGGGGATCTTTCTGACCTAGAGATCAAATTGGCAGCTCCTGTTCCTCCTGCATTGGCAGGTGGATTCTTTTACTACTGAGCCACAAAACTAGAAATCAGTTTACATTATATAAGAGCTTATATTGTCTAAATGTATAGGCTAAAATGTGTGTGTATGTACATATATATCCACACGTATATTTCCCATTTCAGGAGCGATTTTAGATTTGTTATACTACTATATTTCATTCAAACTGCATTTGTCATGCCACTCACACCTATTCAAAAGATATACGTGCTTCTCAAATTTAGGGATAAAATAACAATAGCCTTATATGTGCACCTAACTTTTCGATTTAAACATACCGATCATGGCTTGTTTTCTTCTTAAACATGTATCTTTTTTAAGGTCAATGAAAGACTTATTTAGATATCGTTGAATTTTTACAATTAAACAACTTGAGTAGCATGCTGATTTGTAAAAAGATTCAGTTAAATGGTGTTTCTCTATTAATTCAGGTATACATGTCTGTTAGTTTTGGAAGCATCTATTTATTTATGGACCTGTTAGCTTCACCTTGAACAGAAGAGGTTAAGAAGCCACTTATATGTTATCTTCAGCTTTTCTGTTTCCTATGCAGGGAAGAAAGAGAAATATATTAAAGGTTTTTGAAAAGATGTAGTTTAACCTAGGAGAGAAGAGAAAATTTTCCAGTCTTTACTGGGGAATCTAACTGCCAGATCCAACTCTTATATTGGTCCTTGCCCCAAACTTCCTGTGAACGCTCTTCTTTATTAACAAAGAATTATGGCACAGTAACTTTACCACTGTCCAGTAAGTGTTCTCTTAACTCATCTCATATATGTTCAGTTCAGTTCAGTCATTCAGTCGTGTCTGACTCTTTGCGACCCCATGAACCGCAACACACCAGGCCTCCCTGTCCATCACCAATACCTGGAGTTCACCCAAAGCCATGTCCATTGAGTCAGTGATGCCATCCAACCATCTCATCCTCGGTTGTCCCCTTCTCCTTCTGCCCTCAATCTTTCCCAGAATCAGGGTCTTTTCAAATGAGTCAGATCTTCGCATCAGGTGGCCAAAGTATCGGAATTTCAGCTTCAGCATCAGTCCTTCCAATGAATATTCAGGACTGGTTTCCTTTAGGATTGACTGGTTGGAACTCCTTGCAGTCCAAGGGACTCTCAAGAGTCTTCTCCAACACCACAGTTCAAAAACATCAGTTCTTCAGCACTCAGCTTTCTTTATAGTCCAACTCTCACATCCATACATGACCACTAGAAAAATCATAGCCTTGACTAGATGGACCTTTGTTGGCAAAGTAATGTCTCTGCTTTTCAATGTGCTGTCTAGGTTGGTCATAACTTTCCTTCCAAGGAGTAAGCATCTTTTAATTTCATGGCTGCAATCACCATCTACAGTGATTTTGGAACCCAGAAAAATAAAGTCAGCCACTGTTTCCCATCTATTTGCCATGAAGTGATGGGACCAGATGCCATGATCTTCGTTTTCTGAATGTTGAGCTTTAAGCCAACTTTTTCACTCTCCTCTTTCACCTTCATCAAGATGTAGGTATAACTATAAAATTACAGGTAAATCAGAATGTTGTTAATTCAGAATGTTGTTACATACAAAAAATATATGATAAAATTTGCATATATCCCATTTATCTGTTCTAATAACTTCCAAACTATTCTCCACACTATAGCCAGAATGCCCACATCATCTCTTGTTTAAAGTATTTTAGTGATTTTAAAATTTCCTTAGAATAAACATGAAGTTCATCCAGCACGGTCTGTAAGGAGCTGAATGGTGTGACCTTTTCCTACCTCTCTAGCCTCATTTTGGAGAAAGCAATGGCACCCCACTCCAATACTCTTGCCTGGAAAAATCCTATGGATGGAGGAGCCTGGTAGGCTGCAGTCCATGGGGTTGCTAAGAATCAGGCACGACTGAGCGACTTCACTTTCACTTTTCACTTTCATGCCTTGGAGAAGGAAATGGCAATCCACTCCAGTGTTCTTGCCTGGAGAATCCCAGGGACGGTGGAGCCTGGTGGGCTGCCGTCTATGGGGTCGCACAGAGTCGGACACAACTCAAGCGACTTAACAGCAGCAGCAGCAGCAGCAGCAGCAGCAGCAGCAGCGGCAGAAGCCTCATTTAGTATTCTACTCTCCTTTGTTTTTTTGTTTGTTTTTGCCTAAGTTTAACTACCTTGTTTTGATTTCTGGAACACACACTGACACTCTCCACCACCACCTGGCACCTCACAGGGCCTTTGTCTATGTTGTTTTCTCCTACTGAAAAGCTTCTTGACCACCCTCCAACTCTGACTAGTTAATTCTTCATGTTTCTGTTAACTTATTACTGATACTTTTTCAGGCATACCTTCCTGAGTCTTGGTCCTCCCAAACTTGGTTAAACCTCCCAGCAAGTATCTGTCCTGTTTATAATTCTTATGTAGTTGTAGTCTACACTTACATATGTGATTGCTTGATGAGGGTGAGAGTAGGAAACTCTGTCTGCTTTTTCTTGCTGTGGTATCTGTATCCTTGGTTCTTGATATAGTACCTGAGATTCAGGAAATATTCTTTAATTAAAGTTTAATGAAATGAGTAAGTAAAATTTCATACTTGTTTTATATCTCCTCATTCCTATATATCATTAACATCTATATTAGTTGAGCTTGTTTTACTTTGGAAGAGATTTTATGATTCCCCTCTAGGAACCTGATTTTGTATTTTAATATTTCTGGATCAAGAAGTTCTTTCTTTCACCAGGCTTAAATTCCTATTGCTGAAATAAAAACTCATTTAAAACAACCACTCTCAGTAGCTAGAAAGAACAACTGGTTACAATCCTTGAGATGCAGAATTTGTTTCCATATCAGTGACGTACTTTTTCTAATATCATTTCACTATCTTATTTTTCTTTTAATTTTTATTTTAGGTCACCTTTCAGCTCAACGAATCTTTAAGGATTATGGGACATTGACAGTTTATTTAGTTATGTGTTTACTTATTTATTTTTAAGGACATGAATTGGCACTAATACCAAAGTAATCCTAAATATTGTAGCTTCTCAACTGATATCAGGTCTTACCTTGTGAGAATCATATATTAGTAAAGGCTAGCCAACATCCTTTGAAGGCTCCCTTTTCCCATGGGCCCACTCAAAAAATAGGTCCTTTCCTAATTAAAATATGTTCAGTTTCTCAGACTGTCCTGGCGCTTTCTTAGCAGGAATGAGGGGAATTTCATAAGGAGATTGGAAGTCTCCTCTTCCACACAAACAAAAACTGGCAATCTTTATCTCTTTTGACAGCTGGTGGCATCTTTCTGAAAAGCTTTCAAAGCATAGATCATTTCTTCATAATGAAACCTGTGTGCTCACATACAGTGGGTTGAAATTCTCATCTTATGCTACAGTAAAATGCTCTAATTTCAAGTCACAAAAGGATTCTGTACCCTTTACTTAGGAGAGCTGTGTAATTTGCCCATAAATAGACTGTTCAGCACCATTAGTACAAACCGTAAGTGTGCAGTGACATCATAACCTTTTCAACCTTTTCAACCTTGAATGTGTTTTTTCCCTTTGAAGAATGACAAATGACAAAGGGGTGAGTGAGCCCCCCAAGCAATATTTTTGCCTTTAAGGATGAACCTGTGGACTTTAGCTTGATCCCCTCACAGGAGAAAAAAGAAATCAATTTCATTGTCACCTGAAGCAAGACAGTTTTATTTATTTATTTTTTTCCTCTTTCTGTCCCTGGTCCCATAGCCAAGAGACACCTCGGACTTCTAAGCTTCAGACATAGATCTTTGCACGATAGAAAAATTTTATGCGGGCAGTGATCAGAAAAGTACTGAAATAACATTGATTAAGTACCTACTATGTCTTAAATTCTCTGTTAGTCATTGAGGGTAGAGGTGATTATAGAATATTAATACAACCTATAGTTTCTAATCTTTGGTACTAAATAGCATACGTTTCCTAGCTTGACAAGATAGATTTGGGTGGAGAGGGAAGGGGAATGTGGTGAAAGGGAGAGAACAGAGTAGTTTGTTCTGTTTTGTTTTGTTTTAAAGAACAAGAGGGAAGAGTGAGTATTTTATTGGCAACAGTCCTTTTTGTTGGCAGGGCAATGACTAACTCTAGTGCTCATTCCATTGCTCTCCGTAGAGTTCTTGCACTTACAGTGACCTCCAGTTATTGTCCCAGATATTTGTGTCTTAGAGTAGTCCCTTTCTAAATCTGCCTACCCACTCACTTCCCTAATTCATTCAGAATTTTCTCAAACTTGTGAGATATCTTTTCACTTCCATTTTAGGTACACCTGAGAGTCTGGCAGAAAAAGAACGGCAGCTCTCTACCATGATTACCCAGCTGATCAGTTTACGGGAGCAGCTCCTGGCAGCGCATGATGAACAGAAAAAACTGGCAGCCTCACAAATTGAGAAACAACGGCAGCAAATGGACCTTGCTCGCCAACAGCAAGAACAGGTGAGCCCTGCAATAGGAGCTGATGAACTGGAGACGTGGAATGTGCCAAGCTCAGAGAGTAATCACATTGATTGGTTTATTTGTCATAAGCCTTCCTAAAAAAAAGACAAGGAAAGAAAGAAGCCTTCTGGAAATCCAGGGTCGTTGAGAATACTGAGGGGATATGTGGAGGACAAAGAAAGGCATAATAGCAACGGGTCATAACTGAAATGATAACATTTTCCAGAATATTTGCATTTGATTAATTACTCAGGGATACTTGTTCATGTAGGTATCACATATATCCCCAGTGTAGCTTAACCATGAGTAAATTGCTTCTCTCTGGACTTCTTTTCTCATCCAGTAAAAGAAGATCCTGGCCTAGAAAAACTTTGAGAATCTTTCAACGTACTGGTTCAAGCTAGGGTGACTACATGTCTCAGTTTTTCCAGGATAGCTCTGATTAATGTCTGTTTTCCAGAGTAATTATTAATACTCCTCTCTTCCACCTGTGAAAGTTGTCCTGGCTAGGCTGATAAATTATATGGTCACTCTCTTTTAGCATAGGTAAATCATTAAAAACAAATTAACACATGGCTCCTGGAAGAATTTGACTTCATTGATTTAGAAGTGAGAAGGAAGAAAAATAGCAAAGTTTAAGTGTGTATCTTTTAAAAAATAAATCACTTTCCCAAATGTTTTTCCTGTCTCATAAGAGTACATTAATCTAACAACAAGGATCCTATAGAGTAGTCCCTGATGCTTTAGATCAGACAGATCCAAATTAATGTGCAGTTTTTAGGAATCTGACATTATTACTGGAATTATCTTTTCAGTTAACTGTATTTTATAGGGGTATATAGAGCAATATATGCTCTGTTGATTTTAATGAGTTGTGACGTCTGGTATTTTATATGCTTGAATATTTGCCCACATGTAGGAATATGGACTCAGCCCCTAATGGAAAATAACATAAAGGAACACTGTAAAAAATCAGAAGTTAGAATGTCATTTAGCCATCCAGAGATGACACAGTAATTAACTATTGACACTTGTGAATAAGCTAGCACAAATTAATCTTGACACATTTGCAGACGAGTGATATCTTACAGTGAACACTTTGTAATTATATTTCAAAATGAAAATTAAATGACACTTAAAACTAGGTTGTCATGCTCAATGAAGCGAGCATGTAGCTCAACCGATTGGCAAATAAAATTCAGAATTTGAGCCACACGGTGCTTATGTGCCATACTTCACTGTGTCAAACCCATACATCTAGAGTGGATGATAGTAATTGCACTGTGGTGTTTTGGATGCGTTTCTATGCAGCACTTTATCATTTAGGAGGGACCATCAATATTAGATGTCTAGAGGTGTTTCACTGGATTGCTAAGAGGAAATAAATATTCAGAGATCCAGCATGTACACCTAGAGTTGCAGAGTTGTCCATTTCTGATTTGAATGGTGGTAAGCAGAGTGAGCCTTTTCAACCTGATTAAATACTATTTCCATTTTGCTTATAAAGCTTTGGGGAGGAGTGGTCCCATTTCTGAAACTGCAGCCTATGTTAGGGGCAGCTTTATCATGACTTCTAGTATGAACCAGTCACCACCAGAAACCATTAAGCCATATTTGGGGGCAGACTGCTATTTGTCATCTTCTGCTGAAAGGAATGTAATTTGGGTATTTCCCTCTACTCTAGGCTAAAATATCAAAAAGACTCAGAAAGTATACAGCCGAGGGGCAATTCACACTCATTTCCAACACTGTCCATTTTAGAATGTTTTGGAAATAGAAGAAATAGGGAAGAAATAACTCTTGCCTATAGGCATCATGAAACCAAGTTGTCCTAAGAGCTTTCTGGGCATTTTTTTCTCTGGCTTCCTAGGTTGGCAGTGAGTGTGTTCTCACTAAGGGGCATTCCCATGGGTTTCAAGCTCCAGCAGCTCAGATTTTGAGGTAATAAGCAGCCTGACACCTAACTCATGTTTTATAGTAAACACTATTATCCTAAAGAAGTTCTTTGCTCTCCTGAGGGGAAGATTCAGTCTTCAATGGGGCTTGCATTAAGTAGTTAATGTTTTTTTTTATAGACCAGATGACATGTTAAGTTGTTGAATTTGTTGGATGAAGCAAGGGAATACAAAACTATATGTGCATCCTGTACTATAAAACTAACACATTACAGTAAAAAAAGATGTGAATAAATATGAAATTTTGTTTGTTTAAAAAAAATGCTTTGTATGTTACACATTACATCAGCAAAAAAAAGATAAAAGTTTTTGCTTTTTGCTGTTTTTTTTTTCTTTTGACATTCCCTTGACAATATTTGTAAGCATTATCAGTTCTAAAAATCTTTACAGTAGAAAAGGTCTCACCAAAGTAGGCCATATTATAAGTAATAGAAAGTTCTTTCATGTCTTTGCTTATGTATTTTAATTTTTAAATCCAAATTAAGCTCCTCAGAAACATGTAGCCAGAGTTTTCCTGTCTTTATTCTCCAAGGATAAGATTTTGAAACTCCCATTCTTTCCAGATGACCAGTGCAGATATAGATGAACTGCTCACAAATGTAATACAAGGTGGGTAGTTTTCATGTACAGGTCAAGATCTAGGGGTAAGCAGAGAGATGGCACCTGTTTGAAATATTTCCCTTCTCTCCAACTTTCTGATTCTGCCTCTCTCATTTTATGGGAATTCTTTCGTATTAGAAGTACAGTAAAACTTTCTTGTAATACCAGGAGATGTACCTCAGGTAATGGCAAAGGTGTAAGCATTTCATTTTAACTTAATGAAATTTTATTTCTGATAGATTGCAAGACAACAGCAGCAACTTCTGCAACAGCAGCACAAAATTAATCTCCTGCAACAACAGATCCAGGTCTGTGTATTTATTACTCTCATACTTAGATACTTTCCTCCTTGAAAATGGAATTTAAAATGCTGCAAATGCACCCTTCTCTATAAACAGCACCAATAGGGCTTTTATTCAAGGATGTTGTATACAGTTGTATAAGTGGATGTAGGAAATATTGACTTGGTGGAAGCCTAAGCATTCTTTTCTGATGTGATGCATAAGCAGGATAAACCTTACCTTTTTTACCATCTGCCATTTGACTAATACAACCTAGTGAAAACATAATGGTTTCCAAGGTGGCATACTCGTGCTAGTTTTATTGCCACAAAATTACTTGCTCTGTATTTTACCGTCTGATAGTATCATGGGTAGAAGCTTAAGTTTATTTGCTTGTTAGGATGTCTGATTGGGCCAACTATGAGAAGAATCTTATGATCTAAGAAAAGGTTGGTGATAATTAATTTGTTCTTTTTAGATATTAACTGCATTTCTGCTAGGTGCTGAAAGGAATATAAAGATTAGTAATTGTCTTCAAGAAGCTTATAGTCTAGAAAGGAAGAAAATCTTGTTCTTGAGTAATTGTAACACAGTTTAGAAATTTCTTTTTCTTTATTCCTTTTTTGTGTGTGTGTGTGTGGCAGGGTAACACAATACAGAGATCATAATTACAATGGCCTGAGAAAGAATTCTGGTTTCTGTTATTCCGTTAGATATTTGACAGTTAATTCAACTAACAGCTATTTGACATAGATAAGGGAAGTGATCTCCATTTTTGGATATGCGCATAGGTGAGTGTGTGACTTCTAAACAGCCTTAGAGAAAGCAACTGGTTGTCTGGTGATTAAACCTCAGGCATACTGATCCCAGAGTTACCTGTACCCATCACAGCCTCTGGGTTTCTCTTGGTTGTTGTAGATATTTTCTATACTGGGATATATTATTCAGCCTAGTTGGGGCACTATATTCTGAATTATATTAGTCCTTTCCTTGGGATTAGTATTACACCTTCCTATGTTTTTAAAAATCATTTACATAAAGTTATAACTTATTTCACCTTACCAATGAAAGTCAATGATTTAGATCTTTGCTTCATTGTGTAGTCACACTTAGTGTTCTGGGCAGTAGTCACTGCATTTAAAACACTTATTTGGTGTCTGAAGAAGTATTTGTAACCTAATTTGGCACTTTGTCCATCTTTACTGGGAAGTTTTAACTAGTGTTTGTTGTTGTTTTAATTAGTTTTAATTAGTTTAATTAGTTTTAATTACTTCTGATTCTGTATTCCATACTCAAGTCTATATGATTCAAAATAATGAATCCAAACATAATAGATAGTATGTCTCTGGCATTTTGGACAGTCAGCTTTTATAATTAAATCTTAGAATGATTTTTTCATCCTGATATCTTATGACTCATGCTGAGATCCTTAATTAAATAACTGTCCAGGTGTTCCCTTGCTCCAGTGTGTCTCCCACTGCTAAGGTCAAGATTTGCAGCCTGTGGCTTCCTACATTTTTCTCTAGATCCCTCTCTAAGAACTTGGTAGGTGTTAAATAACCTGATTGTTTAGAGTACTCTCTGTTTCTCCTATTTGTAAAGCAGAAATGGGAGAAATTCCCTGAGATGTTTTCATATCAGATCAGATCAGTCGCTCAGTCGTGTCCGACTCTTTGCGACCCCATGAATTGCAGCACACCAGGCCTCCCTGTCCATCACCAACTCCCGGAGTTCACTGAAACTCACGTCCATTGAGTCAGTGATGCCATCCAGCCATCTCATCCTCTGTCATTCCCTTCTCCTCCTGCCTCCAATCCCTCCCAGCATCAGAGTCTTTTCCAATGAGTCAACTCTTCGCATGAGGTGGCCAAAGTACTGGAGTTTCATATCAGTTACTTATTATTAATGTTTTTACTACCTCTTTATTACCTACTTCATTATTTGTTTTGAATATATTTCACTTCTTAGTCCAAAGTTGTTTGCATTAACTGATGTCTTAACTGATGTGTGCCTGTGGTACTGAGGATCTCAGATGAATAGCAACAAAATTAGTTCAGGGTATCTTTGTGAAATATTATAGGCATTTATTGATTACATATGATTTTATAGTCATAACAACTGTATGAGTTGAAATCTTTTTCAGGAAACTAGAACACAATCTTCAAATATTATTTGTCAGAATGTTCAATTTGAGAAGACAAGAAAATTGGTTTTTCTAGTGTTTTAATAGAAGTTCAATTGCTTTAAATTTTATACATATTTCTCATTGTTTAAATTTTAAAAAATTGAAGCCTATCAGGCCTTGATCTCAGCAGTATAAACTATAAAAATCATAGACAGATTCAAAATAGTTACATTAATTTTAGAAATATGGGATTCTTTGTAACAAGAATTCATATTTTATTTAAAAAAAAAAGAGGAGGCAATAATCTGTATTACAGTTTAATCTCTCCTGAGCTACTGCTTCACTGCATATCTTGTCAGTGTTTATCTAATCGAGTACACGACCATTCAAAGAATTTTTCAAATACTGAAAAACATTTACTCCTTACACAAAACATATTCATCTCTTACACAAAGCACGTATTTGATATTCAGAATTTTAGTTATTTTTTTGGAAGGAAAATGGGTTAACTGTATTTTCACATAAGGTTTTTGGCCAGCCATAAGCATGATCAAACTTAAGAGAGAGACTTTTGTTGGACTCATTTTAATTTGAGCAAAATATGAGATTTAAGGAATGCTTCAAACATTTTTCTATCATGAAGAAACATTCTCTCTTTTAAAAACAAAACAGAGATTAAAATAAGATAAATACAAAACCTAACTTCTCTTCTAAAACTGAATGAATACAGTGACAATTTGAGATCCCAAGTTTGACCTTTTCCCTTCTTTTAAAATCTTGTATTCTAGAACTTATTTCCTAACAGGGTCAGCAAGATTAAGCCTTGGCAATTGGCCATAGATCCTAAGTATCAGGTGATTACGTTCAAGATTGTTCTTTACTTCTAGTTCAGAATGCTGACTTCTGAATTAGTGCTTGTTGCTTTGGAATTTGCAAGCTGTAATAAAAAGAAAGGAAAGTGTCTAACCTATTATAACAACCACACACAAACTCGTCTGGGTCTACAATAATGGAAACAAATGAAAACCTGAATGATTTGCACACATTGAAAGGCAGAATTCTTCATTAGCGATAGGAAAAGGCAGGATTAAGATAGTATTATAAAAAGTCCTTGAGCTTTTTTTTTTATTTGCAGTCATTCAAAACATATTCTGTATATGTAGTTAGAAATTATTTCATTTATGTATTTTTTCCTTGAATATAATTTTAATGTAATTTCATCTTGGTGAATTATAACTGAATTTTTAAAGAGATGTACTATTAAGATTATGTGGACTTCCCAGGTGGCACTAGTGGTAAAGTACCCGCCTGCCAATGCAGGAGACCCAGGAGACACGGTTTTCATTCATGGGTCGGGAAGATCCCCTGGAGGAGGGCATGGCAGCCCGCTTCAGTATTCTTGCCTGGAGAATTTCATGAACAAAGGAGCCTGGCAGACTAGAGTCCATAGGGTCACACAGAGTCAGACACGACTGAAGTGACTTAGCACACATGCATGGTCTTTAAGCCATGCTGAAATTGTAAAATGAATGATTTTATGAACTAGTGTTTTTATACTTTTGATGAGTCAATTTTTACCATTTAAAAAATCAGGTTAATAACTTTAATTATTTTTAAAATTCTTTAATATCAACAGATCTTTTAGGAGGCTGTTTGCTTAGTGAATTCCAATCCCTCTGTTTGTGCTTTGAGGAAAATGGTGATTCCTCTAATCTGTTACACAGTAATTTCCTGGATAAGATCAGATCAGATCAGTTGTTCAGTCATGTCCAACTCTCTGCAACCCCATGAACCATAGCACGCCAGGCCTCCCTGTCCATCACCAACTCCCAGAGTTCACTCAAACTCACGTCCGTCGAGTCGGTGATGCCATCCAACCATCTCATCCTCTGTTATACCCTTCTCCTCCTGCCCTCAATCTTTCCCAGTATCAGGGTCTTTTCAATTGAGTCAGCTCTTTGCATCAGGTGGCCAAAATATTGGAGTTTCAGTTTCAACATGAGTCCTTCTAATGAACACCCAGGACTGATCTCCTTTAGGATGGACTGGTTGGATCTCCTTGCAGTCCAAGGGACTCTCAAGAGTCTTCTCCAACACCACAGTTCAAAAACATCAATTCTTTGGCACTCAGCTTTCTTTATAGTCCAACTCTCACATCCATATATGACCACTGGAAAAACCATAACCTTGACTAGACGGACCTTGTTGGCAAAGTAATGTCTCTGCTTTTGAATATGCTGTCTAGGTTGGCCATAACCTTCCTTCCAAGGAGTAAGCGCCTTTTAATTTCATGGCTGCAGTCACCATCTGCAGTGATTCTGGAGCCCAAAAAAATGAAGTCTGACACTGTTTCCACTGTTTCCCCATCTATTTGTCATGAAGTGATAGGACTGGATGCCATGATCTTAGTTTTCTGAATGTTGAGCTTTAAGCCAACTTTTTCACTCTCTTTCACTTTCATCAAGAGGCTCTTTAGTTCTTCACTTTCTGCCACAAGGGTGGTGTCATCTGCGTATCTGAGGTTATTGATATTTCTCCTGGATAATTCCCTGGATATGAAGCCCAAAAAGTTAGATATTTTTGATACTTCTGGGACAGAAATGGGGCTTTTCAGGTGTGTTAGTAGTAAAGAACTCACCTGCCAGTGCAGGAGACACGAGACGTAGGTTTGATCGTTGGGCAGGGAAGATCCCCTGGAGGAGAGCATGGCAACCCACTCCAGTATTCTTGCCTGGAGAATCCTATGGACAGAGGAGCCTGGCAGGCTATAGTCCATAGGGTTGCAAAGAGTTGGACATGACTGAAGCAACTTAGCATGGACAGAAATAGCACAGTTTTTATCAAGTTTGTGGAAAGCAAAACTAATAGATCATGGAATATGAATCCTTGAATTTGGGAATATTGCTCTTGCTGTAATTCCAAAGACCAAATAACTGCTTCAGTAATTTCTTTCTCCTTGTCTCCCACATTGCACCATAGTAGCTTAGTCAGTCTTTTGAAGCATTTTATTTATGAATTATATTGACTAGTAAACAAAATTCACTTTGAATCCATTGGATATATCAGCACATATTTACAACATTTTAATCAGTCATTAAACGTAAGTCTAATCTACGCAAACTAGAAAATATTTTATAACTCTTGATTTCTTGATCCATCCATGTATTTATTCATCTAACCTCATTTGACCATGTCATGGTTTTGCAATCTAGAGAAGATATTCTTCATGGACATATCATATTTTTTGGTTTTGATAGAATGTCAGTAGAAACATATTTAATGACAGCATTTTGTTGCTAGAACTTAATCTTTGCAAGAGAATTCACTTTATTAAAATATCTCTATGAGACACTTTCTTTTTTCAGACCTGAACGGTGTGATCCATATATTCATGTCTCTTTAGACCTCAGTTTTAGAGTTAATTCAAGTGGCTGTGTTGTGCACTGTATAGACAGTGTCCTCTCCTCACATCACTGACCTGTCAGCAGTGGTCTCTTAAGAAGGGACTGGTTGGTTGAGATTTTATTTGGCATTTGGCTTCCTGGGCCAGAGCCAATGATTCAGCTAACTAATACATAAATACCATTGGGGGTAAAATTGTGAAACTTGAAATCTGTGGTTATTTGTTAATCATTATGATTAATATATGGGCTTCCCAGGCAGTGCTGGTAGTAAAGAATCTGCTTGCCAATGCAGGAGAGATAAAAGACACAGATTTGATCCCTGGGTTGAGAAGATCCCCTGTAGAAGGAAATAACTGAAGCGTTTCCAGACATGTTTCAGACATGACTGAAGCAACTTAGCCTGATTAATATACAATATTCATTGTCTTTCTGTCACCATTTAATACATGAATTAGATGATGAACTCAGTCCGTGGAAGGCCTGAACTAATGCCATTGCTGCTGCTTTGCAGATACTTTCTGTTATCTGAAAACTTCTCTTTTAAACTCTCTGATTATACATGCTGCTTATTTACACAACCAAGTGTTTGTCTCTCCACTGAAGCGTCACTCTATTCTTTAGGAGTATGTGAGTATTTTTCATATGTAGTGTTTTCTATTTTGATTATAATATACTCATCTGTGCTGTTTGCATATTTTGTGCGTCTGTGTCTTTGTCATGTGGTGGAGTGCCATTAAATTGTGTTCTCCTTTCTTCCTACATAACCAGTAGACGTATTAATATTATGAGTAGAGAGGTGGTTGTTCTTAAACCATTAAACAGAATAACTTGAGATGTACTCTCACCTTTTAAAGAGATAAACCTTGCCTCTTGTTTCCTTCAATATGATTAACTACAGGCATTTCAGGTATCTGCTGAGCAGAATAAGGACTACCTTTTTATGTGAAGTAGTTGTCTAAAGATCAGAAATAATTACTTTGTACATTAGCCTTCATGGCCTGCATGACCTGGTTAATTAATTTTTTGCCAGGATAATAATAATAGATATATATTTGAAGATATGCTTCATCATTTAGTATCTAATTGACCTCTAATTTTAAGAGCTGGACCTTGCATTTATTGTCTTTTGGAATTGGCTGAACAGACGGCAGGAAGACTGAGGAAAGTGAGGAACCCTGCAATCTCACGTAGTTCCTCTGTTTTATGTTGTATATGTTGTATCTCTTTGTTAATTGTATTTAGCATTGGTAAACAAAAAGCAATTACACTGCTCCTGTTTTGGCTCTAGCAAATAGTCCTTTTTTGGGTGTTATTGATCAGGTAAGGGATCTCCTTTCAACAGCCTCTGAACAGGACTAAATAAACCCATTGCAAGTAACTCGATACTTCTATTAGCATTGTATGTGTATCTGATACTCTCGCAATGAAATGAGAGTTCTAAACAAAGCTTAGAAGTCTAGGATTAGCCCCCATTTTCAGCAAACCCTTAAAATATTTTGTAATTCTATCTTCAATCGTGAATTAGCCAGGAAAAACAGACCCTCTCTCCATTTCTCTGCTGTATGCTGTTTTTAATTGCCCATGGGCAGGCTGCTGTGATCTTTGAAAGTTTAAATCCAAGATAAAAATGCAAATCTAATTATTTCTTTTATGTAATCGAATTAACTTTTTAAGTAATGATAGATGCTCTATAGCCCGCTTCTAACATTTTAATAATGAAGTTTCTGAATTATAAAGAATAGGTAAAGCTGCTATAATTCATGAATAGCAATGGCCTTAGATAAAAGTATAAATTCTTACTGTGGATTAGAAACTTTGCGTGAGTTAATCATGCTAGATGGTTAAAGTTGGAGTGGATCTAGAAATAAAAAGAGGTTATACTGAACCAGATTCTTTTAGCTGCTATATAGAATTATTAATCAGCTTGCTACCTATTTTCTTATGGCAAAGATATCATTCAGCTGACCAGAGCCTGATGGTGAATCTCAATGCTTTCCATGCACACTATTCTTCAGTTTCCTGAACTCTCTTTAGACTCTCCCTTTTGTATCTTATCTACTTCTGCTTATCTCTCAGACTTTACTCCCAGCTCCTTCTCAAATCAGGGAAAATTCAAGGAAGCCAAAGCCTCTGCTTCTTTGGGATTAAAGAAGAGTGCGAGAGTGCATTACCTCTTAAGGAGCAGGAGGGTATGGAGCCCAGTGGGCGGATGATCCAGGTGGTGCCAGCATATGACATTACATAACATTGAATCAGTTCCCCAGGGAAAAAACAGCTCTTTTCTCTTTTTCCCTTGATCTCCCTGATTACATTGAGGGCTCAGTTTAGTGTTAGTACACTTTAAGCCCTTTTCAGGTTGTGCTAATCTCTCTCTTTGTAGGCGAGAGAGATCATCTTAAGTCTTGGAGCTTTGGGGGACAATAGTGCTTAGAATTAAAGTAAAACTTTTATTTTTATTGTTACATTATCATTTACTTATGACAAGTGATTTTCTATTGAATTTCCTATTGGTTTTCTATTTGAGGTAGTGCTTTTGAAATGTATTTAAGCAAAAAAAAGAAGTCAATTTAAATAAAACTGTAAGTAAGTAATAATTGGGTACTTGGATATGGCAAAGGTTATAAAGACAGTTCTTTAATGATGGAATTTTAAGACAATATTGCCGGAGCACTACCCTGAGAGATGTCAGATGTCTGGCTTCCATTCTTCTGCTTTCACAGAATGTTAAACTTGGACACATGCTCTAGTGGTCCCCATGGCTCTCACTCACTGATCAGGGGTAGGGTGGGCACCTATTCCTATTGTACAACAATAGAGTGAGTTTACTGTTAAGCTATACAGAAAAATAACCCTAAGTTTATGGTTTTTTTTCTACTTTTTTTTGGAATTAAAATGCCCTTTCCTTTTATGAAGCACAGGTGATAATAGATAGGGTGTGCTTCATTTCTTTTTTTTCCAGTAATTTTAGTTGGTAAAATAAAAAGTTCCCAAATATATGTTAAGTTCCCACTTCTGTTTTTCTTTGAAATTTCTTTGGCACTCTTTCTCTAGTGCAAATCCTTTACTGTATACAAGGGAGCTGAGGCATAGACAACTCGTCCAGGCTTAAAAGGCTACATGTTGTCAGAGTCATGAGTGGAAGCCAGCTGTCTTTGACTTCTAGACTAGCGCTATTTCCATCATTCCAGGTTGTATCTCAATTTGCCTTTTTTGTGATATGAAAATCTTAGTGCATTTGAGTTTCCCAGTTTGTAAAATGTGGATAATAATACCTAACATCTAAAATCTCATTACAGTCTCTTTATCCTTAAATAGAAAAAAAAAAAAAAAAAAAAGAGGAAGAAGAAGATTGGCCATTAGAATCAGTTTATATCTCAGAACTAGTACAACTCTGGCTGCCTCCTCACAAAGAAAGAGATAAAAAGAACAAAATTGGAATCTTTTTGTAACATGGTATGAAATATACTTATGGCTGAGTGATTCTTTTGGTGTGTGCATGCTAAGTTGCTTCAGTCATGTCCAACTCTGTGCAGTGCTATGGACTGTAGCCCGCCAGGCTTCTCTGTCCATGGGATTCTCCAGGCAAGAACACTGGAGTGGGTTGCCATGCCCTCCTCCAGGGGATCTTCCCGACCCAAGGATCAAACCCAAATCTCTTAAGTCTCTTGCATTAGCAGGCAGGTTTGTGGCTCAGCTGGTAAAGAATCCGTCTGCAATGTGGGAGACCTGGGTTCGATCCATGGGTTGGGAAGATGCCCTGGAGAAGGGAAAGGCTACCCACTCCAGTATTCTGGCCTGGAGAATTCTGTGGACTGTATAGGCCATGGACGACTGAGCAACTTTCACTTCACTTCACTTCACTTCTTTACCACTAGTGCCACCTGGGAAGCCCAATTCTTTTTTTTTTTTTTTAATTTTAAAAATTGATTTATTTGGAGTTTAACTGAGCTACAGTGTTGTGTTAGCTTCTTTTTTTTCCTTTTTTTATTCATATATATTTAATATAAATTTATTTATTTTAATTGGAGGCTAATTACTTTACAATATTGTATTGGTTTTGCCATACATCAATATGAATCTGCCAGGGTGTACACGTGTTCCCCATCCTGAACCCCTCTCCCACCTCCCTCCCCATACCATCCCTCTGGGTCATCCCAGTGCACCAGCCCCGAGCATCCTGTATCGTGCATCGAACCTGGACTGGCAATTCGTTTCACATATAATATTATACATGTTTCAATGCCATTCTCCCAAATCATCCCACCCTTGCCAATTCTTTTGGTATTTAAATATAAATGTCTTAGTTAATGGTACAATTTTTGAGTTGGCAAAAAAATTCTACAGATCCAAATGCATTTTTGGCTGACCCAATACTTTCTAGGGGCTTAAAAGTGATAGGTCTCTATGCTGAGGCTCAGTCACATTTAATGTTAGTACTTGTTTTTATAGCAATCTTCTGCAGTGTTGAAAGTGAGCAGTGAGTGACAGTGGTTTAAAATTATTTTTTCTGTGAAATTGGCTAATTTGATATATATGAGGAATGTATGAATCTGAGTGTACTTTTAAGCTGAATTTCTACATATAATAGAAGGTAGAAAGAATAAAATGCATTGTTTGAGAGTGTATGTAATCTAGAACCAGCACGAGTATCAGGGACAAATAAATCAAGATTTAAATTCCAGTTCTACTACTTATTAGTTCTGTAACATGTTTTGCTACTTACTAGCTATAACAAATGGAGAAGGCAATGGCACCCCACTCCAGTACTCTTGCCTGGAGAATCCCATGGATGGAGGAGCCTGGTAGGCTGCAGTCCATGGGGTCACTAAGAGTTGGACACGACTGAGTGACTTCACTTTCACTTTTCACTTTCATGCATTGGAGAAGGAAATGGCAACCCACTCCAGTGTTCTTGCCTGGAGAATCCCAGGGACAGGGGAGCCTGGTGGGCTGCCATCTACGGAGTCGCACAGAGTTGGACATGACTGAAGCGACTTAGCAGCAGCAGCAGTAGCAGCAGTAGCTGTGGGATTAGAGATCATTAAAAAAAACTCTCCTAAGTGCTCAAGGCATTTTATCTATCACTATCATCATTGTTGTATGAGCTATAGGAATAATTTCAGAATCCCTAACAGTGAAACACACATGTACATATTTTGTGACTACATGTTTAACATGTTTATATTTACATACATATGCATATTTAGAACCCACAAATAAGTGATGTGAATATAGGATAATCAATGTGCAAGCACTGTAATCAATTAGTATCACCAGGGCAGTCTCTAGCATAAGAAAGGACAACAATTTTCTCTGACTGCCAAATGAGAACTATTTTAATTGTCAGTAAGAAGAGACTAAGGTTTATCAGGTACTCAGAAATGGTTGACCAAGAATTAGGTAGAACTGCCTGGAGAGTGTCTAAAAAGGAATGTGGCATTTTATTCTAGAAATTAGAGTCAAATTCTTACTTTTCACACTAAAATGGGCTTTTCTATTAGATCAGTAGTGCTTGTGGGATAGTAAATGAACCTTTTCAATTTATTTTATAGCTTTTTTTTTCTTAATACACAGATGAAGTTAGTGATGTAGCAGCACAAAATGCGAAAGTCCTGCTTGTTTAAAATAAAGTTGTTCATATAAATCTTATGTATGCCATCTCCTGTAAGTCAAGCATTTGCCCAGCTTTTGTGAATTATGTCTGTACTTAGAATTTAAGAAGTTAAACAGTATGCATACCAGACTTGAGAGATGGGAAATAAAAATTGATATACTGTGTGACACTTGATATAGCACAGAGAAATATCTTTTAAATTTTAAAGGATATACTGACATAACCATTTTTAATTCACATAAGGTAACTCCCACTCAAAGTTTTTAATGTTAGAGTCAGATATTTTTACATGTTCAAAACAAAAGAAAATAAACGATGCAAAAGATGTAATGTCTCAGTGTGAGACACTGAATTCATTTTAGCTGCCACCCAATCTATTAAGAAAATGTTAAAGTTGTAGCATTAAACAATGAAAGTTAAGGAATTCACAAATCAGAATAAAGAGTAAAGTTCATCCCCAGTCAGGTCATAGTCATGACTTTTGTTAAATATTTTTCAGTGGAAGATTTTTATCTTAAAGTGTCTACAGATGAGTTTCTACAGTGGCTGAGATTAGTGCAGCTGGAAAGAGCTCTCAGCTAGGCTGACTCTGCTGCTTGAACATGTTGACGAGGTGAACATACTGTCTTAAAAAACTCTAACAGGCCATGCTTGTTCCAATGCTGGAAATCATTCATTTCCCAGCCTCTCAAATGTTGGCTCTTCCTTATTCATCCTTTAGTTGTATTATTAACAGGAAAAGAGGGGAAAACCCCAAGAAAACTGATTTTACTTTTGATTCCCTAAGAACTTTTGTTCCCTTTCAAAAGTTGTGATGATGTCAAGAATCAGTTTCCCAAACAGAAAAGCGTTAACTTTTGTATTGTTATTTAATAAAAGATGTAAGTCTTAGTTTGGCATTTTTAAAGCTGGATTTGGCAGAAGTCTTTTGTTAATTTATATATAGTTAAATACAGGGCACTTTAGGATTAATGTCACTGAATGGTATCTAAGAAGGCAATAAGAGGACTGAGACTTCTGGGAAAGAAGGATCTCTAGCTGCTGGTTCAGGTATTTGTTTGTTTTAAAGGACCCTGTCCCACCCTCTGTGGCTGTCAGTCTCTTCTTCCTCCAGACTTGCATTTCACTGAAAATTGTGAACATTATGATGTTGTTATTCAGTCACTCAGTAGTGTCTGACTCTCTACAACCCCTTAGACTGCGGCATTCCAGGTTCCTCTGTCCTCCACTATCTCCTGGATTTTGCTCAAACTATGTCCATTGAGTCAGTGATGCTATCTAACTATCTCATCCTCTGCCTTCTCTTTCTCCTTTTGTCTTCAGTCTTTCCCAGCATCAGGGTCTTTTCCAGTGAGTCAGCTCTTCACATCAGGTGGCTAAACTATTGGAGCTTGACCATCAGTCTTTCCAATGAATATTCAGGGTTGATTTTCTTTAGGATTGACTAGTTTGATTGCCTTGCAACCAAGGAACTCTCTTGGAGTCTTCTCCAGAACCACAGTTTTAAAGCATCAACTCTTCAGTGCTCAGCCTTCTTTATGGTCCAACTTGCAAATCCATACATGACTACTAGAAAAAAAATAGCTTTGACTATAAGGATCTTTACTGGCAAAGTGACATGTCTGTTTTTGTTAATATGCTATCTAGGTTTGTCATAGCTTTCTATCCAAGGAGCAAGCGTCTTTTAATTTTATGGCTGCAGTCACCATCTGCAGTGATTTGGGGACCCAAGAAAATAAAGCCTGTCACTATTTCCATTGTTTCTCCACCTATTTGCCATAAAGTGATGGAACCAGATGCCATGATCTTTGTTTTTTGAATGTTGAGTGTTAAGCCAGCTTTTTTACTCTCCTCTTTCACTTTCATCAAGAGGCTGTTTAGTTTCTCTTCACTTTCTGCCATAAGGGTGGTATCATCTGCCTATCTAAGGTTATTGATATTTCTCCCAGCAATCTTGATTCCAGCTTGTGACCAACCCTGACATTTCACATGATCTACTCTGCATAGAACTTAAATAAGCGGGGTGACAATATACAGCCTTGTCTTACTCCTTCCCTAATCTTGAACCAGTCAGTATATCCATGTCCAATTCAACCTGTTGCTTCTTGACCCATGCACAGGTTTCTCAGGAAACAGGTAAGGTGGTCTGGTTATGATAGCTTCTAGATAAGCAGCTTAGTATCTGGAAGCTGGAGTTTGAAAGAATCAACATGGTTATAGTGGTAGAAGAATGAGCTTAGATGCAGAAGGTGATGGAGAAGAAGAAAGCGCACATGAGTTGGAAGCTATTACCTTCCTTAGTGATGAATAACAGAGGTTCAAGGGAAAGAAAACCTAGTTCCAAGTTTCCTCTCCACTGTATTCTGTGTAATTCTTTGCAATGCTTTATGCAGACTCAAATTTCTAAATTTTGTGTTTGAAGATTAGATGAAGAGGAGAAACTGTTAGATGACCTGATATTTGTCTTTGGAAAAGTGGAGAGGAGCATGCAAAAGTGAAATACTGGGTTCTAGCTGGAGGATAGTCTTAGACGATCAGTTAGACCAGTGATAGAGCAAACATACAGTCTACTCCTGGAGGACTTCCAGCCTGTGGCTGGACTATGTGTAATGGAAAGGTGGACACCCGGGCAAATGAACATGAAGTTGTGCTTTTGAAATTGGCCTCCACACAACAGCTGTTTTCTGTTAAGATTATCTGGTTTCATTCTATTGTGTACTGTCACATGCGCTGGTCTCTGACAGGGCCCTTTCATGGATTCCATTTTAAGGTGCATTCCATGCCCTACGTGCAGGTCCACAGCCCCATATCAATACAGTATCTTTCATTCTCAATAAAATACAGTGTCTTTCATTCTCAACAATTCCTTGACTATGGAAAGCCAGATTGGTGATATACAGTATACCTCAAGTCATTAAGATTACAAAGGCAAATGACTTGTGAAGCAGAAGTATAAACTATTTTATTGTTTTAGATTAGTTTAATTTTTTTTCTAACACATTGCTTTTGTATAAGAAAATCAGTTTAAAAATGTAAATATACATTGAAAGACCCTTGTTTTCAATATTAGGAAAATTATTAAATTTATTATGATATGTTCATGTGATCAGCTGTTATAGACTATTAATAATGATACTGACAAGTAATTTTTAATGATTTAGGATAATGCTTTCAACATAACATTAGATGGCGGAAAAAACCCTAGAACATAATAATCTAAATACAGTACAATCTTGGCTACATAAAAATAGGCATTTTAAAAAAGGTTGCAAAAGGATACATTGCTTTTATAATTAACTTTATTATTATTTTACTTTAAAAATACAGGTAACAGAAAAGGAGGAGATATCTATCCTTTGTGATCACCTCAATAGATTGTGTTCACCAAATAGATAATCAAGTCTTACAACTTGACTGTTAGAACATTTCTGGTTTCTTTCATAGAGCGCTCAGTTAATCAAAAAACAACCAGGTATCTATATAGCTGAAAAAAATACACAAATATAGATCTTTCCAGTGCTTTCAGGCTATTTTACTGTCTTTGCCTCTATGCCTGCTCCATCTCTTGCTAATTTTCCCAACTTTACCTATGTCACTGAATTAATTCCATAGATTTGTTTGTTCCCTATAACTCAGATAGGCCACGATTTCAAGTCTAGGGAAAGAGAAGATGTGGAGATAATTATTGATCTACTCTCACCGAAACTTTTTCTTCTCCCTTCTGTTGAAGACACAGTCCCTGCTGAGAAACAGAGTAGGATTAGGGAAGCATAGAATGGCAGAAAGAAGCACAGGTTTGGCCTCAGGATGGCCACCCCTAGTCTTTGGTCTGCTTGTAATGACTACCTCTGGCAAACTACTCTTCTACATCGATTCTCATTTCCATACATTTAGGATAAGGATCATGGCACAAAATTATTCCTAAAATTCTTCGTGACTCTAGATAGTGGAAATTAACTCTAGTTCTTAAAACATGGCAAGCAGTAGGTAGTCTCTGCTGCAAAGCTTTCAGGCAAATGTCAGGTTTGGCCAGAGCATAAGCCATGTCCACTTAGGAATGTTTGCATTTTAAACCATTGAAAGGTTTTGAATTATGAGGTCAAATTCATGTTTCCTTTGTGGAGTTTTGTGATGGCTTGTAATTCCTGCCACATGAAATAATGGCTAAGGGGGATTTTTAGAGAAACACATTTAGGAAGAGGGCCTGTAAATGCCTGCTTTCAGGCCACACCAAACACATTTCTGCAGCCAATGACAAACTCCTGGCATTAGAGTTGTATAATGGAAAGGGTGACACAAACTTAATTTTAGTGTTGTAAGTGAAATATTATAATTTTAAGGAAAAAATCCTTATAGCTTTGCTAACATATTAATTGCAGGAAATTACAGCATATCCTAGAGAAGTATTATGTCAGTGGCGTGTATAGCATATAACACCTTTTCCTAGTCTCTCTTGTTTTTACCCCAAGTGTTGCATTTTCATTTGAAAGGAGATGTGTTAAGTAGTTAGAACTTTGTCTAACTGTGGGGATGGTGCCCAGTGTGGCTGACTGTCTGAAAACAATTAAGCTGTGAAGGGGAGACTTCTTGGTTATGCTTCCTGGGAGTGGGTTTACTGCTTGAAGCATAATGTTGATGTGGCTATTCTTTTGGCCATTTCCTCATTTCTGGCTTGTTAGGTTTTATCTCCCAGTCCCAATAAATTTTCCAACTACAATTTATTCATTGGGTTGCAAGATAAAGAATGAGAGAATTTCATTTCTGATGTGTGGTAGTTTAATATGGTTTTCCGATTTCCTCCCATTTTGTTTGAAGTAAATAGGGTAATTACTCACTAAAATTCTAATATCTTTCAGGGCTTTAGGGATGAATCTAAAACAGAACCATATAATGTTTTATTTAAGCAAATCCATGTTCTTATTAGGCAGTTCACCTTAATGTCATTTTTTATAAATAAACTTTGTTTTCTTTTTTCAAGGGTTATTTAATTAATTTTGTTGTACTACCATAGTCTGACGTCTGCATCTGCTAAGGCCTGCAGGATGTGATTTGCAGTTTAAAAATGAAAATAATTTATTATTTTAAAAATGATAAATCATTCAGGAATGATGCATAAATATGAATGTAAAAGCATCTGATGCACTTCTATGTCTCCCTTTTTTTCTTTTATACTAAAGCATATGTACAGTTTATCTGTTTTTGCACAGAGCACTTATGCCAGTTGTACATTTGATTAATATCTAACTGGGTATGAGTGAAGCCTATTCTGGAGAAACCACTGCCGTGCCAGCTTCTTGAACTGTTTATGGTCTCCATTAATTGCAGGGCTTTACCATATAACCATTGTGTAGATCTGGTTTTACTTATCAAATCCAGATCTGCTTTTTCTCCCCCTGTGGATCAGGGTGACGTTCCTTGTGCTACCAGCTTCTTCTTATTTGGGGTTTCATAGCATGTTGGGAATTGAAGCTGTCAGCCCTAGAACTCCCAGTGTTTCTGTGGAAAGATTAACATTGCTAGAGTAAATCTTTGGTAAGTTTGCTCTACATGCAACCTAGTCAGGTTAAACAATCATTTTACTTTTTAGTTCAGTATTTATTTTATTAATATGGACTGATACTCATTTTGTCTGCAGCCTTTTGCCCTATTTTGGATGAGTCGCTCCAAACTGGAAGGCTTTTAAAGTCTTGTCTTTAGTCTTTCACCGTAGACTCCATATTTTCCCTCAGCGGGAGGAGTAGGTGAGAGAATGAGGTGAGGGACAATACAGAGAAGATTTCTGTGAAAAAGCTAACATTGTCTTTTCTCCTTAAGAAAGCTTGAAGATCATATTTTCTTTGGAAATGAGATTGTATGAGGGAGTATTTTGGTTTGGTTTATAAAAAGACTGTTTCACTTTCCCAGTAAAAAGGGCTGGCTGTTCAGTAGTAGTCTTAATCTCCACCCTGAAAGAACTCATGTTGGCTGTGTGTTTGTGAAGGGACAAAATATATTGAATTTAAATAGAAGAGCAAGTCTGTCCCATTCTGGTCCCTAACAGTTTCATTTTTGCCAGACCTAGCTCCTGAATCTGGGTTGAAAAGCAACTGGGTGATGCACTGGTAATTCATAAATTGGGTGTTCTAATTATTAACTGTAAAATGAAGCAAAGATATCTGGGAAGAAATCTAAGGAGACAATGCCTCTTCATTTATGCTGACAGTGTTTGGGAACATTCTCATTACCTTTTTGGCCAAGAAAGTCTTAACTACATTCTGAAAAAAAAATTAAAAGAAGACTTTACTTCTTAAAAAATTTAACTAACTAGCTGTGAAGTTGTATAAGAGAAAACACTGTGAAAAATGGTCAGCGTGCTCGTGTTTTAAGCACAGCAGATGAAATGATTTATTGGGTTTTATACACATTCTATATAAAGGGTAAGCATTGCTAACAGAATGAGTGGCAGCCTCTGGGAGCTGAACGGGCCCCAGGGACTAGTCTTTGTTCCTCTGGTCTTGACAGGCATGTGTCTCTGTTAAATGAGAGCTTAATTTCTCTCATATGTGAACAATTTTCAAGCCCAACAAAGGCAGCCAGGACTGGAGCTATTTAAAAGAACCAGCTCAGGAGGAAGCATTCTTGAAGAAAGGGGATGCTAAAAGGCTAATTACTCACCATGGCTTAGCAACTATTTTATTTTTTCCCTAAGCAAGGTTTATTAACATGGATATACCACTTAAAAAAATAAATAAACACACTTTAAATTACAAATTATATTTTTATTCTTTGTGAAGTAGCCATTTACTGATCTCTGCTCATTGAAAAGAGGTGCCCCCATCAGCAGTGGTGTATATCATGGAATATTAATTCAATAGAGGGGGAGGGGAGAGGCTAATATACTTTGGATCCTTTTTCTCTCAAGTGGAAGGAATTTAAACTATTTTCTAAGCAGCATCCTTGGCAACACTGTAAACCTTTTCTTTAGACAATAATTGCTTAAAATGTGGAGGGGATCTTTATTTTGACATTTTCTGTGGGTGTTTCAAACTATGATTAGTTTGTCTCAATTTCTGGACTCTGGTATCTGGGGGAAAAATCCATATTGATAAACAGGCATATATAGGAGGTTACAGATATATCTATACTTAGACTTTCCATATTTTCTTAAAGAGGTTTTGTAAACTGGATTATTTCCTGGTTTGGAATTGTATTAGAGTCCTCATTGGCCCTTTATCTTAATTTTTGACCACTGATCTTTAAATTTCTGTACTTTTCCTCTCAAGCTTGGTATCTTTTTCAGTTGGTAATGATCTATAAATAAACATTTAAATGTATTTATGTGGCAACTGTTTTATAATGTTTTATAAAGGTGAAAGTACTTAAACACAAACTATAATCACCTTCTTATTTATCTATTTTGTATGTTTTTAAAATAAGACACACCAATTATTCACGTTGTTTACAAAAAAGGAGTTTAGAAATGTGAGGTGAACTTACATCCAATGAAAACACTAACTTGAATATTGAGACCCTTTGGCCAGATTTGCCTTGTGAGTTATTTTAGAACGAAAAAAATGACCTAGATTTTCTTGATGATCACCAATAATTTGCTGAATGACCTTTGGCAAATCAGTTAATCCCTGGAGCCTCAAATGCCTTATCTGTAAACGAAGGTTTTTCCCAACTCCAAACTTCTATGTTTCAATAATAATGTAAAAGTGGATCTCTGAAATAAAAAATGACATGGTTGCAGAATATCTACAATCAAGTGATTTTAAAATATACCCCTAATGACATTATTAGAAATCTGCATTTTGAATTTTTAATATAGGAAAATCAGAAAATCCTCAAATATGGTGCCTTTGCTGGCACAAAGTCAGGCATACAACATTATCATTCCGCAGAAGCAGCTTTCTACCATACATGACAGACACAGCAGAAAAGGTGAGAAAACTGTTGATTTTATTTGTAATGATGGATAGCTGACAGACAAGTCTTTTGATTGTATTTGATTATCAAAGTGGCTTTCATGAGTGAATCAGAATTTTCATGTCATTGTGGTTGTGCTTGAACAAACATAGTTTGCACCTGCATGGTTATTTCTGCTGCTGTAGAGAGAACTCCTGAAAGTGTCTGAGCCCTGTGTACAGCTATCATGGTTTAACTCTCAAGGAGATTGGGGTGGTTTATTCACTTAGAGTGTGAAATGGTGACTATGTGACTTAGAGAAGAAAAAAGTAAAAGCCATTTCCTCCAAGGTACTTTTCCTTAGCATCTTTCGTTGCTACCCAGAAGTATGTACTGTGCTTTCCATAAGAAGCCGTGTTTTAGTAGAAGTAGCACATACCAAACCACTTAAACTAATGACTAACCCTCTTCGTTCCACATTTGGAGTGTATTTGAATATGAAAAAGAGTAGGATCTTCAGAAATGAGTGTCAAAGAAAATTTTAGCCTCCTTATTTCTGACATGAATTAATTAGATTAAATTTTCTTTCCCTTTTTTGTTTACGTTTATCCAAAATGAATAATCAGTATCATTTTTACGTAAATCTGCTTCTCTTTTTTGCCCAGTTTTATTGAGATATAATTTTTATTCATCACTATATAAGCTCAAAGTGTACAGCATAATAGGTTGACTTACATATATTGTGAAATGATTACTTCAATAAGTTTAGTTCACCCATTATCTGATATAGGTACATTAAAAGAAAAAGAAAAAGAAAAATTGTTTTCCTTGTGATGAGGTCTCTTGGGATTTGCTCTCTTAACAATTTTCATACATATTATATAGCAGTGTTAACTATAGTCACCAGTTCAGTTCAGTCGCTCAGTCATGTCCAACTCTGCGACCCCATGAATTGCAGCATGCCAGGCCTCCCTGTCTATCACCAACTCCCGGAGTCTACCCAAACCCATGTCCATCGAGTTGGTGATGCCATCCAGCCATCTCATCCTCTGTCATCCCCTTCTCCTCTTGCCCCTAATCCTTCCCAGCATCAGGGTCTTTTCCAATGAGTCAACTCTTTGCATGAAGTGGCCAAAGTATTGGAGTTTCAGCTTCAACATCAGTCCTTCCAATGAACACCCAGGATTGATCTCCTTTAGGATGGACTGGTTGGATCTCCTTGCAGTCCAAGGGACTCTCAAGAGTCTTCTCTAACACCACAGTTCAAAAGCATCAGTTCTTTGGTGCTCAGCTTTCTTCACCATCCAACTCTCCCATCTATACACGACTATTGGAAAAACCATGGCCTTGACTAGATGGACCTTTGTTGGCAAAGTAATGTCTCTGCTTTTATATTTAAAAGCTATCTAGGTTGGTCATAACTTTCCTTCCAAGGAATAAGCATCTCTTAATTTCATGGCTGCAATCACCAGCTGCGGTGATTTTGGAGCCCCCCAAAATAAAGTCTGACACTGTTTCCATTGTTTCCCCATCTATTTCCCATGAAGTGATGGGACCAGATGCCATGATCTGT
>NW_011495071.1:15173791-15177608 GCF_000754665.1 Bison bison bison
TTGTGCTTCTTCCAGCCCAGCGTTTCTCATGATGTATTCTGCATAGAAGTTAAATAAGCAGGGTGACAATATACAGCCTTGACATACTCCTTTTCCTGTTTGGAACCAGTCTGTTGTTCCATGTCCAGTTCTAACTGTTGCTTCCTGACCTGCATACAGGTTTCTCAAGAGACAGGTCAGATGGTCTGGTATCCCCATCTCTTTCAGAATCTTCCACAGTTTATTGTGATCCACACCGTCAAAGGCTTTGGCATAGTCAATAAAGCAGAAATAGATGTTTTTTTCTGGAGCTCTCATGCTTTTTCAATGATCCAGTGGATGTTGGCAATTTGATCTCTGGTTCCTCTATAGTCATATTGTATATTATATTCCTAGTACTTATTTTTCTATTTTTCTTTTGCTTATTTCTTCTTCTTTTTTTTTTTTCCCTCCAATTCCCCCTGCCCTCACTCCTACTTCTGATAACCACAAATCTGATCTCTTTTTCTACAAGTTTTTTTTTTTTTTTAGATTCCACATAGGAGTGAGATCATGCAGTATTTGTCTTCCTTAGTCTGACTTATTTCACTTAGCTTAATGCCCTCAAGTTCCATCCATATTGTTCCAAATGGGAGGCTTTCCTTATTTTTTGTGACTGAATAATATTCCATTGTATATATACCACAACTTCAATATCTATGCTTCCATTGATGGACATAGGTTGTTTCCAGCTATTGTCTTGACTATTGTAAATAATGTAAATATTGCTAATGTAAATATTGTAAATAATGCTGTTATGAACATGGGAGTGCAGATATCAAGTTAATGTTTTGTTTCCTCTGAATATATTCTCTGAAGAGGAATTGCTGAATCATGTAGTTGTTCTGTTTTTAATTTTGGGGGAATCCTTCATACTGCTTTCCATGATGTCTGTACTAGTTTACACTCCTATCAACAGTGTACAAGGGTTCCCCTTTATCTACATCCTCATAGCCTTTGTTATCTCTTGTCTTTTTGGTGATGGCCATTCTAACAGGTGTGAGGTTATGTCTCATTGTGACTTTGATTTGCATTTCTCTAATGACTAGTGATATTGAGCATTTTTTCATTATGCTTGTTGTCAGTCTTTTTATATTTCCTGTTCTTATAAAATATCATCATCACTTTAAGTCACACTTGATCCCTGCATTTCCTCCACGCATCATAGAATTGCCATTTCTAGTCCAATTTATTTGCAAATGTCTCATATTTGTCTTCTGTTTTCCATTCTCATTGTTACTAACATGGTTCAAAAGTTATCATCAGCTCATGTCCACATTGCAGCAACGTGGTCTTAAATTGTTTCCTCACCTTTGGTCTGTCCCCATCCACTCCACTCTACTCATTCATTCCAATGTATTCATGTTAAAGCACACTTCTCATTATGCTTAATTTTATCATAAAGCACTTGTTATGTTTCTTGCAATTTTCTAGTCTTTTTGATATTGCAGTCTATAAATGTTACTGCCCTGCTGAGTTTATATTCTAGTAGGTGGAGGGTAAGCAAGCATAAATTATAAAAGTAACTAACATAAGAACTGCTGTGGGGGTAAAATAGAGAAGAGAGGGGAAAGAAATTGGGAAAGAAGTATTGCAATTTAAAATGGTGTATTTGAGTAAGAATGTATGAAGAAGGTAATATTTGAGCAAAGACCTGAAGCAATTGCAGAAGCAAGTGATGTGGATATGTAGAATAAACCCTTATAGGCAGAGATAATAGCAGATGCAAAGACCCTTAAGATGGGAGGAAGGAGGAAGCCATCTATATTAAGGAACATCAAAGAACCAGTATGGCTGGTGAGTGTGGAGATAAGTTTAAGATGTGAATAAAAGGGAGAAGAGTAGAAATGAGATCAGAGAGGATCTTCTACATCATTGTAAAGACTTTGGCCTTTAAGTGGGAGAGGAGGCCATTGAAAAGAAGGGCATAGCTTATTTGGGTTTTGACAGGATCATTCTGGGTATTTTGTTACAAAATAGACTGAAGCAGGGGCAAGAGTAGAAACTGGGAGACCCTGAGACGGTTATTTAGGCAAGAAATGTTGGTTACTTGGACCAGGGCAGTAGAAACAGTGAGAGGTGGTAGATTCTAGATATCTTGTGAAAGTAGCCAAAGAGATTTAGAGAGAAAGGAAAATAGGAAAGTCAAAGGTGACTTCAAGGATTTTGACCTAAGCAAATGGAAAAATGAAGTTGCCATTCACCGAGATTCTGCCATTCACTGGAAAAATTGTAGAGAGAGAGCTTGAGGGACTGGGGAGTAAGGTGGGGGTCGAAGGAAGTAGGAGGGAACGCGTGAGTTTAATGTTGACATGTTAAATTTAAATACCTACAAGAGATTCAGTTGGAGATCATGAGTAGGCAGTAGGACAAACAAGTCTGGAATTAAATAGAGAGATAAGGACTAGAAATGTACATTTTGGAGTGTCAGTGTGTGGATAGATTTTAAACTTCAAAGTTCTTAGCCTGAATTTCATGGTTCTCTTCTAATATGATTCCTATGCTCATTTCTAGCTTTACTTTTTGCTAGCTAATTAATCAAACTTGTCTTTGTTGTCTCTTGAACATTATTTGTGCTTTCCCATCTTCAAGTCAATTGTCATATTGTTTTTTCTACTCAAAAATTTTTCTACTCATGTTCATCTTTGCACTTAAAAGCCTAGAATTCCATTTAGGCTTTGTTCCATGAAAACTTCACTGATGATTACCACCCCAACCTCTACCCCAGCCAAAGTCATCTTTTTCTCTTCTAAGTTTACACCACCCTTTGCTTTTCTTACAGTACTTTCTACATCCACTGTATTTTAGCTATTTGTGCATGTCTTATCCCTCCTATGAGATCATAGAATCTTTGAAGACAGAGGTCACATTCATTTTATATTCCTAACATGCACAACTTGGTGCCTTGTGGTGGATGTTCAGTGAATATTGTCAATTTGAATAGTTGAAATCTGAAATCATTTTAATGGACAAGGGAGACAATCAAAATTATACTTTTTTCTTTTATATACTCATCACTTACTGAAGGAAGTATTTTAAAAAACATATCTGAAACAAGTTGTACCAAAATACTTAGCTTCTGACTCCATGAATTAAATAGGATGATGGAATTTAGGTGTTGGATTGTTGAATTCTCCAGTTATTGATCTTCTGACTGAGGTTAAGACTATTCAATTTGTACACAGAAGAACTGTACAAAAAAGATATTCAGGACCCAGATAATCACAATGGTGTGATCACTCACCTAGAGCCAGACATCCTGGAATGTGAAGTCAAGTGGGCCTTAGAAAGCATCACTATGAACAAAGCTAGTGAAGGTGATGGAATTCCAGTGGAGCTATTTCAAATCCTGAAAGATGATGCTGTGAAAATGCTGCACTCAATATGCCAGCAAATTTGGAAAATGCAGCACTGGCCACAGGAGTGGAAAAGGTCAGTTTTCATTCCAATTCCAAAGAAAGGCAATGCCAAAGAATGCTCAAACTACGGCACAATTGCACTCATCTCACATGCTAGTAAAGTAATGCTTAAATTCTCCAAGCCAGGCTTCAGCAATATGTGAACCGTGAACTTCCAGATGTTCAAGCTGGTTTTAGAAAAGGCAGAGGAACCAGAGATCAAATTGCCAACATTTGCTGGATCATCAAAAAAGCAAGAGAGTTCCAGAAAAACATCTATTTCTGCTTTATTGACTATGCCAAAGCCTTTGACGGTGTGGATCACAATAAACTGTGGAAAATTCTGAAAGAGATGGGAATACCAGACCACATGATCTGCCTCTTGAGAAATTTGTATGCAG
>NW_011495071.1:15177708-15194850 GCF_000754665.1 Bison bison bison
TACCAGACTACCTGATCTGCCTCTTGAGAAATTTGTATGCAGGTCAGGAAGCAATAGTTAGAACTGGACATGGAACAACAGACTGGTTCCAAATAGGAAAAGGAGTCCGTCAAGGCTGTATATTGTCACCCTGTTTATTTAACTTCTATGCAGAATACATCATAAGAAACGCTAGACTGGAAGAAGCAGAAGCTGGAATCAAGATTGCCAGGAGAAATATCAATAACCTCAGATATGCAGATGACACCACCCTTATGGCAGGAAGTGAAGAGGAACTCAAAAGCCTCTTGATGAAGGTGAAAGTGGAGAGTGAAAAAGTTGGCTTAAAGCTCAACATTCAGAAAACGAAGATGATGGCATCTGGTCCCATCACTTCATGGGAAATAGATGTGGAAACAGTGTCAGACTTTATTTTGAGGGGGGCTCCAAAATCACTGCAGATGGTGACTGCAGCCATGAAATTAAAAGACGTTTACTCCTTGGAAGGAAAGTTATGACCAACCTAGATAGCATATTGAAAAGCAGAGACGTCACTTTGCCAACAAAGGTTTGTCTAGTCAAGGCTATGGTTTTTCCTATGGTCATGTATGGATCTGAGAGTTGGACTGTGAAGAAGGCTGAGCGCCAAAGAATTGATGCTTTTGAACTGTGGTGTTGGAGAAGACTCTTGAGAGTCCCTTGGACTGCAAGGAGATCCAACCAGTGCATTCTAAAGGAGATCAGCTTTGGGATTTCTTTGGAAGGAATGATGTTGAAGCTGAAACTCCAGTACTTTGGCCACCTTATGCGAAGAGTTGACTCATTGGAAAAGACTCTGATGCTGGGAGGGACTGGGGGCAAGAGGAGAAGGGGACGACAGAGGATGAGATGGCTGGATGGCATCACTGACTCGATGGACATGAGTCTGAGTGAACTCCGGGAGTTGGTGATGGACAGGGAGGCCTGGCGTGCTGCGATTCATGGGGTCGCAAAGAGTTGGACAGGACTGAGCGACTCAACTGATCTGATCTGACCCAATTTGGAGATATAATAGTTGATGAATTGTCTGTTCAATTCCTGCTGGATTCAAGCTGGTAATCTTAATGAAATAAGCAGTATACTTTTTATAAGTGAAAAAGAAATCTTTAGTGACCTATTTGAAAAAATCATTTCATGATATGTTTGGATTGATTGTGATGTTAATTAAAATGCTTACAAAGAGCAAGTAGGACTGTGAACTCATTTATACTACAGAGTTTCATTGATCTTTATTTTTACATTTAAATTAGTGAATAATTTATATTTCTTAAAAAGGTAATATTGAGTACTTATTATATGCTAATGATATTGCAAGCCCTTTACCAATATTACCTCCTTACATTGTAAGTGTCTAGAACTCTTCACTCAACATTATTGAACTTTCCTATAGTTTTTGAAAGTCAGTAATTCTATGGTTCCTTGGGGAAACTTCAAAAAGGAGTAGTAAGAGCTATCCCTTTTACTGTCTTGGCTCTTTTTAAAGCTTTATAACGTCTGTAATTCTTGCTTATATTCTGTTAAAACCAGAAATCTTGAAAGTGGTAGATTTGATTCAATTATTTAAACATTTATTAATTGCCTTAGTACTGGAGCTTGGGCTTCCCTGGTGGCTCAGATGGTAAAGAATCTGCCTGCAATTCAGGAGACCCGGGTTCAATCTTTGGGTCAGAAAGATCCCCTGGAGAAGGGAATGGCTACTCACTCCAGTATTCTTGCCTAGAGGATCCCATGGACAGAGGAGCCTGGCAGGCTACAGTCCATGGAGTCGCAAAAGAGTTGGACTCGACTGAGGGACTAACGCTTGAGATACCAAGTGGAGCTAGAGATACCAAGGCGAAAAGATAATGTTTCTGCCTTAAAGAAGCTTATAGTGTAGAAAGAGACATTTGAATAACCATGTTAAATGTTGATTTTTTTGCACTTAATACTATTCTTTAATTAGCCTTGTTAACTGATCAAAAACTAAGTATTTTAACTTTATCAACATCCAGGGTATGTTTCTTAAATGTGATTGTAGCATGTGTGGTTTGCAAGTTATCACATCAAGTAAAATAGTAGCTCTTGCTGGTACTCCCAAGAAAATACACTGAAAATTATTCCTCCAAAAGGAGATTTTTTGGAGGAATATTTTACTATTTGTTATTTTAGTAGTCAACTATATAGAAAAAACCACCATTAGCAATAAAGAAAAAAAAAAAGAGCAGTTAATTTCACAGCCTTCACTGAATATCTTCTCTGTGTAACATAACTGAAAGCCAGGCATATGAAGGCAATATGAAATGTGAGACATACGTTTTCTCTCACAGAACTCATAAAGGAGCTAAGGAAACAAAATATTCATGTATTTTAAAATGTGAGTATTTGCAAAGCATCTTATCAGCAAGTACAGAAATACTGATTAAAAACTGAATGGCTAAATGTTACAGGTCCAATGCCTATAATTATTAGAAGCACAAAGTAACAGACCAAGTAAGAGACTACAAATTTTTTACTTCACTTAAACTGAACATGATAATATACTGCACTTTTCAGCAAGGTACAGTCAATATGTTATTTGGGAATTTCTAGAGGTTCAACTCTTCTTTGTCTTACAACCCATCTTTTCAGAAATGGTGGGCTTAAACAGTTAGCTGGTTCTGTTATTGAGTCACAAGTATACCTATGAATGCCCAGACTTTTCACAGAGGACACAATATATACTACATGATGAACTGCAGTTCACAGGAGCCACAGGGGAAGAGCCTGCAGATTGTTATCTTGCTGGGATTAACATTGTCTTTGGGTTAGTTTTAGAAGCCAAATCCCTGTGGTGTCAAGGCTCTGGGAGAATGGTTTAATTTATAATTTAGGAGGACTTTACTCAAGATTTATTGTCAAGCTTTGTTTTTCACTTTAAAGGAGAGACACTGTTCATCCTGAGACTAGATCTGGAAAGTGTGTGTGGAAAGAGTTTTTTCTCCTCTCAAGATTTTTTTTTTTTTTTCTGAGATGTTGGCTGACAGAGCATGGTTTTAGACCATTCTTTGGCTCATGATGCCCAGCCTTCTGAAAGTGAAGTGAAGTGAATTTGCTCAGTCGTGTCCGACTCTTTGCGACGCCATGGACTGTAGCCTACTATGCTCCTCTTTCCATGGGATTTTCCAAGCAAGAGTACTGGAGTGGGTTGCCATTGGATTATATGTTCTATCAGTAGTTTTTGGAGAAGGAAATGGCAACCTACTCCAGTATTCTTGCCTGGAAATCCCGTGGACAAAGGAGCCTGGTGGGCTACAGTCCATGGGGTCACAAAGAGTCGGATACAACTGAAGTGACTGAGCACATCGGTAGTTGTAATCTTTTTATATTTTTATCACCTAACTCTCCTTTTAATTAAACCTTTCATTTTAAAAGGTATAATACAAAAAGCTCTTGGAGAATTGGACAGTTTGGCTGGAAGGGATCTTGAGGATAGCCTAGGTCACTGAGTTGCATTTTTTTTCAAACTATCAAACTGAGCCACCAGGGAAGCCCCAGACTATCACAGTAGGAAGTATATTTTACATCACTACCCAATATACACATGCTGTGCAACACACACATGTATGTATAACAGAAACAGAAATTTCATTAAATGGTTCTTGTCTTACATGTGGGCTCTTTGTATAAGAGCTTCTTTTTCAGTTTCTTATTTGTCTTCCTCTTTTTTCATTCTCTTCTCCAGTCCTCTTTTCTTCTACTCTTTTCACCCTGTTTTTTATTCTTTTAAATTTTCTCTTGTCTTCTCCATTTTCTTTCTCATTATCTTTTCTCTCTTATCTCTCTTCATTCCTTATTCTATTCTATTTTATAAATGTTACCTTTTTCCACTAATTGGTCACAACCAATAAAACCTGCTAAGGGCAAGGCCAAGTGAAAACAATGAAAGTCTAAAATTCATTTTTCTAGTAAGTACCACCAAGTGCCAGGTATTATGATATGTCAAAGGTCAAAAAGAAAGTAGACTAAGAAACATTAACACTAAGAACAGTATTTATTGATGATAGAACAGTTTTCACCTTGGAGGGTATGAGTTGTAGTGCCAATAAATTTGCTTAACATTTATTTTTTCTTTGTCTTGCTTTTTTTTCCTTCATAATCTCACTCTATTTGTGCTTTTTTCCCATTAATTTACCTTGAATGTGTTTTTGTTGTTACTTATTTTTATTTTTCTGACTTAGTTTCCATTGTTTTTCTTTTTTATTTCTATTAAGGTACACCAGATATTCAACCATGGCATTTTTATGGCAAATAACGTAAAGAAATTTGATATAATACATGGATTTAGAGGATCAGGTGCTAGACGGTGATGGCTACTGAAATAATTCTGTTTTATGTTTAAAGCTTTTATATGTTAAAAATGATAAATTCATTGTTAAATGGCAGGAAGTGTGGTTCTCACAAAATCTAAGAAGAAGAAGAAAAGAAAGGAATAGTTGTAACAGAGGTGTGCTGGAGCCAACTCATACTGGAGCCCAAATGCCAGTTGTGTGCATCTTTCTCTAGTTCCTTCTTCGGTGATATTATGTTGGTAGGTTGAAATCATTCAAGGTGTGAATACACTGTGGAAACTGGCAAATGCTCTAAATCACCATTTTTTCCTCCTTTGAGAGCTAGTTTGCCAGCATATAACTGGGTGTGATAGGGCAAAAATACTACATAGCAAAGCAATCAAACCTTTGAATCATTGATTCTTGAGCTAAAGGTACTGGGTGTTATTTAGTTAATATCATTGGTTTTGGATCACGAGTTAAAATCTCTTTTGTAATTTTGCTGAGAATTTGGCATTAATCGAAGAATTAAAAAGGGAGCTCAACTCCAAAGATTTTTTTCTAAGTTAAAAATATTTTAAATTAATCTACAGTCAGAAATAAATAGCCCCCTGGACTCATTGTGCTGCTTTTGTAGACTTCAGGAAAGAAGAAAATTTAGAAATCTGAATAGAATCTATCTTAAGACACTAAGATAGTCAACAATTAATTCTTCTCTTTAGTCTATAATTTCATTCTGACTGCTAGTATATTGTCTGTACTATTCAATAGATTTGCAATAATATAAAAGAGTCTTATTTTTATTTATCTTCAGGTTAATAGTAACCATACTAGCCCCCTTCCCTTCTAATTATCCACACTTACTCTAATACCACAGACTGGTATCATTATGGTAGACATGGAGATGCACAAACTATTCAGACTTCTCTCCAGCGGAGATGCCCAGCCTCAAGAGTCCAAGAAGCAGACAGCCTCCACTGTCAGCACTTTCAGCTTTGCCTCAGGTACAGAGAGCTGCTTAGCCCCAGGTCCTTTCCTTTCCAGGGCTTTCCTATTTGAGCGAAGGACAGGGGGTGTGAAGGTGGGGTTTTTAGGCCTGAAGCTAGATACCTACTCTAGAACTTCCTGCTGAGCTGGATGGAATTTTGTTCCACCCGTATCATAGTTCAACTTCTCCCTCTGCCCAATCTGTCTTTCTCCTTTCCATTTGCAGGTATTGTTTCTTAGTAAATATCTTATACCCTAAACCCTGTCACAATGTCTACTTTTACAGAACTCAACTTGCAGCACACCATATATATACATTGCTGCTGCTGCTGCTGCTGCTTAGTCGCTTCAGTCGTGTCCGACTCTGTGCGACCCCATAGACGGCAGCCCACCAGGCTTCCCTGTCCCTGGGATTCTCCAGGCAAGAACACTGGAGTGGGTTGCCATTTCCTTCTCCAATGCAGGAAAGTGAAAGTGAAGACGCTCAGTTGTGTCCGACTCTTAGCGACCCCATGGACTGCAGCCTACCAGGCTCCTCCGTCCATGGGATTTTCCAGGCAAGAGTACTGGAGTGGGGTGCCATTAGTATTATGCTAAAGCAATTTTTTATTAGATCTTGCTAATACATTGGAGACCTGCATTTTCCCCCCATGACTCTGTATGGCTTGAATGGCTATGAAGAAGCTGCTTAAATGATTTTGCCCCATGTTTTAGTTCCTGTCCCCCAAATTCTCCCACTTACTAACATTTGGTAATGAAATTTTACTTATCCCAATGTTCTGTTTGCATTTTTTATTTTATTAGGTAGAAACAGATTTATCAAAAGTCTGATTGTTCTGTAAGCCAATAAAATTCAATAAAAGGGACATTATTTTAATGGTAAATATATATGTTTCAAATTTTATTACATCTCAAATTTAACCCAAAATTCCACTTGGTCACAAACTTAAAGGGTACTAAATTTGTATGCATAATCACCAGGTTATTAAAATCTATAGGTATGTATTTTAGATCTTATGTTACTCAGAATACTACACGAAGGTCTTTTTGCCTTATTTTTTCTATCAGGTCACAAGTTCACATCACCTAATATTTCTCTGTCAAATTCCATTTTGATACTATAAGGTCTAATAAAAAAATTTAAAAGGAAAGAAGCAAATATTATTTGCAGTAAACATCCCAAGTCCTTCACATAACTGTTTTGGGTAGTTGTATGAAAATGTTGAGAAAGAGCATAGACGGAATATATGACAAACAGGAGAAATGGTAATATTTATCCTAAAGACCTGACTCTTTAGTGAGCTTAACTTTAGCATTTGTACTAGAAATCATTCTTGTCTGAATTAGAGATGAGATAGGAGAATAGGATTTAGTCACAGCTAAGAACTATCAATAAGAAATTAGTTCCTGGATAAGGAATTAGTAGTAGATAATACTAACTAGCTAATATAAGTACCACTGATAAAATGGAATCTGATAAAACCTTTCTCTTAGAGGTGTAGACTTCTGTAGCATCTTTGGTAGATTGATTCAGGAATAAAGTGAGTTACTGGGGACTATGTTCATTATCTTTCTCCTGTGAGTGATACACTTACTTCATGTTTTGTCCTTCCTTTTAAATTAAGTGCAAGGTACAAAATGGCTTAATCCCAAATGATGCAAGGCATATTTTCCCCCACAGAGTGTCATGTCCTATCATGCATTCCATCATACCAATAACTTTCTCTATTTAAGTGAATCCATAGAAACTGATGCTAGAATATTTAATTCCTCCCCACTCCTCCCTCTTACCTTTCTTTTTATTTTCTCATTTTCTAAGAGCAAAAAAAAAGTCAGGGGAAAGTAGTCTAGGAGACAGTAAAGTTAAGTGGACTTAACAGTGTAAGTTCCCATCACATGGAGTTGTGAAAGTAGAAAAAGTTGCAAATTGTAATGTGTTTACTTAACCTTAATTAGTTGCTTGTTCAAGCTATTTTTAAGAAAAAATTATTAACTTGAAGCTTAAGTCAAGGGAAAATGATTTTAAAGAAAGGAGATGGCAAATATTCAAAAACATAGCTTCATCTGTCTCTGCTATCTATTTGGCATATGATCTTAGACAAATCATTTAACCTTTTGAGCCTTTTCTGTAAACAGATAATCACACACACACATACACACACAGTCATACCTCCAGCTTCACATTAACTGTTGTGAGAATTGGCAGAGTTATTAATATATAGAGAAGTATTCTGGTAACTGTAAATTACTAAAAGCCATGGTATTAATAGATTTCCCAGGTGGCACTGGTGGTAAAGAATCTGCCTGCCAATGTAGGAGATGTAAGAGACAGATCTCTGGGTCGAGAAGATCCCCTGGAGGAGGGTATGGCAACCCAATCCAGTATTCTTGCCTGGAGAATCATGGGATTCTCATGGGACAGAGGAGTTTGGCGGGCCACAGTCCATGGGGTCGCAAAGAGCCAGACACGAATGAAGCCACTTAGCACACACAGTATTAATGATAATGATGAAAAGTTTATATGGAGCAAAATAATTTTATGTCAGTACTCATACCGTATTTAACAAGATCTTTTTCTGAGATTTCTAAAATAAACCCCAGGGAAGCAACAAGCAGACAAGAAATACTCTTTCATCACTCCTAAATGCCCTACCCACAACTTCTCCATTTTGCTTGGATATGCCCTCTCAATGTACATATATACACACATATGTCATTTATTTTTTCTGCCAAAAATATAAAGAAATAGCAAATACCTCATAATTTATTTATACATAAATTATAGTTGAGATAAAAATAAATTATGACTCAGAAGATATAGGAAAAGAAGTAATTGCTCATGAGATTTAGGTATTTGTTTTTTCTTTCTTTGATAGATTTGTTGCCAAAGAAAGACACAGTGTCTTACAAGTTTAATTCTGAACCAAACAGAGCAAGACAACACCTGGGGGGGGTCATATACTATGAAAGTCATAATGGCAGGATATACATACAAAGGGATATATTGACTATATGTGATGTTGGCTTTAAGAAATTAGAGAAACTAGAAAGAATTAAGTGGAGATTTGGGTAGATATGGTGAGAAAAGTGTTTAGATGCATGAAAAGCATCCAGGCAAGAAGAGATATATTTAAAATCAGGAAGGAGCTTTATCAATTCAACCATTTTTGAATTGAGTAAGCTTTATTACATTCCTTCTACTCTTTGGGCATGAGGCAAGCACCAGGAATATAAAGAGTAACGGCTTATTAATTACCTTTGGGACTTCACAGTCTAGTACGTAACAGTACTTTCCAAATGCACTGTGCTAAAGGTTATGTTGGATGTATTTGCCAAATGTCATGGGGGTGCAGAGAAGAATTGACAGGTCTAAATTGACAGGTCAGGAGAGATTTGCTCAAAGAAGTGACAGGTGAGCTGGTTTTGAGTTTTTAAGTAGAAGTAGTCTTTGGTGGCTCAGACAGTAAAGCATGTGCCTACAATGCAGGAGAATTTCGTTCGATCCCTGGGTTGGGAAGATCCCCTGGTGGAGGGCATGACAACCGACTCCAGTATTCTTGCCTTGAGAATCCCCACGGACAGAGGAACCTGATGGGTTGCAGTCCATGGGGTCGCAAAGAATGGGCATGACTGAGCGACTAAGCACAGCACAGGAATGAACCAAGATGGGAGGTTTCCATAGAGAGAGAGGAATCTTTACGAAAGTTCACAAGGATGAAGACTTGTGAACTTGTGTTGGAGGACTGCAAATAAATTGGTTTCTCGGTAAGGCTGGTAATTTATAAGTGCAGGTATGGCAAATGAAGCTGGATTGGAACAATGTGCCAGATCTTGAAAGACCTTGTTTTACAGATTAAGAGCAATCATTTAAAGAATTTAAGAAAGGAAATGAAATGACATTTATATTTAGAAAAATCACTCTGAAGGCGGCAGTGGAGAACAGTTTTGAGGAGTGGAGTCAAAGAGAACTTTTAAGGTGCTGTTGAAGTAATCCAAAGAAGAAATAGGAGGATCTGAGCTATAGCAGTAGCAGGGAGAATAGAGCTGAGAAGATGAATATCAATAGGGCTGAGGAAATAAAATGTATAGGATCCCTGATAGCTCAGTTGGTAAAGGATCTGCGTACAACGCGGGAGAGCCCGGTTGGATTCCTGGGTTGGGAAGATCTGCTGGAGAGGGGATAGGCTACCCACTCCGTTATTCTTGGGCTTCCCTGATGGTTCAGCTGGTAAAGAATCTGCCTCCAATGTGGGAGACCTGGGTTCGATTTCTGGGTTGGGAATACCCCTTGGAGAAGCGAACGACTACTCACACCAGTATTCTGGCCTGGAGAATTCCATGGACTGTATAGTCCATGGGGTCCCAAAGAGTTGGACATGATTGTGCAACTTTCACTTTCAGTGATTGATTGGATATAGGAGGAAGAAATTTAAAGGAATCCTCATCCTTCTACACTGATTCATACAGTTGAGACCTCTGTTCAACAGGACTGGTATTTATTTAACTCCAGAAATATTTTTAGGTACATGTTATATAATAGAAATATAACAGCCATTGATAATATAGCAGTGAACAAAACTGACAAAGTTTGGAGGGATACAGATTGTAAACAGATGAATAGATAAGTGGTCAATTCTATGGAGAAATGTGTTACTTAGTTAACACAATAATTCCCTGTTTGTCACTGAGAATGAAAGTTTAAGAGAGGTCAAGAAAGTTGCCCAAGGTATAGTGGCTAGGCTTGCAATGCAGGAGACCTGGGTTCAATCCCTGGGTTGGGAAGATTCGCTGGAGGAGGGCATGGCAACCCACTCCAGTATTCTTGCCTGGAGAATCCCCATGGACAGAAGAGCCTGGCGGGCTATAGTCCATGGGGTCACAAAGAGTTGGACACGTAACTGAGCAAATAAACACAACAGCAAACACCGATAAAATGTTTACTATATGTTGGCTGCTATTTTAAAGCTCTAAATACATTAACTCACTGTGCCTGCAAAATAGCCCTAGAGGTAGACAATATTATCCCCATGTATAAATGAGAAAAGTGAGACAAAGAGAGGTTAAGTTATTTGCCCAAGGTCGTACATTTAATAAGAGCTGGGATTTAAACTTAGTCTAGCTACAGAATCTGTGCTCTTAACCACTGCATTCTACTGCCTCTCTGTTTTTGTGAAGCTAGAGCTCCAGCTCAATATTCTCAGCAGAATTTTTTAAATTTTGGAGTACAGAACAATTTTTTTTGAAATATAGTTTATTTGCTGCTGGTGCAAATTCAGTCATGTCCGACTCTGTGCGACCCTATAGATGGCAGCCCACCAGGCTCCTCTGTCTCTGGGATTCTCCAGGCAAGAATACAGAAGTGGGTTGCCATTTCCTTCTCCAATGCATGCATGCCTGCTAAGGCGCTTCAGTTGTGTCCAACTCTGTGCGACCCTATGGACAGCAGCCCACCAGGTTCCTCTGTCCACGGGATTCTCCAGGCAAGAATACTGAAGTGGGTTGCCATTTCCCTCTCCCAATTTATTTGCAAAGTTGTGTTATTTTCAGGTGTATGGCAAAGTGATTCAGTTTTATATATATATATATATAAAATAAAAAATATATTTTATTATATATATATTTCAGATTCTCTTCCGTTATAGGTTATTATAAGATGCTGAATACACTGCCTCATGTTCCACAGTAGGTCCTTGTTGTTTATCTGTTGTATATATAGTAGTGTATATCTGCCAATCCCAAACTCCCAATCCAAAATCCCAAATTCCTCACCCCATTCCCCTTTGAAATGGTAACTTTTGTTTTCTGTGTCTACAAATCTGTTTCTGTTTTATAAATAAGTTCATTTGTATCAGAGAAGAATTTTTGATTGAAAGATCTATTGAATCATTTGTCAAAATGGGAATTGGACACAAAAGTAGATTAGCCTAGGAAATAATTAAATCATTTAAAAAGGGGAAAAAAATATATATATATTTTGACAATCAGTGTGACTCATACTCCACAGTTAAGAGGGTAATTCAAGGACCACCTACAGAAAAGGAGGAGCAATAGTCTCAAAATGGGAAATTTACCAGGTTCACAACTTGCAAACGAGGAATGCGTGAATAAGGACTAAAATATGTGCAGCTCAAACTGGCCCACTACAAATATTTGAACACTCCCTGAAAGACTGGTTGCCCAGGAAATGCCTGGTTACAAATTCAAGGTGTGGATTTATCTAGGTAGATAGATACCTGGTCTGCTAGTGTGTGGCTGTACAAAGTTATATGTGAGGACAGGAAAATTTGGTGTGTATATCACTAGAATTCTCTTGTCTTTATGTAAAGCTACTTTGCATATTTTTCATGGGTAAATATTAAGTGACTTTGAAACATCATTGGACTGTGGTTGAGTGATTCAGAAGACCATTGCACTTAATTAAGAGTTAAGTGATTAGAAAGCGTCTGATTAAGGGACGAAGAGGAGTCACTTGAAAGGTAAAATGGGGGCACCGGAGAGAAGCATCAATAGTTCATTTCTGGAAGTTCTACACAGTAAAGCAAAACTCTCTAGGACAGTGAACAGATGCTACACAAGGACATGTAGCATAAACGAGGACTTGCACAAGAGATTGGAGAGCTTTTCGTAGTTTACTGAGGTATATTCATTGGGGGAATATTCTTTTTCTATTGTGATGGTTGCTCTCAAATGCTTCCTCTTTTCAGCTTTACATTAATACTTCATTTGTACTTCTTATTTTAATTTTTTTCATGTAACCCTTGTAAACTCCACTTAGGATCTTGATTACACTCTAGTTCTTTGATGTTATTCAGATGTGTAATGTAAGTTCATTGTTGGTCTCAGGCTACTTTAACTATACATTGCATTTGTCCAACATCAAAATATAGAAAACAGATAACAAAGCTTTTGGTAGTATTTAGCCACGGTAACAAAGATGGGAATGTGATCTGAGCCAAGAGGAATAAATTACAGTCTTACTTCACTTTGAAAGTGAAAGTTGCTCATTAGTGTCCAACTCTTTGTGACCCCATGGACTATACAGTCCATGGAATTCTCCAGGCCAGAATACTGGAGTGGGTAGCCGTCCCTTCTCCAAGGGATCTTCCCGACCCAGGAATCAAACCAGGGCCTCCCGCATTGCAGGCAAATTCTTTAGCTCTGGTAAAGAGCCACTCCAGTATTCTGGCCTGGAGAATTCCACGGACTGTATAGTCCACGGGTTCACAAAGAGTTAGACATGACTGAGCAACTTACTTCACTTTGATGTTACTTTATATTTTTGGGTAACATTACCCAAAGCTTTGGGTATGGTACTATATTTTGATATCAGAAAGGTAGATTTAAAATGATGCTTGGTTTAGGATTAATTGGTGATATTGTGTGCCACTCTGCATAGAAAGAAGTTGAACTCTTTTACTTTTCACTTTGGAATTCTGCATTTTGTCTTTTTAAAATATGTTGATTTTACTTAGCATCTTATCAGAAGTTTGCAAGAGAGGAAACTTATTTACACTTTTTTTTAAAAACACTGTTTGAGTTTAGGGCCACATATCTGTAAGTGGCAGTGTAATGCCCACTGCCCTCTTCAGTTCTGTGGGCATTTTGGCAGAAGTGGCAGGTGGAAGATTTAAGCATGTTTTGAGCAGGAGACCAGAGAGCTGCAGTCATTACTGCTGAGTGTGCTGTCTGAGACACAATGAGGAGGTAAGAGTTCTGGTGCCCAGTGAGTTGCAGGCACGGTTGAGTTCAGTTGCTCATATTTTTTTCAGGGGCCAGTAGGTTGGTTTCATATTCTCTTTTTTTAGGGGTGATTGGTTAAGATTTTTATTTGTCTAACCAGTCCTATCAAAGGTAGTTTACCGTTTTGTTCACAGGGTTAGAAGAACTTACTCTTGTTTCCCTGTTTCTTTTTTGTAGGGTAGCACATTGCCAAACAAATTTAGGAAACCACTGTCAGTTCACAAAGTCTTTTCCTTTCCTGAGACGGTGACTTTCTTTGCCTTGAAAAAGTAACTAATATAAAAACCTGATAGCTTTGTTTCTAAATTTAAATGTGTTTAAATTAAAACCTGAAGCTATGAGGTAGAAGGAAAAGTAATATTGTTAATTCAGTTGCTATTACACAATAAAATCAAGTGTTTATCAAGAATATCTTAGTATGTCTGTTTGCAGTAGTAGTCTGCATTAATGAAAATGGGTGTTCTTTACATTTAAATACATACACATTCCATATAGTTAGTATTTTTGTTTGTTTATTTCAGTGTCAAATTCCATTAGTCTGTGTTAGGGTACCTTTTTATTTGTTTGTGAAGTAAGCATGTGTATTTCAGTGATCTCCAGCCAACCTTGGGTTCTCCAGATACTGAACAGAGCTGTCTGTGGGTGGGGTCAAACCCGCCTGTGACTTCTGACCATTGAAAATGAAGGAAAACATTTGTGGTAAGAAACAACAGCACATGTTTGACCTCCAAAGCACACACATCTATAAATGGATAAAAGTGACTATTTAAGGTTGCTTCAAAAAAGAACCACTGTGTCTACAAAGAAAGAAACCCTAATTCAGTGTTTGAAAAAGCAAACTATGTGTGGGTGAAAGAACATGTTTTTGTCAAAAACATCTGTGGTGTTCCCTATGATGTATTTGATCCTGGTGGTAAATCAACAAAGTTAAGTATTACAGACAAAACTGACTTTTGACAACCTATTATGTGATAAATAGGTTAATTCAACCCAAAAGATCTCAGGGCTACCTTTAAACTAGTGTTATTTTGGGTAATTGCCAGATGTACAAAATGAAATCCTCACCCTAAAACTGAAGACACTGTTGAATTTGTTGTCCTGCAGTTGCAATTGGTTGTATATATACTCTTTGCACCTTCATTTTTCCTTCTTTCTTTCCACTGTGTTTCCTGGAGGTGGTCTCCTTACTGTTGTAATCATCACTAGGACTAATTTTATAGAACTGAATTTTTCAACTTGCTAGATTTTTACATAGTTATAACATGATTTATAGATTAGTGAAGATCTAAGATTTTCCAAAACCAATTTTATGAATATATTTTCTTTACAAATACTGAAATGATAAATTATGGGGGGAAGTCCCCAGAATAAAATGTAAAATTCACAGATATAAGTAATTAGGCATGAAAATGCATCTCTGAATAAACTGTATTGATGCGATTAATTGAGGGCAATAATAAAACAGGATGTTTCCCACTGTCTGCAGAGATTTTACCAAAAGAAGCTCAGTTATGTCAAAAACAGTGAGTGGCTTGATTTATTAGGTGATGAATTTTAAAAGTAGTGTCCAGATGTAAATAGTGAAATCATTCAAAGTATTACTCAGCAGCTGCAGGAGAGATAGGAAAGGCTGACAGGACAAATTTAGTCATTCCTTAATCACTTTCGTTAGGCACTATTGTCGGCTCCAAGAGGCAGATTTTCATCTTGATTTAAACCCATAATGCTAATAGTTGAAACCTAGAAATTCTCAAAATCATTTGCTTGCAAAACACCTTTTAGATCGTCTTTAGATGTTTTTGTGACCCAATGTCATAAAAATAGGCAAAAAATATATTGCATGTGTCATCAAAGAAAATTTTCCATTTCCCATTTATGTGTCATAAAGAAGATATTATTTACTGTAAGATCCAAAACTATTAATTAGCTGCCTTTGGTTTAAATAAAATTGATTGTTAAGGCAGAAAATAGAGGATAATATGAGTCCTATTCTGCTGTAGCCTCCCAATAAAAGAAGCAGTGACCCAACTCATTAGCCCTTTGATTTAATATATTGACACTTGGGTAGGAATAATTCCGTTTAGTGGCTTTTGCTTCCCAGGGATCAATTTAATTAGTTATAAAATGTGACTTCTTGTCAGGAGCTAGAAGAAATGCTGACGTTAAATAAAGTCATACGCAATTTAAACAATAAAGCTATCGATGCCTGGTTAAAAGTTAATGATGCAAAAAAAATGGCTTAATAGAGACAACCTCAGCAGTGAAAGTGATGCTAGGAAAATTAAGCTAAGTGGATGAATGAGAAATGGTGATGTTGTTGAATTGTTAAAACAAATTCATGGCTGGTCTGATGGCTGGCTAGGTTAAGTACATTGTCTTTAAGCCTGAAGACAGAACTCATTTGAAACTCCTTGCTCAGTACTGCTTCAGTGTGAGTTTCATATGTTTATAGATTTTAGGATCCAGGGGAGGGAGGAATTCTTATTTAGACTGCTTGGGGCAGAAAACTTCCTGAAACCAACTTCACATTTGAAAGAAGGATGAAATAATACTCATGTCTATTTCATAGTGGCTGCCATGAGATAGTCTCACATTACTGCTGATTGACCCCTGGCTTCTCTGAAAACTACCAGTTTAGGAGCGTTGCTTGTGCAAGGCAATTCCTGTTTTGTGAAAATATTTGAGATGAACTCTGGGCCTGCAGTATGGCCTGGTAACTTTCATATTTTCCTCCTTCTGGACAGCAGTTATTATCAAAGTATTTCTTTCCAGTTTAGAGACAGGCCACCTTCTTTACCTGTGTAATTAATGCCAACTCTTTTAAGTTATTCCTATAATGAATCATTATTATTTTTTGTCTCTGACCACATCCCATACACTGGCTTCAACACAACTTGCACAATAAGCATGTTGAGGCTTAGAATTTAATAACTAGATGATCTCTAAAATTCTTTCTAACTTCCTAATTCAATTGTAAATTCAAAATTTACTGGTTACTTCAGTCAAATCAATTGATCTTGAAGTAGTGCTGTGAAACAACCAGTTGATCGACTAAATATGCTGTGGTTTCTGCTGCTGTGTATACTCATACTACATCTGTGTGTCTTTTTGGCATTGACTACTACTGGGTCATTAACACCAGTTTGCTAAATAAAAGATAACCACATTTTATTGTCAGGCAAAATTTATGTCTCATTTCTCCAGCTGTTGCCTTTCCAAGTCATTTGTATATTAGCTAAAAATCAGGCACATGTTTAAACTTGATGAATTTTAAAATACCTTTTTCTAGTCAAAGTAATTGACATGTGTTCTATGACTAAATTTTGTAAAGCAACTGAAGAAGTATTTTTCACTTTTCCATTGTTGTATCTAGTTTATCTACAGGCTCTGAAGTCAGTGGTTGCTGGGTGGGAATACAAGAGTAAAGAGCTGAGCTCTGGAAAGGAAGATGGAATGGGAATTTATGGTCTTTAACACTCTATCAGCCTCCTGTTTCTCCACTTTGTAGTGAAGCTCATCTTCTCCCAGACTCTTCTTCCTGGAATGTACTGAAAAGTTTCAGGATTGAAGATCCTGGGCAAAAGCTCACTGTTTGGGAAATCTGTTTATTGGATATTTTTTCCTGCAGGTTCAGCTGCCAAGGAAATTACTGTAGAGTGTACAGTTGACCTGTCAAAGTGCAGTGTATCCATCTAGGAAAATCAATGAATAACTTACCTTTTCTGTTAACATAAAATAATGTGGTTGAAATTATAATAAAACACGAAAACATTAACCTTCTAGTGAGATTTGTATATTAAAATATATTGGAGCTGAAATGATTTGGAGTTTCATTTGCTGTTCATACACTGACAGCAAGGAAACATAGTAGTTAACTTTGAGAAAGGGGCGTTTTTGAGAAGGAGCTGCCTGCCAGAAAGCTTTATCCAACGAAGTAACTTTCAGAAGGCTCCTAGGGAAGAAGAAACAATTTGGAGGCAAATGAGACTGCTTATATAGTATTTGGTAAAAAAAATATTAATAGTAGCAAACACATAAGAACAGAGGGGAATATTGCTAAGAATAAAATCTGTGCCAGAGACAAGTTTTCCTTTGGAGTAAAGATTATCTT
>NW_011495071.1:15194950-15221568 GCF_000754665.1 Bison bison bison
ATTATCTTTTCTTTTTTTTTTTTCCTTTCTTAATGTTGGGGGAAGGGCAAAAAGCTGAGGACAAGAGGGAAATTGTGGGGGACTGATGTTAGATAAACTATTTTGTCTTTGTGTTGACATTATATTGGCTACAGCCTACACAGAAGGGATGCCTGGAAAAAAGTAAGGAGAGAGAGGCATTAATATTTTTTAGTGTGCGTGGGTGCGCCAGCACTAGAGGGGCCCGTGTTTTCTTAGGGCTCAGATGGCAAAGCTAAGCATTCAGCCTACGGCAGGAAAAAAGTGCCTTTTTTGTTTTCTGACTGCAGAGTCCAGGCATTCCCAGGGGAACACAATGAATGGCCCATTTTGTCCAACACGGTTTCATAGACATAGATTTCTTGTTTTTTCATAATTATTCTTGCCCGTCATTGGGTGTGCACATGACATTTGAGCGTGTTTTAAAGTCTTAACACACTCATGTGCCTGCAATAAAGTTACTCTTAACAATCCTGGCTTTCTCCAGACAACAGAGCAGGGTCTGTTGTTTTCACAAGTCACAGCAGCTGGGAGGCAATTGTGAAGACAACAGCTTAATCTAGCTGGAAAATACAGGAAGAGGAGAGTATACACTAAATTTCCTCCCATATTATTTAAACAATGAAGAATTAAAAAAAAAAAAAGCTAGGGGTGGTCTTACTCAATAACTGATTGGTGGAATGTATTTTAAATTTCCTTAGAACGTTGTCATTAAATGTTAAGGATCTACAAGGTTGCGTTCATCATATTTGTTAATCAGCTAAAAGGCAGGCTCAGACAGAGGTATAGAGCCACATTACAATGGCTATAGAAGGTATTGCAGAGCATTTGTTTTTTATAATTTGTTAAGTAGCAACTGGTGTTTGTATAAAAGGTAGCAACTGGTGTTTGTATAAAAGGATGCTATAACCAAATAGTTATGAAGCAATGGTTAATCTCCTTTGAAAGGTGTGCGAAAGACTAAGAGGTTCATGGTAATTCATATTTTCGTGCCAGGCTGAATTTCTGGCTCTTAGTCATTAGCAAGTTTTAAATTTCACACTGAATAACAGAATTTAGGGAAGAAGAGAGTAACTTTGAAAGATTTAAATCTGACTGGGAACATCAGAGTGGTAAACTGGCTGTTCTCTTCAGGGCACTGAAGTGAACCAAGTTATTTTTATTTCATGTGGAGGGGAGAAGATAAGAAATGTAAGAAGTACAACAAAAAGAAGAAAATTTTTTCCTGTTCATCTAAGCTTTCTTTGGTGGGGGGAAGGGATTATGCAGGATTTGGGGAATGAAGTGGCTTAAAAACCAAGATTGGCAGTGCTCTGCTTGACTGTTTCAAACTCCACTACTCTCTTCCCTTCAAGGAAACATTTTGTGAAAAGAACTTCTTTGTCCTCTTGAAAGATATCTAGATGATGTGGAAGTATTTGGTCTCTAAGATATAATGGTTTTGTTCACGTATTATTAAGAAAGATGAAGCAATTAGGGCTAGCAACTTTACTAAATAACTCATCATCTTTTTTGGTACTCACAGTACCTGAATAACTATAATCCCATTTCATTTTCATTCTTAATGTGGAGATACTATTTCCTCATGAAGATATTTTAAAACAGAAATCTAAATGAGAAATCCAAATGCTACTTGGGACCACAGGATAAACTTCACTGTCTTATCTCTCTCATGAACTGAACATGATGAGATACTCTTATTATTACTATTACTTATTGAGCATCTATTCTGAGCTTCTTTACATTTAAAAAAACCACATTTTTTGTAATATTATTTCTTCTTTATTTCCCATGCATGAGTGCATGCTAAATCGCTTCAATTGTGTCTGACTCTGTGCGGCCCTATGGTCTGTAGCCTGCTAGGTTCCTCTGTCCATGGGATTCTCCAAGCAAGAATACTGGTGTGGGTTGCCATGCCTTCCTCCAGGGGATCTTCCTGACCATGGGATAGAACCTGTGTCTCTTATGTCTTCTGCATTGGCAGGAGAGTTCTTTACCCCTAGTGCCACCTGGGAAGCCACTTATTTCCCATATCTCGTCCCTGTTCATGGAAGAACATAGCACTGAAGATCCAATAACCAGGTTCTTGGGTATCAGGATCTGGTGTAAAAGTTAATCCTTTTGTTGTCTTCACTAGCTCTAATACCAAAGCATAATTAACTATTTGTGTGTGAGCTAAGTCGTTTCAGTCATGTCTGACTCTGTGGACTGTAACCCACCAGGCTCTTCTGTCTATGGGATTCTCCAGGCAAGAATACTGGAGTGGGTTGTCATGCCTTCCTCCTGGAAATCTTCTTGACTCAGGGAACGAACCCACATCTCCTGCGGCTTCTGCACTGCAGGCAAATTCTTTACCACTGAGCCACCAGGGAAGCCCAATTAACTATATTTATTGTTGTTAGTTGCTCAGTTGTTAGTTGACTCCTTGCGACCCCATGGACTGTAGGCCGTAGCCTGCCAGACTCCCCTGTTCATGGAATTCTCCAGGCAAGAGTACTGGAGTGGGTAGCCATTCCCTTCTTCAAGCCAGGTATCATACTTAAGTCTCTGCAACATCAAAACCTGTGCTCTTTCAACTATACCATGCTGCCTCCAAGTTACATAAAAAGGAATAAATAGCAGTGCCTAATTAATAGGATGTAGGGACATAAATCAAAAGGTAACAGTGCTCTTTCTTCCTCTTTTCCTCCTTCCCTTTCTAATTCAGTCAAAAAGGTATTTTTGTTGTTTAAAAGACCCTGGCTTCTTGGAAGGAAAGGTATGATAAACCTAGACAGTGTATTAAAAAGCAGAGACATCACTTTGCCTACAAAGGTCTGTATAGTGAAATCTATAGTTTTTGCAGTAGTCATGTACGGATGTGAGATTTGGACCATAAAGAAGGTGAATGCTGAAGAACTAATGTTTTTGAATTGGTGCTAGAGAAGACTCTTGAGAGTCCCTTGGACTGCAAGCAGATCAAACAAATCAATCCTAAAGGAAATCAATCATGAATATTCATTGGAAGGACTGATGCTGAAGCTGAAGCTCTAATACTTTGGCCACCTGAAGCGAAGAGCTGACTCATTGGAAAAGATTCTCATGCTGGGAAAGAGTCAAGGCAAAAGGAGAAGAGGGCAGCAGAGGATAACATGGTTAGATAGCATTATCATGAATTTGAGCAAACTCCAGGAAATAGTGGAGGGCAGAAGAGCCTGGTGGGATGCAGTTCATGGGGTTACAAAAAGTAAGATGCAACATAGTGATTAAACAACAACAGTCACAATAAATCCCCTTCTCCAGGGGATTTTCCAAAACCAGGGATCAAAGCTGTGTCTCTTGCTTGGCAGGTGGATTATTTGCCACTGAGCTACCTGGGAAGCCCCAAAGAGGTATCCCCCAAAGAGATATATTCCTACCAACAGTGCAGAAGGGTGAGACATTTTCACCAACACTTATTTCTTATCTTTTTGGCAATAACTATTCCAACAGGTGTAAGGTGACATCTCTTTGTGGTTTTGATTTGCATTTCTCTAATGATAGCGATGTTGTGCGCATTTTACTGTACCTGTTGGCCATCTGCATGTCTTCTTGGGAAAATATGTAGATCCTCTGCCTATTTTAAAGTTATAATTTTTTTGCTGTTGAATTGTATGAGTATTTTAAAAAATATATTTTGATTTTATCTCCTTATCAGATATGTGACTTGCAAATATTTCCTCCTGTTAGGTAGGTTGCCTCTTCCTTTCGTTGATGTTTTCCTTTGTTGTGCAGAAGCTCTTTTAGTTTGATGTAGTCCCACTTGTTTATTTTTGCTTTTGTTGCCTTTGTTTTTGGTGTCAAATTCAGAAAGTTATTGCCAAGACTGTTGTCATCAAGGAGCTTACCACCTATAAGTTTTGTGCTTTAGGTCTTACTTTCAAACCTTTAATCTATTTTAAGTTAATATTTGTGTATGGTGTGGTATAAGATAGTGGTTGAGTTTCACTCTTCTGCATGTGGCTATCCAGTTTTCCCAAAAGCATTTATTAAAGAGACTGTCCTTTAGCCATTGTGTAATCTTGGCTCCTTTGTCAGAAATTAATTGACCATATATGTGGGGGTTTATTTCTGGGCTGTTTATTATGTTCCATTGAGCCATGTATTTGTTTTTATGCCAATAGCATACTGTTTTAGTCCCTATAGCTTTGCAATATAGTTTGAAATCAGGGAGTGTGATGCCTTTAGTTTATTCTTCTTTCTCAATACTGCTTTGGCTATTAAGGGTCTTTTGTGGTTTCATACAAATTTTAGGATTGTTTGTTTTATTTCTGTGAAAAGTGTCAGTAAACTTTTGATAGAGTTTAAATTGTTTTTTGAAAAGAGAGTTAGAAATACACTTAAGAGAAAGGCTAGAATAAATTCTGTAGTGCTAAATTGGAATTGGAAGTTATTAATGTGATTTCATGGTTTTATATGTTTATCTCAATATATCTAATTTTGAATTCCGGGAGTTGGTGATGGACAGGGAGGCCTGGCGTGCTGCGATTCATGGGGTTGCAAAAAGTCGGACACGACTGAGCGACTGAACTGAACAACTGAACTGACTGATCTAGAAGTGAATATAAGTATAAATGTGTATATCTGTGTAATATATACATAAATATATTTCTAAGATCTACTGAGAGGAACTAGGAGCAGAGTACATTCCAGTAATAATAAATATACTTTACATCTAGATCTTAACTTCTAAATACATTCGCCTAGTCTGGAGCAGGAAAAATACAGGATAAGTCTGGAATGTCTTATTTTTCTAGAAACTGAAAAATGGCTTAAAGAATTATAGGAACATAATAAAACTCCAGCCTTGAAAGGGCAATCTGTGTCCATATCTGGCACATGGTAAAAATAAAAACAAAAAAATAAGAATGGATTTATTACATTTAACACAGCAAAAATCCACAAGAGCATACTAATAGATAACAAAGGAAAGAGAGAAGAGAAAGCTCTTTGTTATATAGAGTGCCAACTAATAAATGTACAAGAAATTGTTGAAAGAAAATCCCCACTTGGTCATAATCATAGCAATAATGAATTCAGAAGAAACATAAAGAAATGCTAAAAATGGTTGAATGGGAGTTGGATGAGGACTAGGATGTTTATATAGTCTCAGAGTGTCTGCCTCACAATACTTGGGAAAATGAAGAAGGAAAGGTGTAATAGTATAGTGGGAAACCTGACAGATACCACATTACTCAGGTGACATTAACAATGATGGGACAAATCAATATCATAAGCTACCTGATGGGATGCAGTGAGACGAGCATAGCATCACTTCTGTGATATTTCTGCCAAAAATGCATAACTTGAATTTAATCATAAAGAAACATCAGAAGAAAAAAAACCAATTTAGGGACAGTCTATAAAATAACTGGCTTGAAATCTTTAATACTGTTAGGGTCATAAAGGTCAACGAGGAACTGAATAACTCAGATTGAAGGAGACTGAAGAGACATAACAACACGTGATCCTGGACTGGATTTTATTTTCTCCTGTGAAGATTGTATTGGAAGAGTGACAGAACTTCAGTAGGCTCTTTGAAAGATATATTTCAGTTGTTTGCAATGCTCTTGAATCTTTTCTATAAATTTGAAATTATTTCAAAATAAAATATAAGATACTAAAAATACAAACAAAAAAAAGAATTAACTTTGATTCAAAGAGTTTAAGAACAAAAAGTGGTAGTTACTATGATAGTTGGCTAAAAATTGTGATCTCACTGCTACTTAGATGTTTCTTACAAGAAATGTTTAGAAAGAACACATTATTGATCCATTATATGCCCTTTTCAATTCTACTTGAATGCATTACCCTTCATGTTTGGAGGAACCCTGTAAATGATTAAATATTTGGATCTAGGCCATGGATACTGTTGCTTCATAAAAATTTTTTAATCAATGTGTTTTTTTTAGCTTCTGAGATCCAGAAATGTCACTGTTGATATGATTTCAGTGTTGATGGAATAAACTTCTAATAGTATCTTGTCAAGAGATTCAACATCAAGAGATGAACATAGCATACTCTTGCATTTTAATAGAACATTGAGATTGGAAGGAATAACTGATTCATTATTCCCACTTTTGACCAAAAGAGAATGACCATATAATGTCCAACAACAATGAAACCAGATTTAAACTTGGATCAACAACTGGATAGTCTCAAATATCAGAATGTTAGAAAAACATTAATAACCAAAGGAAAATTCCATTTAGCGGTATTTGCTTGGCTTATTAAATCTTAACCTCCCTTTATGCTGAAAGGCACTTTGGCAAAAGGCATCAGAATCACTTGGTTTTTAGTACTAGCTTTGTCAGTTTGATAACTCTATGGCCTTAAACTTTCTGAATCAGTAAAAAAGCAGAATGACATCTTCTTGAACTGTGTTGTATGGATTACTTGAGATAAAGTGAAAGTATCTAGCATATATTTTCTGGAATGCAATAGATCTTCAAGAAGTCACGTCTCATTTCTTAGCTTCTTTATTCTTAGAAACAGTTCTGTGAATAGGAATATGATGAAGTCCCAATAAAACATTTTCTGGCTTACAGGTAGATATCTATAGTAAATGAGGAGGAAATAATGTACATTTTTAGTAATTCATACTTTTCAAATAATTTCCACATTGCTTAAATAGTGTTCACCTTGATTCCTTAAGGTAAGCAGTGAAAATATTATTTTCTCATTTTTATACAAGAAAATCAAGATTTACTGACTCAAAAGTAAGATAGAAGAACCAGTATTTCAGCCTAGTCTTTTAACATCTAAGGAGTGGACTTTTATTATCTAATATTTCTCAACCCTTTAAAAACCCATGTGCCCCAAAGACAAATATAGATCAATGGAACAAAATAGAAAGCCCAGAGATAAATCCACATACCTATGGACACCTTATCTTAGACAAAGGAGGCAAGAATATACAATGGATTAAAGACAATCTCTTTAACAAGTGGTGCTGGGAAAACTGGTCAACCACTTGTAAAAGAATGGAACTCGAATACTTTCTAACACCATACACAAAAATAAACTCAAAATGGATTAAAGATCTAAATGTAAGACCAGAAACTATAAAACTCCTAGAGGAGAACATAGGCAAAACACTCTCCGACATACATCACAGTAGGATCCTCTATGACCCACCTCCCAGAATATTGGAAATAAAAGCAAAAATAAACAAATGGGACCTAATTAAAATTAAAAGCTTCTGCACAACAAAGGAAACTATAAGCAAGGTGAAAAGACAGCCTTCGGAATGGGAGAAAATAATAGCAAATGAAGCAACTGACAAAGAACTAATCTCAAAAATATACAAGCAACTTCTACAGTTCAATTCCAGAAAAATAAACGACCCAATCAAAAAATGGGCCAAAGAACTAAATAGACATTTCTCCAAAGAAGACATACGGATGGCTAACAAACATATGAAAAGGTGCTCAACATCACTCATTATCAGAGAAATGCAAATCAAAACCACAATGAGGTACCGTTTCACGCCAGTCAGAATGGCTGTGATCCAAAAGTCTACAAGTAATAAATTCTGGAGAGGATGTGGAGAAAAGGGAACCCTCTTACATTGTTGGTGAGAATGAAAACTAGTACAGACACTATGGAGAACAGTGTGGAGATTCCTTAAAAAACTGGAAATAGAACTCCCTTATGACCCAGCAATCCCACTGCTGGGCATACACACTGAGGAAACCAGAATTGAAAAAGATACGTGTACCCCAATGTTCATCGCAGCACTGTTTATAATAGCCAGGACATGGAAGCAACCTAGATGTCCATCAGCAGATGAATGGATAAGAAAGCTGTGGTACATATACACAATGGAGTATTACTCAGCCATTAAAAAGAATACATTTGAATCAGTTCTAATGAGGTGGATGAAACTGGAGCCGATTATACAGAGTGAAGTAAGCCAGAAAGAAAAACACCAATACAGTATACTAATGCATATATATGGAATTTAGAAAGATGGTAACAATAACCCTGTATGCGAGACAGCAAGAGACACAGATGTATAGAACAGTCTTTTGGACTCTGTAGGAGAGGGCAAGGGTGGGATGATTTGGGAGAATGGCATTGAAACATGTAAAATATCATATATAAAACGAATTGCCAGTCCAGTTTCGATGCATGATACAGGATGCTTGGGGCTGGTGCACTGGGATGACCCAGAGAGATGGTACAGGGAGGGAGTTTGGAGGGGGGGTTCAGGATGGGGAGTACGTGTACACCCGTGGCGGATTCATGTTGATGTACGGCAAAACCAATACAATATTGTAAAGTAATTAGCCTCCAATTAAAATAAATAAACATATTAAAAAAAATAAAACCCATGTGCCCTCCAGATAAAAGATAATTATACAATTTTTAATGTTTCAAATTTTTAGTTGTTGTTTTCAGCCACTAAGTTGTGTCCAACTGTGTGACTGCATGTACTGCAGCGTGACAGGCTTCCCAGTCTTTCACTGTCTCCTGACTTATGTCCAGGAGGACTTTGCTCAGACTTATGTCCATTGAGTCAGTGATGCCATCCAAGCATCTCATCATCTGTCGCCCCTTTGCCCTCCTGCCCTCAATCTTCCCCGGCATCAAGGTCTTTTCCAATGAGTTAGGTCTTCGCATCAGGTGGCCAAAGTATTGGAGCTTTGGCTTCAGCATTAGTCCTTCCAATGAATAGTCAGGGTTTTATTTCTTTAGGATTGACTGGTTTGATCTCTTTGCATTCCAAGGGATTCAAGAGTCTCCTCCAGCACCACACTTCAAAAGTGTCAATTCTTTGGTGTTCAGTCTTCTTTATGGTCCAACTCTTACATTTGTACATGACTACTGGAAAAACTATAGCTTTGAGTGTATGGATCTTTGTTGGCAAAGTGAGATCTCTGCTTTTTAATACAGTGTCTAGGTTTGTCATAGCTTTCCTTCCAAGGAGCAAGCGTCTTTTAATTTCATGGCTGCATTCACTGTCCACAGTGATTTTGGAGCCCAAGAATATAAAATCTGTCACTGTTTGCACTTTTCCCCCTTCTATTTGCAATGAAGTGATGGGACAAGATGAAGGTGAAAGTGGAGAGTGAAAAAGTTGGCTTAAAGCTCAACATTCAGAAAACGAAGATCATGGTATCTGGTCCCATCATTTCATGGGAAATAGGGAAACAGTGGAAACAGTGTCAGGCTTTATTTTTCTGGGCTCCAAAATCACTGCAGATGGTGACTGCAGCCATGAAATTAAAAGACACTTACTCCTTGGAAGGAAAGTTATGACCAACCTGGATAGCATATTCAAAAGCAAAGACATTACTTTGCCAACAAAGGTCCGTCTAGTCAAGGCTATGGTTTTTCCAGTAGTCATGAATAGATGTGAGAGTTGGACTGTGAAGAAAGCTGAGCACCAAAGAATTGATGCTTTTGAACTGTGGTGTTGGAGAAGACTCTTGAGAGTCCCTTGGACTGCAGGGAGATCCAACCAGTCCATTCTAAAGGAGATCAGCCCTGGGATTTCTTTGGAAGGAATGATGCTAAAGCTGAAACTCCAGTACTTTGGCCACCTCATGCGAAGAGTTGACTCATTGGAAAAGACTCTGATGCTGGGAGGGATTGAGGGCAGGAGGAGAAGGGGACGACAGAGGATGAGATGGCTGGATGGCATCACTAACTTGATGGACATGAGTCTGAGTGAACTCCGGGAGTTGGTGATGGACAGGGTGGCCTGGCGTGCTGCGATTCATGGGGTCACAAAGAGTCTGACATGACTGAGCAACTGATCTGATCTGATGGGACAAGATGTCATGATATTAGTTTTTTAAATGTTGTTCTAAGCCAGCTTTTTCACTCTCCTCTTTCATTCCCATGACAGAGGCCTTTTAGTTCCCCTTCACTTTCTGCCATTAGAGTGGTATCACCTGCATATCTGAGGTTGTTGATATTTCTCACGGCAATCTTGATTCCTGCTGGACCTTCATCCAGCCTGGCATTTTGCAGTCACTCTGCATATAAGTTAAATAAGCAGGGTGACATTATACAGCCTTGACATACTCTTTTCCCAATTTTGAACCAGTCCATTGTTCCATGTCTCGTTCTAACTGTTACTTCTTGAGCTGTATACAGGTTTCTCAGGAGACAGGTAAGGTGGTCCGGTATTCACATCTCTTTAAGAATTTTCCACAGTTTGTTGTGATCCACACAGTCAAAGGCTTTCAAGTAATCAATGAAACGGAAATAGATGTTTTTCTGGAAGTCCCTGCTTTGTCTATGATCTAACATGTGTGCATGATAAGTCGCTTCAGTCATGTCCAACTCTTTGTGACCCCATGGACTGTAGCCCGCCAGGCTCCTCTGTCCGTGGATTTCTCCAGGCAAGAATACTGGAGTGGGTTGCCATTTCAGTCTCCAGGGGATCTTCCAAATCCAGGGATTATACCCAGGTTTCCTGCATCGCAGGTAGATTCTTTACCTTCTGAGCCACCAGGAAGTCCCTTTCTAGTCCTGTGGCCACTGCTAAGTTTTCCAGTTTGCTGACACATTGAGTGCAACACTTTAACAGCATCATCTTTTGGGATTTTAATGGATTCTAGCTCAGTTGGAATTCCATTACCTCCACTAGCTTTTTTGTTAGTAATACTTCCTAAGGCCTTGACTTCACTCTCCAGGATGTCAGGCTGTAGGTGAGTGACTACACCATTGTGGTTATCTAGGTCATTAAGACCTTTTTTGTATAGTTCTGTGTATTTCTGCCATCTCTTCTGCTTTTATTAGGTCCTTACCATTTCTGTCCTTTATTATGCCCATCTTTGCATGAAATATTGCCTTGATAGCTCAAATTTTCTTGAAGAGATCTCTAGTCTTTTCCATTCTATTTTCATTTAGGTTAATATGATACAAGAGAAGTTTTTTAACTTCCAGGATGCACATTTTAACTTTAAATGTTTGTGAGTTTTTCCTGGGCAGTGTGGCAATGAGAGCACAAGATCAGTAAGTTCTAACATGAGTCACTTTGCCCTGCTTTGTTTCCTTACTGTAGATACGGTAAAACCAGAATCACAAATATAAGTCGATGAAATTCAGTTTATGGCACAGAGAGCCTGTGTACTTATATATACACTATTTTCAAACTTTATAAACCCTCTCTAATAGATTTTCAAGACTCTCCTTACTTCCTTCTCATTTCCCCACAAAGTGGCCCAGAGCACCAATCTTTAAAATCTCCACATCATTAGGTACATTGGTCAAGAGTAGAACTCTGGACAAGACTACCTGTACCCTCCACTTACTAGTGGCCTGAACTTGAGGTAAGGTACTAAGCTTTTCTGTGCCTCATCTATAAAAGAGATAAGCTAACATTACCTACCTCATAAAGATGTTCTGAATGGGTTCATGCATATAAAGCACTTAAGAGAGTGCCTGGCACATTGCAAGAGATACATCAGTATTGCCACTGTTGTTAGTAGTACTATTATTATTATCATCACCCATGCAATTAACATAGTGGCTTAAAGCAATATAATAACATGATAATATTATTATAATGTCATGAGAATCAAATTAGATTAACATCTGTCATTAGATCTTTTTCAGTATATACCTCTAATTTTTGTGCCTGATAAAATAATTCACAATCTCTGCTATAACCTTCCTTAGATATTTCAGTGACATATTATTCTTTTCTTTTGCAAGATCTTTTAAAAATTATTCTTCCTATAAACCTTTATAGGATAAGATAAACCCAACTGTGTACCTTTAAGCTTTCTCTCCCATCCAGTCTTCACAAATGTGCTTGCCAATACTCAAGTCAAATGTATACCACAACCCCAAAGCTTAACCTGGGGCAGAGTCACTCTTTCACCCAGGACATAATGAATATCCAGAAAGAGAGAACATGGGTAATGCAGAATACATACACACACACAGAGTTCCGAAATGTTCTCCAAAAGGAGAACAGTTTCTTTGTTTAAGAGATTACTATACTGGTTTGAAATGATCTAATTTAAATTCAAAGATTGTGTCTACTGTGTGCTAAGGACTTTACACATACTCGCTTCATGACAACCATTGAGGTAGGTATTATTATTCCTCTTTAAATGAGAAGAAAAGTGAAGTTAAGCAATTTCTTACATTACTGACTGATCTAGATCTTTTAGCATCAATTCATTTATTCCAGGACTTATTCTACCACAAATACAACTGCTTCTTAAATAAATGATGCACTTTTCATGATTTTTTTTGCTATAATAAAACTTTTAGAAATTATTGAAATTTATCTACTCTTGTTTCTTCTATCCACATGCCATTTTTGGAGATCAGCTCCTGGGACTGAAGAACAGGCCACTTGGATTTACAGCACTTAATGCATTTGAGTATCCTTGAGGTATAAGTTGGGCTTCCCTAGCGACTTGGCAATAAAGAATCCACCTGCAATGCAGGAGCCACAGAAGACACAAGTTCAATTCCAGGGTCAGGAAGATCCCCAAGAGGAAGGCATGCAACACACTCCAGTATTCTTACCTGGAGAATCCCATGGATAGAGGAGCCTGGTGGGCTCCAGTTCATGGGGTCACAAAGAGTTGGACATGGCTGAAGGGACTTAGCATGCATGCATATGCAGGGTGTAAGCTGCTTTTCTTTCCAAGCCTAGAGCAGATGGGACAAAACTATAATTTTAACAACTTGATGTAAATAAAACAACAAAAAACTCCAGGCAACCTGGTAGTTCAAGACTTATGCTGGCAAGTCTGGGCTTATGCTTATTTCCCCCCATATAGATATCCATTTCTAGCAAAATCTGTTTGAGTCTACCCTTTCTCTACTGAATTATGTTGGCGTCATTGTGAAAATCATATGGATTTCTTTCTGAACTCCTTATTCTATTTTATTGATTTACATGTATATCCTTATACCAATCCCACCCTAACTGAGTATTGTAGCATTATAATGTCTTGAAATCTTACTATAGTTATCCAGTTTTGTTTTCCTCTTTCAAAATTGTTTTGACTATTTTTTTGCATATAAATTTTAAAATAAGTTTAATACTATCTTCAAAATATCCATCTAGGATTTTAATTGAGATTGTGTTGAATCTATTCATTATTTGGGGAAAACTGCTATTTTAACAATATTGAGGCTTCCATCCCATGAATGTGGTATATTTCTTCATTTTTTCTAGTATTTAAAATTTATCCCTTGCCCTGTTTTTTTATAGCTTTCAGTATAGAGGCCTTGTATACTTTGATTACATTTTTTCTAAGTATTTTATTTTTTGTGCTAATGTAAATAGAGATTTTTTAAATTGCCTTTTAAATTTATCTGTTTTTAATTGGAAGATAATTGCTTTACAATGTTGTGTTGGTTTCTGCCATACAGCAACATGAATCAGCCATAAGTATACATATGTTCCCTTCTTCTTGAACCTCCCTCTCACCCCATACCCATCTCACCCCTCAAGAGCACCAGGTATTCACAGAGCAGTGGATTGAACCCTCTGCATTATACACCAACTTTCTACTAGCTATCTATAAAAACTGGCTTTTCTAATTGCTTATTCTCAGTTTATGTAGTGTATGGACAGACAAGTGATTTTTAAAGTCTTTTAAAAATTAACGTATAATTGACATATTAGTTTCAGATGCGGAGAAGGCAATGGCACCCCACTCCAGTACTCTTGCCTGGAAAATCCCATGGATGGAGGAGCCTGGTAGGCTGCAGTCCATGGGGTCGCTACGAGTCAGGCACGACTGAGCGACTTCACTTTCACTTTTCACTTTCATGCACTGGAGAAGGAAATGGCAACCCACTCCAGTGTTCTTGCCTGGAGAACCCCAGGGACGGGGGAGCCTGGTGGGCTGCTATCTCTGGGGTCCCACAGAGTCGGACACGACTGAACCAACTTAGCAACAGCAGCAGCAACAGTTTCAGATATAAAACATGATGATCTGATATTTATAAATATTGTGAAATGATCACAATAAATCTAGTTAGCATCCATCAAGAAACATAATTACAACTTTTTTTCTTGTGATCAGAACTTTTAAATCTACTTTCTCAGCAACTTTCAAATATGCAGTATGATGTTAGCCAGAGTCACCGTGCTATATATTACATCCCTAGGACTTCTTTCTTTTATAACTTGAAGTTTGTACCTTTTGACTGCCTTCACCCATTTTGCCCACCCTCCAACCCCTACAAATCTTTTTTCTTTCTTTCTTTTTAAAATTGAGGTAACATTGGCTTATGGGCTTCCCTGGTAGCAATAGTGGTAAAGAACCCATCTACCAATGCAGGAGACATGAGAGACACAGGTTTGATCCTGGGTCAGAAAGATCTGCTGAAGGAGGGCATGGCAATCACTTCAGTATTCTTGCCTGGAAATCCCATGGACAGAGGAGCCTGGCGGACTGCAGTCCATGGGGTCGCAAGGAGTTGGACACAACTGAAGTGACTTAGCATGCATGCAATATTGGCTTATAAAATTATATTCATTTCATGTGTACAATGTTATATTTCAACTTCTGGATACAGTACATCTTGCTCACCCCCCAAAATTTCACCCCCATCCACCACCATAATTAACACCCTTTACCTGTTTCACCCTCTGCCTACTTCTCCTTCTGCTCTGGTAACCACTGCTCTATGCTCTGTATCTGTTTGTTCATTTTTAAAAAGATATGCTATAAGTGAGTGAAATCATATAGTATTTTCTTTCTTTGTCTGACTTACTTCACTTGACATATTACCCTCATGGCCCATGTTGTTGCAAATGGCAAGATTTCATCTTTTTATGGCTGAGTAATATTCCATCTTATATTTTCATCTTACACCACATCTTTTTATCAATTCATCCATCAATAGGCACTGAGTTTGTTTCCATATCTTGGCTATTATAAATGATGCTGCAATGAACCTTGGGGTGCATGAATATTTTTGAATTACTGTGTTTTCATTCTTCAGATAAACATCCAGAGGTAGAATAGTTGGATCATATTATAGTTCTACTTTTAATTTTTTTTGTTGAATCTTCATATGTTTTTCATAGTGGCTACACAAATTTACATTCCCACCAGTAGTGTGTGAGTGTTCCCTTTTCTCTACAACACTTGTTATTTGTCATCTTTTTGGTAAAGCCATTCTGACAGGTATGAGATGATATCTCATTATGGTTTTGATTTGCATTTCCCTCGTAATTAGTGATGTTGAACATCTTTTCATGTGCCTGTCAACCATCTGTATGTCTTCTTTGGAAAAGTCCTATTCATATCCTATGCCCATTTTTTAATCAGGCTGTTTGTTTTGTTGTTGTTGTGGAGTGGTATATTTCATTATTTTGGATGTTCTTGCCTGGAGAATCCCACGGACAGAGGAGCCTGGTAGGGGCCGTCTGTGGGGTCGCACAGAGTCAGACACGACTGAAGCGACTTAGCAGCAGCAGCAGAAACACCTGATCAGATATATGATTTGCAAATATCTTCTCCCATTTGTTAAATCGTCGTTTTGTTTTGTTGACAGTTTCCTCTGCCATGCAGAGATTTTTAGTTTGATGTAGTCCCATTTGTTTATTTTTGCTGTTGTTTCCTTGCCTAAGGAGATATATTCAGAAAGATATTGCTAAAACCAAGAAAGACAACTGATTTTTGTTGTCCACCTTTTATGTCATGACTTTGTTTAAGTTAACTTATTAGTTCTGGTAGGTTGTTCTTTTAGATTCCTCAAGATTTTCTGTGGCTAGAACAATGTTTTCTGTAGCTAAAAACAATTTTGCTTTCACTTATTTATTTCCAGTCTGTGTTCATTTGACTTCTTTTCCTTTGTTTGTTGCACTGGCTAGGAAATCCAGTACGATATTGAATAGAAATGGTGAAAGCAGACATTTTTGCTTAGGTAGAAAGCATAGAAATGTTCACCATTGATCACATTGTTAGCTGTTGGTTTTTCAAATATTCCTTTAATCAGATTGAAGAAGTTCCCTTTGATTCAAAATTGCTGAAAGTTTTTATCATGAATGAGTAGTAATTTTTAAAATTCTTTTTCTGTAACTGTTGAAATGATCATGTTTTTCCGACTTTGTTCTGTTTTTATGATAAATTATAATGATTGATTTTCAAATGTTAAACCAACTTTGCATTCCCAGAATAAACTTTACTTGGTCAGATTTATTATCCTTTTTGTATACTGTTGCATTCCATTTAGTCAATCTCCTTACGTGCTTTTTAAAGCTAATACCCCGACCTTCAGAAAAATAACTCAATTTATACATTGCAAAAAGCTTTTTGTGTTCTGTATATTGTGAGAAATATGAGAGAAGTATGATTCTCTTCTCAGAGGAGTTTATGGTCTCACTACCTTAAAAAAAAGAATACTACATGATTGATTTTAATGTATGTTACAGGCATACAAACTTGAGGGTTTGTGCAGTAGAGGAAAAAGAAGAGAGACGATGATCAGGGTTACTGTGTATCAGTGTTGCCAGAATGTCTTTGTAGAAGACTGAGATTTGCTTTCATCCTCTGTCACATTAGAGAAATATTTAGACCAAAGTTGAGAACCGAAAGGATATACTTGTAGTAAGGTTTTACCTTAAAGAAGACAGAAAGAAAATTAGGAAAGAAAAATGAAAATTCCTGAACTGGGAATTAGATCTAGTTCTAAATCTTAGCTGATTTTAACTAGTTATGTTGCCATGGGGAAATCACATTATCCTTACGTGCCTCAATTTTCTCCTCTATAAAATGTGTGGTTAGTCCTGATCAGTAGTTCTTGACAAGGAAGGAAAGAGAATATACATTTCTGAAAAAGCTCACCAGAATTACTTGTCCAGATGACAATTGTTGGATTACATAGTCTCTAAATCTATTTCTATTTCTAAAAATCTCCTATTTTATAATTTTGTGAAATCATCAAACTTGGAGTAAAGATTTTGTTTTTAATTTTGGCTTAGTCATTCTCTGATTTCCTGAGCTTGACAAATCATTTCTCCTTAATGGGCCTTATTACATTTATGTTTAAAATGAAAGTACTTGAAAAATGGGTTTCTAAGACCATTCTATTTCTAAGGTCTGTGATCCTAAAGTGAATTAAATCTATTTATATTATGCATGTGTGTATATGTAAAATATGGCAAAGAATGTATTATAATGAAATAAATAACCCTGGTTACATCTTTTATCTGAAAGCATTCAGCAGTCTTTAGAATCATGGAAAGTAAAATACTAAGACCTACATTGTTAAACTCATTTCTAATTTTTAATGGGAAATTAAAAATTAGTTGAAATGCTAGTTTCGTGTAGTATCTGCTTCCCTCTTGTAATGCAAAAATCTATGATTTCTATATTTTGTCTAGATGTAGTTTTTCTTTATTATTTACAATCTATTTTAAGAAAGCTTCAAGGGTTATAGGGCTTTAGAGCACCACATATTTAACTAGCTGGGGCATAATACATGATTTGAGTCCCCAATATTTTCTAACAGTAAGGTTTGTTTATTAAAGAAACCCCATGCTGTGACTGAATCAGTCTAATAGAAGCCAAGTTTGAACTTGAACATTCAAATGTATGCCCATATATCTTGAGCATATATCATACATAATGATGTGGGGTCTAGACATCTTTCTGGGTTTGTTTATGTCTGTTATGGATTCCCCTCATTATCCATGCTGTTTGAGGGAGACCCCATGGATTCAGCTAGTTTATTGCATACTTTCTGTATTTTAAGACTAACAGACTTCCAAGTGGTCCATATGTTCCAACTTGAAAGATTATTTTCTCACTTCCCTGTTTTATGATGATGATTAAAGAAAAATAAAATAAGATTTTAGGGAATAGAGACATGTTTGAGAGTGGCTAGCCATAATCCTTTTGGCCATGTTTCAAATATAGTTTTATAATTTTTATGTTTATTATGCAATTCTTTCTAAAATTTTTTGACAAGTTTGAGTTATAGCATCTGTTTTCTTATTTTTAAACCATATTGTATACCATCTGTTGTTCCATTATCATTGATTATAATTTTTAGGATTTAGTGAAGGTAGATATATACTTTAATCATTAGTTATACTATTTTGCACTTCCTGTTGTATACTCAGAGTGCTAGCTAAAGTTGAGTGAGTATACCTAAAGAATAAATTTTAGATATAAAATTTTTAAAAATGATTTCTACTTCTTATGAATTTGGAAAAAATAATTTATAGTCACATAGCTATCAGATATTATTGTTGCTGTTTTTGTTAAAACCTACCACCTTGACATTTATTTTATAAAATTAGGTATTTCTATGTATAACTACTTAATTTTAAAGAAACTTATTTATATCTTTATAAGTTGCAGAACTATTTTTACATGAAGTGAAATAAAGAAATCAAATAACATTGTCAGAATTTGCAATAAATATGGGAAAAGGGTCAATTGTCATTAGAATTTATCAGTATGGGTTTTTTTGAAGGGTGATAGCACTTGCTATAAATATTCATCATGTTCTTAAATCTAGCGACGTTCAGTGGTTAGGTGATTTTATGCCTGTTTATGCTGGAAGCAACAAAAGAAACTTTAAAAACTGAAAACATAAACATAATTGAACCACCCACTTAAAAGAGAAATTGGAATAGATGTTTTCCAGGGGAGAACATGGTTTCTGTGTAAAAAGGGCTAGTGTAACAAGAAGTCATCTATTCTTGATTTCTTTAGACAGCTAGAGCTTTGTGCCTCATCTAGTTTCTGTGTTTTAAGAGCTTGTTCTGTGTAGCAGAAATAATACAATAAATGGGTTTAACCACATTTGTCTCAGCTAGACAGTCTGCTTTGTCAGAGATTGCTGGTACAACATAAACAAATTATGTGTTTGTAGTGCTTTTCAATGAAAGCCTATCTAACAGAGCTGAGATTGTGTTTCAGCAGCTGTAGATTTAATCTCCTACCTGTCAGTTAAAACAGGCATTTCCTGAGCCAGATAAGGACTGGCTGTAGAGGAGGGAAGTAGTCACAGCTGGACAAAGATCTATTGTTACTGGCTGATCATTTCTATGTAGATTCAGCTCCGTGTTCTATCATGGAAACTACAATCATAGTACAGTTTTAAAGGAGCTAACCTGACCTTTTATAATGGTAAATTAAGAAGAGTTAGAGACTCAAAGCTGAGCTTTGTGTCATTAATATTTGGAAATTGTCAAGTGGAGCTAAAAATAATTATTTGTAGCTTTGATCACCATTATTCTAGATTGTTGTGGACATAATAATAGGGTTACGAAAATGCCTGCTTACAATTTGTAATGACATTTTTAGGAATTCAAATTTTAATGCAAACTCTGTGTGTGTGTTAGTTGCCCAGTCTTGTCTGACTCTTTGCAACCCCATGGACTGTATAGACTGCCAGGCTCCTCTGTCCATGGAAACGAAGTAAAGTCAAAAATTAAATCTATGGATAGATACTTTATGATGTGACTCATATATCATAAGCCATGTTTGTTTTTCTTTTTTTGTCAGGGGAATGCAGGGGGTTCCATTTCTCTCTTTGTTTCACTTTCTTACGCATAGAAATTCATAAAGTTAAGCTGAACTGTCTTAAAACTGGTCAAGTTGATGTGAAGAAAATGTCTATCTCTACATTCAATTAAATTATAATATTATTCTCAGTCCCATGTCTCCCAAGTCATGAATGACTGATAGTAGGGATTCATGGATTGGTCCTTGTATATATATGAACTTGGCCAGCAACCTAAATCCACAGTTTCTCAATTTTCAGTTTAAACTTCAATTTAAAGTAGTTTATGAGTTCTCGGGTTTAAAGATGAATATATATGTCTTAGTTTAATTAATTTTTATAATTACATTTCAATTAAAGTTTTTATAGCAGCTTTCACTTTGAAGAGTTTTTTTCTTATACCATTTGATCTTCAAAGTTTTTGTAAGGTACCTATAACATGGGGGTTGGAAGTTTTCATTTGTGACATGCAAGGAACAGAGTAATCAGGTCAAAACTGTAGATATAAAAGACAGTACTAATTTTTTTAAAAGCCCACAGGATTCTTGCTTGGTTGTTGTTTGCTTGATTCTTCCTTCTTCTCTTCCTTCTTTGCTTTCTTTCATATTTTTCTTTTCTTTCCTCTCATTCCTTTTCTTTCCTCTCATTCCCTTCCCTTCCCTTTCCTTTTCTCTTCCCCCTTTTTCCTTTCTTAATATCTTGTGGTTAGGGCAAACCTGTCTTAATACTACTTTGGTGTTTTTCATGGTACAGAAGATTGGCTAAGATTTTATATTGTGCACGTGTGCTAAGTTGCTTCAGTCAAGTCCGATTCTTTGCAACTCCATGGACTGTAGCCCTCCAGGCGCCTCTGTCTGTGGGATTCTCCAGGCAAGAATACTAGAGTGGGTTGCCATGGCCTGAACTCCTGGAGGAGGAGCAATTGAACCTGTGTCTCTTATGTCTCCTGCATTGGCAGGTGGATTCTTTACTATTAGCCACACTTGGGAAGCCCAAGGTTTTATATTGTATCTATCTTTAAATCTAATGTATACAATGCTCCTGTATCTATTTTTTTTGCCCAACATTAAGAATTGTTGTCAAGGGCTGTATAATAGTGTGTTTCAGATGGAGTGAAATAAAAATTTTATATATTAAAATCAAAGACAAAGAAGTATGAGAATTTCTTAGTAGTATTTCTTTAAGAATGTGTGGAAAATTCAGTATGTTCATTTTCCATTTTGAATTCTGGTTATTTTTGTTTGTTTTTTTATTGACCTGAGTGGACTAGTTTGTTTCATTTTGGGTGTAAATTTTTCTATTCCTTTTCAGCTATGATTGCATCAGTTATTATTAATCACTCTTAAATTATGCTATTGGCCTATTGTTCTTTATAACAGCAAGGAATATGATTTGAGGTGAATTGCTGCAGCATCTGACTCTGTATTGTAAATTCCATTTCATTTGGCAAATATCACGTTAATCTCAACTACCAATAAAAAAAGCAAAAGAAGTTTAATTTAACCTGTGTTTTGAGCCAGTTTGCATATATTAAATTTTCTACTCTTCTGATCTTTACTAACAGTTGATTTTTTTTTTTTCTCATGGGAAAGTTGACAGGTCGCTTGAATCTCATTTTAAATATTCCTATTTTTCCCACACAGAGACTGAATTAAGAATTTATATTTTTAGTTTTGTCAGTAAATTTCTTGACTGCTTAAAAATTTTATTCAGACATAATGTTTGGGGAAAAGAATTACAGTAGTAATTACAGATTCAGCAGTAGCCACTTAGATTTTAATTCCTTATACTCTTCTCTCTTATCAGCATAAAAAGGTGCATGTGTTTGTAAGTGATATACTTCTTGTCCCATGAAATCACTGGAAAGGTCTGTTTTAGTCAATCAGTTAATTAGTCAGTTAGATAATGACTCTTTGCCTTTCATATTTGGAGGCAGTGTCCTAGGAGCATGCTACAAATTTATCTGCAAGGTATCTTCCTTCTGCTTGAGCAGAGAGGATATATAAGATGGGAAAAGTTTACTGTTATCCCCGTTTTTGAACTGCTGGTCTCTCTGCTTTCATTCTGAGTCAATTTTTCTCACAGCAACCAGAGTCATTTTTATAAACCTAAATCAGGTCTCTTGCAACTTTAGGTCATTTAACCCTATGCTATATTGTTTTTCAGAGAAACATTTCTTGACCACCCCATATCCAAAAGAGTCCTCACTACTGCCTACTGACTACCTCCTGCTACTCACCCTCTACCCTTCAAACTCTATCTCATTATCTTACTCTATTTTCTTCATAGCATCTATTCTCAACAGGCATTTGTTATATTTAATATATATTTTGTCATGGGTGTGTGTATACACACACATATATACATATTACATCCATTTGTATATTGTCTGTCTTTCCTAGGAGATAGTGGTAGGGAAGGAATTTTGTCTACCTCTGGGTCCCCAGTGCCTAAAATGGTGTAAAATAACTGAAAACCATTAAATAATTCAGCACAGTGTATGCAATGTAGTGTTGACAGAGGAAAAGAAATTTATACTTAGGGAATTTTCATAGAGGAGTCTGAGCTGAACTTCAAAGGGTAGGTCAGATTTGGGACAACAAGGGGGAAAGGAAAGGTCATTCTACATAAGTGAAAAAAAATGTCATGCAGAAACTTAGAAGCTACTGAAAGCAAGAGGGGAAAGAGGGGAAATGATAGTAAGAAAGAGGTTTGAAAGGTATGTTAAGAATATGTTCTGTGGTGATTTCAATGCCAGCCCAGGCTAAGGAACTTGGATGTTATCTTCTTTAATAGGAACATTTCTTTAGTGTATCTAAGTTATTTAATATGAACGTGCTGCTGCTAAGTCACTTCAGTCGTGTCCGACTCCTAGCGACCCCATGAACTGCAGCCCACCAGGCTCCTCTGTCCGTGGGTCCGTGGGATTTTCCAGGCAAGAGTACTGGAGTGGGGTGCCATTGCCTTCTCCGAATATGAACATAGTACTAAATAACATACAAAAATAAAAAAAAAAAACTGCTCCTTTGAAACAGCTTGTTAGCTTGTCCTTATATCGGCTTCAGTGTTGATGTACATTTAGTTGGGGCAGCAGGTGTAGAAGTGTGTGTGAGTGTATGTGGATGAGTGTGTGTATGTGTGTAAGTGTGCATGCTGAGAGTGGACAGGATTTGTAGGTTACATTACAAAATAAATTACAGTTGCATGTCTTTAACTTTTTGCTGTAAAAAGGCCTGAAAGTGAAAGTGAAGTTGCTTAGTCATATCTGACTCTTTGTGACCCCATGCACTTTTGCTTACCAGGCCCTTCTGTCCATGGGATTTTTCAGGCAAGAATACTGGAGTGGGTTGCCATTTCCTTCTCCAAGAGATCTTCCCAACCCAGGGATTGAACCTGGGTCTCCCGCATTGTAGGCAGTTGCTTTACCATCTGAGCCACCAAAACCTGAAGGCTGTTTGATTTGTGGCTATGGCCACTATTCATGCCTTTGAAAAAAATGTCTTAGTTGCTCAGTCATGTCCGACTCTTTGCGACCCCATGTAGCCTGCCAGGCTCCTCTGTCCATGGAATTCTCCAGGCAAGAATATTGGAGTGTGTAGCCATTCTCTTCTCCAGGAGATCTTCCAGACCCAGGGACCAAACCCGCATCTCTGGCATTGTAGGAAGATTCTTCATCGCCTGAGCCACTAAGGAATCCTGTTTATGCCTTTACTCAGTGTTTATTTCTTATAAAGTTCCCTTTACTTTACCTCTCTGCACCCCTGAACACATACAGGCATGGTCTCTCACTGATGTGTCCAGGGAGGATTATCTTGCCGTGACTGGGACCCAGCTGTCAATAGCTTAGACATCTTATTTATGTTCTGTTCAGAGTTTATGTTTCTCAGTCCTCCTAGCTAAAGATGAAACTGTTTCTGCTCTCCTTGTTAGGTGTTGCTTAAATGTTTTTCTGTCATTTGTTCTGTATTGCATAACCAGTCCACTGTGATAAAACAAACTTTTTTAATATTTTGAAAAACTGTATCCCTGGCTCTTCTGATGAGAACAGTTTATCATTTGTCAGAAAATTGATGATGAAATTATTAGAGAAGTTTAGAGGCATCTCTAAATTATACTATAGAAGAATTTCAACAGATCTACTAGGAGAGCTCAGCCATTAAAAATATCTTCAAATAAATGAACCAAATCAATTTTTATATTTTTCTTAACAACAAGTGGACTTTAAAGTCAGACTGTGGCATACCAAAAGAAAAGATCACTGCAATGAAGTATGTTTGAAACAGAGGTATATTCCTATTGCCTTGATTTGAGGCCTCCAAATGATAAAAGGACTTCAAATTGGTTCAGAAGATTTAAAAATTATCAAAAGTATTGTAGCTGATTTTTTAAATAACAGAGAATGAAAATTTTTTTAATGCATTTGTATTATAAACATTTGTTGAACCTCTACTCTGTACAAGACAAGGAGTTTTACTAAGACGCAAAGTCCCTTCCTTTAGGTTGCTTGTGCATATTTTAATAAAAACAGTAGTTTAAGATGTAAACCTGCATTTCTGGAGGAGGAATTTAATAATTGAACTCTGGTCATTGCTAAAAGAGTAAGGCTGTGTAAAATACTTCAGGGGTAAAAGCCAGATTGCCTTCATTACAGGTCAAAAGTTTATGAAATGTTTATGTCTGAATTTGGTTGTTACAAACAAAGAAATGCCACATTCTTCACAATGTTACTATATTTATGTGGCACTTATACAAGATTAAAAAATTAATTTCCATCTTGGCAAAACACTTTGATCATTGTGTATTTAATGGGGTTTCCATTTGAGAACAACAATCATTAGTCTCTAATACGTTTCATATTTCTGTGGAAATAAGACAGGGTGGAATAAGAAACATTCATCTTCACTAGTCTTTGGAAATATCTAAAGTAATTGACTAGCTCAGTCTTCTGTGATGGCCTGGTGACCACTAACTGTGACTGTTTGCATAATAGTCAACTCTTCACTTCTGTAGTGATAACTGTTTGTATCTGATTAAAATTAAGACTGTTTTAGTTCTCTTGACTTTTCCAGAAGTTGCAAAAATTGAGATTTGCTGTTCTGCTTTAACCAAACAAATGCACACATGGGGATAACAATATGCTGAGTTTATGCAGATTTTACAGCACGAATCTGAATAAAATACCCACTAATAGATCCTTAAGGAGTAATAAACACACATGAATTTTCCTTAGTTGCACTTTAAAGTGATTTTAACATACTACTAGACCTTAACAATAATATTTAATTGACAAGATTATGCATTTGTATGGATTGAAAAGGTGGTACATATCTAATTCCAAATGAATCATAAATTTTACTTTTGCATAACATGTTTTATTAATTTCTTTATGGCTAGGACATTCTACTTCCCTCCTGGTGAGAGTTTCTTAAAACATAGTAAGATAATTTAAACACATTTAATTAACATTTGTCATCCATTTTATAAAGTAATCTGACTTTTGTCCTCATAAATACTCTCAAAATTTTTCTTGGTTTGAAACTATAGGAAGACTATGGAAAGCTATGTAATGGAATTTTTGTTGTAATTTATTTTTCTTTTTAAGCAAATCTTTCTCTGTTGACCACTTTCCAAAGTAAGCTGACAAATTGGATGATTTATACTACTGCATAAGTGAAAGCAAACTTAACATTTCTACCTGATAAAGCTATGGGCTTCTCTAAGGCATCTTTTTGTTCCTAGGGCTCAGCATAGTTCTGGGCAGATAGTGCTCAGTTCAGTTCAGTCGCTCAGTCGTGGCCGGCTTCATGACCCCATGGACTGCAGCATGCCAGGCTTCCCTGTCCATCACCAACTCCTGGAGCCTGCTCACACTCATGTCCATTGCGTCAGTGATGCCGTCCAACCATCTCATCCTCTGTCGTCCCCTTCTCCTCCCGTCTTCAGTCTTTCCCAGCAATAGGGTCTTTTCCAATGAGTCAGTTCTTTGCATCAGGTGGCCAAAGTATTGGAGCTTCAGCTTCAGCATCAGTCCTTCCAATGAATATTCAGGACTGATTTCCTTTAGGATTGACAGTGCTAGGTGCTCAGTAAAAGCTATTGAATAGTTGAATGAAGACAGGCACTACTGACTTACTTTACAGAGTAACGTGTCTCTTAGGGACCCAAGAGGTCATTTTATACATGTGGAACTCTTTATTTCAGGGAGTAAGGGGACATATCAGAGAAGGCAATGGCACCCCACTCCAGTGTTCTTGCCTGGAGAATCCCAGGGACGGGGGAGCCTGGTAGGCTGCCGTCTCTGGGGTCACACAGAGTCGGACACGACTGAAGTGACTTAGCAGCAGCAGCAGCAAGGGGACATATAAGTAAGAAATGCTAAAAATCATGATTATGTTAGTACCACATCCATGTTGTTTTCATTGAAAATTCATTATTTAAACAGAACATGTACAAATGAATAAGAGATAAAGTAATGATGTTTGACTACTGATGATCCTGGTAGATTAATGAGATACTTGCCCATTTTCGAAAATACAAGTAGAGCAGCGTGTATACAGTATGCTGAAAATATGAAAAGATGTTAACACAAAGGATGTGCAAAGAATTGGCCCTTTCAGGGCTATTAACATTTCTCTCTGAATATACACCTAAAGAAGATTTTTAAAATATGTGCTATTGATCTGATAAATGGAGCCATTGTACTGTTACTCTCAAAGATCATTCTCCTCCTGTGTAATCAAGATAGGGAGCTGGAAAGTACTGAACTGTGAAGTGGATTTGAAATAGCTGTCTTTAAAGACCCACCTATAAAAAGAGTTGCTTTGTTTGCATGCCTTACTCTTGGTAGTGAAGGTGGGGATGAAATGTATCATCTCCATTCTTCCTATGAATATTTCAGATATTTTATTAGATATATTTAATAGTGTAAATTAGTAAAGACAAGTAAACTAGTGAAGCCATTTTCCATTCTTTTCCTTGAAATTAACTTTTTAAATATAATATACATAAAGAAAAGGTTGGCTATTCATTAATCTTCAAAGACATGACTTTGAAAGACTAAAGCTGAGTTTTTAAAAAGGATGCCCTTAAACTGCAACATCTTTAGTTTGTTCTACCTTTCTAGT
>NW_011495071.1:15221668-15224522 GCF_000754665.1 Bison bison bison
CCTTTCTAGTGATTTTCCTGGCCCTTTAGTGAAGATTTTGAAAAGATTGGTGACAATAGTAATCAACATTCCAGGAAAGTAAATTGCATTGTATGAAAGATGAATGGTAACAAAGTGTTTTGCATGTTATGCTTGTGGGAGTTTGAGAGAGAAAATGTCTTGCCTTCAACAAACAAATAAAGCAGAATATTTTTCTTATATTATTTGTACAGTTATTATCCATTGGATGTTGGTGGGAAACATCTAGGAAGATTGGACTCTGTGTTCTTAAAGACTCAGAAACTTTGTGTCTCATAATTGCTCCTGATAAAATATCAGTTTGATTATTCTCCTGCTAGAGCTAGTCGGATTCTCTATAAGCAAGGATTTGCAATCCACCATGAGCGGTACCAGCTAGAGATTTGCTAAATAAGACAAATGAAAAGCAGACAAAGTGATATCAAAATTTATTTAAACATCATTCTTAAACCTTCTTCTATAATGAGGACAGCTAGAGCTCTATACTTTTTGCAGTTATATTAACAATAATATTACCCTATGGAAATTAGTGCTCGGAAAACCAGTTCTTGGGTCCTCGATGGTTCTCCTGTTTAATAGTTGGCACAAAATGCCTACTATGTATGTCCTTAGCCTTGTGATAAGAGCAATGGGCATAGAGCAATATAAGTGTCACAGGCTATTCAAGACCCTCAATTTACTTGGTGAGAGATGATTAATGAATTGAAACAATTAGAGAATAGTCAGGTAGGCTGTATATAAGCTCCTTGGGATACTTCAAACTATGGTCAATATGTTGACTACTGCTTTATGCTTTTTAAGTCAGGGAAAAACAAAATCTTAAAAATTTAGACAAAAAAAAAGTTTTGCAACTAAAGGGTTTGTTTTAAAGCATTATTTATCCTATCAAATGAGACCCTTTCCCTCCTAACTCTCCAGAAATAGCTGAGATTTGGCATGCATTTTTTGGCAGTAAGAAGATACCTCCATGCCTTGAAGGCTTTTCATGTAAGGTTCTGGGGACTTTATTTCTTTCACTCTAGACTGTACAGCTTTTATAATGGTAACACTTTATGCAAATAACTCAGCTACTCTTTGCAATAAAGAATATGGCCTTTAAGGAAATTCCTCACCCCCACCCCCACCCTTCTATCTTTCTTTACGCCCTGCGTCTCCCTCTAATTGCTCTTTCTCTCTTGTTATATTTTTTGTCTCTGTCTTCCCCTCCCTCCTTCATGATTTACAAACATTGGAAACATTCCTTCCAACAGATTAAGGAAGCTTTCTCCAATTAAATCACATGAGGAATGATTTTCTAGAAATAAGGCATTAAAAAGATCTTCACTTGCTCACTGTCTTTAACTAGGTAATAGACATTAATATTGTTCATGATTTTCAATACAAATACTTATTTCCTGTCACTAAGAAAAGTTAAATAATCCTCATGAAAGAAAATGAGCCCCCCTGAGTGTCACTCTGTTTGCATATTAGCACGTAGCCAGGTCTCTGCCAAGTTGCTTTCTGACTGACTGCTGCAGATGCTCTTTCTCAAGTATTCTGAGTCATATCTTTAGTGCAAGTCTTCAGGGACAAACAATAGCACCTGTTCCTCACAAGATATCAGGCCAGTTAGCCCATTCATGTATCTTTAATGAAGCTCTGGGGCAGATGGCAAAAAATGGCATCATCAACTTAGCACAGAGAAAACAAAGGGCATAAGTGTTGATGCAACAATGCTGTTTTACGAATAGAAAGAGACAGAACCTAAGTGTTTCACGTGCATCTGCTGCTGTCTCGATTGTCTAAAAGATGTGAGTTACACCCTAGCAATTAAAATTTCTGGGCATGTAGCCTATTTGATCGAGAATGTGTTCCTCACCCTCTGCAAAAGGGAAATGCTTTGGTCTGGGATTGTGGAAGTTTAGAATTAATGGGCAGTTAGGCTTTAAGGGATATAGTTTGCTTCTTTCCTGATACACTGACTAGCTCCACCTATGACAGGGTTCCTGGATTCTCATTAGTCGTTCCAATTACATACCCAGTTATTGGTGACTTCCAAAGCAATAAAAAATAATGCACTTTTATGCTCAGAGATTATTTTTGGTTAAATTAAGTTTTACTCTTTATATTAACAAAATCAGTTTTACTTCTACCTATGGGATGATTGAGCATTCTTTGGCATTGCCTTTCTTTGGGATTGGAATGAAAACTGACCTTTTTCAGTCCTGTGGCCACTGCTGAGTTTTACAAATTTGCTGGCATATTGAGTGCAGCACTTTCACAGCATCATCTTTCAGGATTTGAAATAGCTCCACTGGAATTCCATCACTTCCACTAGCTTTGTTCATAGTGATGCTTTCTAAGGCCCACTTGACTTCACATTCCAGGATGTCTGGCTCTAGGTGAGTGATCACACCATCGTGATTATCTGGGTCATGAAGATCTTTTTTGTACAGTTCTTCTGCACTCATCTCACACGCTGGTAAAGTAATGCTCAAAATTCTCCAAGCCAGGCTTCAGCAATACGTGAACCATGAACTTCCAGATGTTCAAGCTGGTTTTAGAAAAGGCAGAGGAACCAGAGATCAAATTGCCAACATCCGCTAGATCATTGAAAAAGCAAGAGAGTTCCAGAAAAACATCTATTTCTGCTTTATTGACTATGCCAAAGCCTTTGACTGTGTGGATCACAATAAACTGTGGAAAATTCTTCAAGAGATGGGACATCCAGACCACCTGACCTGCCTCTTGAGAAACCTGTATGCAGGTCAGGAAGCAACAGTTAGAACTGGACATGGAACAACAGACTGGTTCCAAATAGGAAAAGAAGTATGTCAAGGTTGTATATTGTCACCCT
>NW_011495071.1:15224705-15224918 GCF_000754665.1 Bison bison bison
GAAAGAGGAGAGTGAAAAAGTTGGCTTAAAGCTCAACATTCAGAAAACGAAGATCATGGCATCTGGTCCCATCACTTCATGGGAAATAGATGGGGAAACAATGGAAATAGTGTCACTTTATTTTTTGGGGCTCCAAAATCACTGCAGATGGTGACTGCAGCCATGAAATTAAAAGACACTTACTCCTTGGAAGGAAAGTTATGACCAATCTAG
>NW_011495071.1:15225214-15248180 GCF_000754665.1 Bison bison bison
GGGAGGCCTGGCGTGCTGCGATTCATGGGGTCACAAAGAGTCGGACACAAATGAGCGACTGAACTGAACTGAACTGAACTGATGGGATATTTGGGGGGCTTCCCTAGTAGCTCAGACGGTAAAGAATCTGCCTACAATGCAGGAGACCTGAGTTCAATCCCTGAGTCTGGAAGGTCCCCTGGGGAAGGCAATGGCAACTCACTCCAGTATTCTTGCCTGGAGAATTCCACTGACAGAGGAGCCTGGCAGGCTACAGCCCACTGTGTCGCAAAGCATCGGACACACACACATGGGATAATTATGGCTCAGCAGGTAAAGAATCCACCTGCAGTGCAGGATACACAGGAAACCCAAGTTCGATCCCTGGGTCAGGAAGATCCCCGAAGAAGGAAATGGCAACCACTCCACTATTCTTGCCTGACAAATCCCATGGACAGAGGAGCCTGATTGGCTATAGTTCTTGGGGTCACAAAGAGCTGGACACGACTGAGCAACTAAGCATAGCACAGCACATGGGATAATTAAAGAATCTGAATTTGGGCTAAGGGAAAACTGCACTTTCAAGAAAAAAAGATGCTATTTGAAATTTTGATAACTTCTTGAAAAAGACATGTGGAGACTGGTCACTCTTTGATGGAATTCTATTATTTCTTATTCTTTAGTAAAATATTTTTGGAACTTGCTGTTTACAATGTGACTGCCTTTCCTGGCATGTTACCAAATGGGAAAATAAGATGATGGGATGATAAAGGAAAGGCAGGCTTACATTCTTCAGAGCAGGATGGGACTTTTCTCTTTTATCAAAATTCTTTATCTTCCTTAGGCACTGATATGCAGTGTAGTAAACTTAATTCACAACTTCCATAGAAGAAAAATATTTTAGATGCTTATGTGATGCTTGTATGGCCACCAAATCCTCTTTCCTTACCTCCCCCACCCACCTTGTTCTTGCTTTCCATTTTTGTCCCACCTTCAACCAATAATCTTCTAGTAAGTAAAATAAATGGAAAGTTCTGAAAGGGGAAATTATTGCTTTAATTCATGATTTCCACTCACTTTATTTGCACTAGGTCATACTGGTGAACTTTGTATGAAAGGTGGTAGTTGGAAGTATCCACAGAACTTTAATTACCTGTGCTACCTTTTATGACACATAATTTTTTAGAAATGGTATCCCATTGGCGAAATCTGAGTAAGGCTGTTGGATTGTGTCAATGTCAGTGTCCTGGTTGTGACATTGTTCTATAATTTTTCAAGTTTCATCATTGGGAGAAACTGAGTCAGGTATACATGGGATCTTTTGTATTATTTATTATAACCGCATGTAAATTCACAATTATATTTAGCAAAAGATGACTTTATGCTTAATATAGTACTTAAAAGTATAGGATTTGAGCCTGACATACCTGGCCTTGAATCTTGGCTCCATCACTTTTTAAGTGACCGTGTTACCTAATTTCTCATTGGTTTCTCTTTCTCATTAAATAAATGAGGACAGTAACAGTAGGTACCTGATAAAATTTTGAGAATTAAATGAGATGGAGCATTTAAATCACTTTCCCATATGCTTGACATAGAGGAAATACTGGAAAATATTAGTTGCTGTGATGATGATGATGATTTCTGTAATTAGAGATATAAGAGGAGCTTTTCATCGTTTCTCAGCCTGGGTTCTAACTGGCTAGTGGATATTTTGGCTTATATTTAATGAAGGCATTTTGAATTTGCACATCATTATTTTACTTAAAATAAGGTCAACTTTATCATTTGGATCTAAATGATTATTGCTAACGCATTAATTGGAATTGATGACAAATTTGAGATCAATGTGTAGGTACAAAATAAGAGAAGAAACAGACTGAAACTGAACATCACAGTATCTATACTCCCTAGTATCTATATTCAGAGACACATCTCTGAAATATACAATTATTTTCAGTTGCAGCACTTCAGATTTTCTCTATGCAGAGAATGTACATGTATGATTTCTTGCTTTTCTTTTACTGAAGTCCATGCGATATAATGGAAAAAGCACTGAACAGGGTGCAGAAGTTCTGGACTCTAGATCCAGGTCTGTCGCAGACAGTGTGACCTCAGTTTTACCTTCTCAAGCCACCTGGTTCCCTAGTGTAAATTGTGAGATTTGAACTGGATTAGTGACTCTCAAAGAATGGTCCTTGAACCAACAGCACTAACTAGCTTCACCTAGGAACTTGTTAGAACAGTAAACTCAGGTTCCCACCTCAGATCTACTGATTTCTGAGAATGGGATCAAATAATTTTTGTTTGAACAAGCCCTCCAGATGATTCCAAAGTCCACAAAAGTTTGAGAATCTCCTCTCTGGATTAAATTTTAGTCTACATTCTAGACTGTTGGCCCCAAACCCCAGAGTTTCTGTTTCATAGGTCTGGGCTGGAGTCTGATAATTTGCTTTTTTAAAAACTCTCAGGTATTGCTGATGCTGCTGGTTGGGTACCACACTTCGAGAACTACTAGGTTAGATAAACTCCAAGCTCCACTTCAAGTCTGTGATTCCATCATTGTCATTGTTTTCACAATACCTTCTGTCCCCCTCCTTATTTACTTTGTTTCTCAGTTTATTGAAACTGCCTCTTACCTCACAGCATTGAAACTTTCTAAAATATCCTGTTATGTAGAGGATGGTGGACAGAAAAGAACTTCCCTAAGTTCTTACAGCTTACATTAGTATGAAACACCTACAGCTCTTTAATGTTAAAAATGACCTTAATTAGTTAACTTTAGTCTCTCAGTTACATAGCTAGCTACAAAGGAAATATCTTCAGACACCAAGTTTTAATCATTAAAGTCTGATACCTGATTGCCATTGATGCCCTTATGCCGAAGATCTGAAGAGCTTGGGTTCCAATGTAAAAATAAAATTATGTTTTCAGATGCTGTTTAATGAATAACACTAAGGATCCCAAATTACATCTTCAAATGAGCCTTTTAATCCCACCTTTTTTTTTTTTTTCCTTCGTGTTCTGGATATTTAGGAGAAGATAATGCTCTGTGAGACATGGGTCTGCTAAAAACAAACAAGCCTCTGCCTGCCAAACTGAATTATTTATTTGACTCATGTTTTCTTATTTGAAGTAGAGTTATGGGTTAAGATCCACTGTTTCTTGTATTAGTTCTTTAGTAGTTTGATAAATTTCTAGTACTGAATAGCAAACTGGATAAGAAAAACTAAGGATCTAATATTTACTGAGTGTCTATTAAACGCTAGTCACCATGCCCCAAGCATTACTTTTCTTGTTTATTTAATCCTCACAATAACCACGCTGCTAACTACCAGCTACGTTAGTACACATTAGCTTTGGTTTTTACATGAGAAAATAGACTCAGGAAGGCTGAGTAACTGTTCAAGGTCACACTGCCAAGTAAATGACACTGTATAGATTTAAGCTTCAGATTCATTTGACAACAAAGCCTTTGTAGACATAGTAGATTCTGAATAAATGTGTTGAATGAATGGAGGAATGACTATATGACATTATCTTCCTAACACCGACTTTTAAACAAACGTAGAATTATAAAGTTGAAAATGCACCATAGGTCATTATCTAATTAGAGTTTAAGTTATGTCTATCCTTTAAGTATCTGTGGCATATGAGTATACAGCCGTTACTTGACCACTTCCCTGGAGAAGGGCATGGCAACCCACTCCAGTATTCCTGCCTGGAGAATCCCATGGACAGAGGAGCCTGGTGGGCTACAGTCCATAGGGTGGCAAGGAGTCAGACACGACTGAATCATCTTAGCACACACACGCATAGGAAAATGGCACAAAGAACCTCTTTAATCACAGTGATTATTGAATAGCTCATTATTAGAAAATTCTTCTTTGCATTAAACTTCCCTAAAACCTTTCTTTTGAGCCTAGTTCTGTTCTTTGTAATCACTCAGACTTAAGTTCTTCTTCCATACATAATTCTTTCAAATATTTCAGCATGAATGTATATCTTCTCTCTCCCAACCAAAATAGCCCCCATTTTTTCAGCTTCTTCTCAAGATCCATAACACATAATAATGATTTAATAAATATTCGTTGAAAGAAGGAAAGAAAAAATTTATTTGATACCTAGACTCCCCACTTTTTGTTTCCTTACTTTAGAATGTGAAGCATCTGTGCTGTGTTCTGGGTATATGCTAAGACCATATTTCTAAAATGAAATGAAGTGATTTCCTTTGATATACTCTTATACTAAACAATAGTCACCCACAAAAGTATCATGTCTTATTTTCTGACATAGAACAGTGCTGTCATCTTTGACATCTCAAGTTTGCAAGCTGGAATTGAGCAGCAAACCTCGTGCTTTCCTTCAGGGCTAAAGGCAAGACCTAGGCACCAGGGGATCAGCTCCAGTTTAAGCAGGCTAAGTTTGTACTCAAACGTACAAAACTTGGGCTTACCTCAGCTAAAATGGAAGGAAAAGCTGCCCAAAGCTAGTTTCTTTCACGCCCCACTGGCGAGGTAGTAATTGCACAAAGACCTTTTTATTATAAGTTGATTTTCCTGAGAAATGAATTCAGAGAAATACTGTAAAGTGTTTATTTTTTGCTTGCCCTTTATTAACCCACATCTTAGGGCTTTCCCTAGAGAGAAACTGTTGGTAAATGAAACCTCTTAGACCTGTACAGGAGCATTTTTGCAATCTGTCCCTGGCTGTGAAGGGAACAGGGACAGGATAAGGCAAGTTGGTGCTATTTAAACAGGGTCATCAGCCAGTATATGGAATTTTGCCTAAAGAGAATATTTAGGAATTTAAACGGGGGAAGGGTTTGGGGTTGGTAGACTACTAGTAAAGGTTTGTATCTTAAACAGGATATAATGCAGTTTTTTTTATACTAGTAAGGAGGGTAAAGACCCTATTTGAACTTAAAGATCGTTGCTGTTAGTACATCCTAGTTTTCATCTTTAAATAACAAAAGTCCTATAGTTTAATTTATAAAATCATGCCCTGAAAGCCAGTACAAAACCTCCCTGTGATGCTATTCTGGAATCAGGACAGCATGCATAGAGTAAGGGAGGGAGCTGGGAAATTAAAATGTAATTTTCACAGACATGATTCTGTCATAGTTCTTATTTTCTTTATATGGAATACAAATACTGATATAGAGTGAAGATTTTCTGTTTTGCATTTTTGTGCTCTTTGATACATTTATTGAGGTCAAATGAAATTTGATATAGTAGGATTTATTATGAAATGCTCTCTGAATACAACTCCATAATTACTCAGCTACATGGTAGTGCATAAAGCTGTAAAACTGCTTAGCCAGACAAGCAATTTATATGTTACATCGAGGTGTGTATGGCAAAGAATATTAGTTTAATTGGGAGCCAAGAGGTAGTAGCCTTAAATCTGAAGGGCTATATGTTTGACATAATGCAGCAAGGCTTTGAAATAAGATACCTAAACTGGGGAGCTACAGCTTTTGGAATATATAACAATTAGACATTACTTTCTGACCAAGGATACTAGTAACAGTTTTCAAAATAAAGCACAGAATGCAAAGCTGATGAAAGGGCAAAACCTTTCAACACTGTACCATGAAAGAATAAAACATTCCTTCTGGCTCTTTGTTTTTTAAGAAAGAAAGAAAATAAAAGAAAAAAGTCAAGATGAAAGAAAACCATTCACTATAATTTAGTGGAAGCAGGGATGAGGCAAATTCACAAGGAGGTTAGATCGTTGGTATACCAGTGGAATCTGAAAGGGATTTGATAAAGTTAGCCTGAATTTTCTCTGGGACCAGATTTGGAATGAGGTTAGAAATGGGTGGCTGTTTGGGTACCAGCACACCACCAGGAGTGAAAAACAAATACTTCTTGGCGTGCATTTGCTCTGTGTCTGATCATAGGCTCTCTTCTGTTTAGCAGGTTCAGGGTCACATGCCTCCGCTCATGATCCCAATTTTTCCACATGACCAGCGGACCCTGGCAGCAGCTGCTGCTGCCCAACAGGGATTCCTCTTCCCCCCTGGAATAACATACAAACCAGGTAAGTAGACAGGGATTTAACATTCTTTCGTGAATGCTAAGATCCGTATGTTTTTGCTTAGTAGTCAAAACAAACACAGAAGCATATGAAGGAACTATGAATAAAAAGATCATAAAAGGTATTTTAAAGTAAAATTAGAATTGTGAAGAGGGTATGTTAGTAACTAATTGATTGCTTGAAACTTTACTTTCTCTTCTTCCACTTGAATTTGTTCTGTATTCACAGATAAAATGCTACTTTCCCTCGGGACTACAAATTTTGTCAGCTCTCTCTCATATCTTTACTGTGAATAATTGTCTTTGGTTAAAGATACTTTTCTCTTCCTGAGAGCTTTTATTCTCTAAGAAAGTGGTCACATATAGTATAAAATGCTATTATTGTTTGTTGTCTGATTTCACTTGGAAGAAAAATTCAAACTGAACTGATTTAATTAGCTTGCCACTAATAGGTAAAATTCCTTTTTTATTTCAGTCTAAATAATGAAGCATTCAGTAGTACTTTCTCATTCATCTTTGAACCTCAAAGACGAGGTCACATAACCTTGCAGTGAAATATGTTTTGAGATGATTTAGCAAATGTTATGATTTTTCTTTATTCCTCTGGGTTTACTGGACTCCTGGGGAATTCAATTAGGGGCATAATGGTTTGAAGCTTCTTTCAGAGCATCCTTGTAAACAGGGTTTTAAATGTTTAAAGATATGTTGCCAAAGGAATCCAATGTAAGAAGATAGTCAAGTAAATAAAAGTCAACCTTAATTTTATTTGTGCATTCTTTGTAAGTGACCTCACCTCAGAAGTAGTGACCTTGTTCTACTCATTAATAATTTCTGTGTCAAGTTCTTTTTAACGTATTAACCTGATTATATTAACCTCCCAATCTGAGTGCAACAAATCTGAGTGCAGCAGATTTTTGTGTGTGTGTATGGATTTATAAAGGTATTTTAATATGCTTAAAGCAACAATAAAATATAAGTCACTTTACAAAATTCTCTGTGAGGAAACTTACTGAATAGCATAAGACCAAGCCTACTGGGTTTTAACATCTATTTGTTCCCATCAGTTACTCTTATGTATTTGGTAGAGAACCCCCTTCCAGTGAAGAAAGATAAGATGTCTGTGTCAAAACCCAAATGATTCAAAAAATAGAGATTTTGAGGGATTGGCTAATTTAAGGACTGACTTTAAAAATTCCTCAGATACAAACCTGAGTAAAAGGATACCTGAGTAAAAGAAAATTGTGTTATTCAACTTGTTAAAAGTTGATTTTTCTAGAGCAGAATTTTTATAGCAAGTTATATTCTGTGAAATTAGTATCTATATTAAGGACAGGATTATATTTTGCCAGAGACTATCTTTCTGTTAGTGCAGTGGTTCAGTTCTTCTCTGATCTCTATAAATATAAAAAGGTATTATCTATAAATAGTTTTGAACTCTCTTCATTTTGACTTCCTTCAGAGTGTTGGTGTACACTAAGTTTACTTGTTTATTCTGAATCTGAGTTGCCATCCCTACACCAGTCTTAGAAACCTTTTAGATACACTATACATGGAAACTCTCCAATTTTCATGTTTTTAAATTTAAAATTCTCCACATTTCAAAATCAGGTTATGGGCATGATTTTCTACTAGACATAGACACCAACATAATTAGCATATAATGTAATTTTGTTAAGACAATAATTTTGTTTTTTATGGGGGAAGCTACTTTGATATAGTCAGTGAATTTGGACCATTTTATAAAGAATCTTCTCACGCAGTATCAATGAGATTGCAGTAGATGAGTAAGAATCTAGAGACTGGGGCAATACTGTGCAGCAGTGCATTACTTGCGCCAAACAGCATCTGTGCAGCATAGAGCAGTGTCTTGGGGTAGCAAAGCTGGATTTGATTATGTTGGCTAAAACCTGCTAGTTAGGGCAGCACCATGGATTTGGACATGTAGGATGATTTTTCATCACAAGCAAGGCTGGTAAAAAAGGTATTATCTGGTGACCTCTAAGTTATGTCAGAGAATTGAGTTAACCAGAACTCTAAATTCCCAGGTGGCTCAGAGGGTAAAGAATCTGCCTGCAATGCAGGAGATGCGGGTTCAATCCCTGGGTCAGGAAGATCCTCTGGAGGATGGCAACCCACTCCAGTGTTCTTGCCTGGAGAATCCTATGGGCAAAGGAGCCTGGAAGGCTACAGTACATAGGGTTGCAAAGAGTCGGACATGACTGAGCATGAGCGCAACGCGCATATGCTAAATTATTAAATACTTTGGCTAATGCAGATTTTATTGTTTATATAAATTATACTTTAAAAGGATTAAATTTATATGTTCAGATGCTACTGGTAGAGACCATACTTAGGAGACTTGGTGTCTGCAGTGTTCTTGTCATTCACATGAATTGGGAGAGGAGAATACTATTTAACTGGAGCCTGGACAAGGAAAATATTTTTGCCCCAAACTGAACTATAGTAATTTCACTTGTGTGACAGCAAGACAAGTAGAGGAGTAGCATCACATGTAAAAGTCTTAAAATGGTGGTTAACTGTATAGTTTGATCCCCTAAGCAGCAAGAAGAATAAGTGCTACATTGGCTCTCTTTTTACTCTTTTTTTATCTTCCCATAAACTGAAACAATTCCATACTGTTTTTTAAAATTAATTTTTATTGGAGTATGATTCTTTTCAATGTTGTGTTAATTTCTACTGTACAGCAGAATGAATCAGCCATAAATGTACATATAGCCTCTCCCTTTTGGATTTCCTTCCCTTTCAGGTCACCAAAGTGCATTAAGTAGAGTTCCCTATGCTGTACAATATGTTCTCAATAGTTATCTATTTTATATGTAATATCAATAGTGTATATAAGTCAGTCTCAGTCTCCTAATTGCTGCCACTCCCGCTGCCCTCTTGATACCCCTGTATTTGTTCTCTACATCTGTGTCTCTGCTTTTGCTTTGCAAATAAGATCATCTATACTATTTTCTCTAGATTCAAATTCTGTATTGTTTTTGCCTTCAGCTGATTGAATAATCATCTTCATTTCCAGAAAGCAAAGACCACCTTAGGGTTATGTTCACTGTTAAAGCTGACTGTTTCTGAATCCATATAGTACATTCTAAACAAATATATCGGAGAAGGCAATGGCACCCCACTCCAGTACTCTTGCCTGGAAAATCCCATGGACGGAGGGGCCTGGTAGGCTGCAGTCCATGGGGTCACTAAGAGTCGGACACAACTGAGAGACTTCACTTTCACACATTGGAGAAGGAAATGGCAACCCACTCCAGTGTTCTTGCCTGGAGAATCCCAGGGACGGGGGAGCTTGGTCGGCTGCCATCTATGGGGTCGCACAGAGTCAGACACGACTGAAGCGACTCAGCAGCAGCAGCAGCAAACAAATATATATAGAGCTATCAGCTTTCTCTCCTTCTGATAATTTGACCCATTGTTCTGGGCATTTCAGAACACCAGCAACACATGGCATTCCATGTGAACACCAGCCAAGCTCTCCCACCTTGGTAGATTGATGAGGAGGCAGTTGACTACAGAGATTGTACCAGTTTCAGGGGAACATCTATCAAAATAACTTGTGTAGAATTTCTCTTATTGAGTTTTAATCCTTAGTTAACTTCCCCCCTTTTAAAACTGATTCTCTAATTACAGACATCTTTCTAGAAAGTAACTTACCAGGGCCTAGAACATACACCACAGAATATTGGTTGCTTTGCTTTATCACATCATGATAAAGCAGACTGAGAGATACAGCAGTCCAGGGTAAGATAAATACAGTTGAGCACCTGTGTTTGAAAATGAACAACAACAACAAAAAGCTTTTGTAGCTGCCAATGTGTATATCAGATCGATTGAACTGACTGTAAAATAAAGATACTGGATAGGCTCCTTGTGTGCCAGGGATGGTTCAGCCGACCATGGGCTTCATGTAGCTGGGATTTTTAAAAATGATTGCTGCTAGAGCAGCACCCTTAACGTTTCCCAGGAGATCCTAGGAACAGGATGTCTGCCTGCTCATGACTCCTTACTTACTTATTAGTTATATTAAATATTATGATAACAGTTAAAGTTTATTGAATAATTACTTTGTGCCAAAGAGTGTGTTAAATGTCCCACATGGATTATATTTATTTAATTCTTACTTGAACATGTCACTTAGCCTTGCTGAGCCTCACTTCTTTATCATCTAAAAAAAAATATGTCATGATTTGTCCACTGCTTGGTGTGGGTGTGAAGATTAAGTTTCTTAAAGTATATGAAAGCTCTTTGAAAAAATTCTAAAGAACTACGTTTGGGGATAAAGTCTGACCGTGAAACCTGAGTAAATTTAACTATATTAAACTGCATTCTTATCCACTAGGAATGTGGTTCAAGAACTGAGCATTTGACTGAGATATACTACCTCTCTGTCTGATGACCAAAAGCGATTTTACTCTAATATACCTAATGCTTCTTTAAGAAAAAAAAATGTGGAAGAATATACATAAAATAATATTTTTAATATTAACCATTTCTCAATGTACAACTTGATAGTATTAATACATCTGCAGTTTTTAGTAAACATAATCATTATCTCCAAACTTTTAATCAACAACAGAAACACTGTGGCCATGAACAGTAACTCTCCTTATCCCCTTACCCCAAACCTCTAGAAACTTCTGTTCTGCTATTTTTCTATGTGAATTTGCCTATTCTAGATACTTCATATGAATAGAATCATACAATATTAGTCCCTCTGTGTCTGGCTTATTTACTAAGCATGATGTTTTCAAGGTCCCTCCATATTGTAGCATATATCAAAAGTCCATTCTTTCCCCACATTCTGGCTATTGTCAATAATGCTTCTGTGAGCATTGATATGTGAATACCTGTTTGTGTCCCTGTTTTCAGTTCTTTTGGATATATATGTAGGAATGGGACTGTTGAATCCTATGGGTAGTTCTATGTTTAATCTTTTGAGATACCATCAGACTTTTCCATAGGGGTTGTACCTTTTACATTTCCAACCAGCAATGCAACAGTGTTCCAGTTTCTTTATATCCTCAACAATACTTGTTACTTTCCTATGTTGAAAAAATTAGAGCCATCCTAACAGATGTGAAGTGGTATCTCATTGTGCTTTTGGTTTTCATTTCCCTAATGATTAGTGATGTTGAGCATCTTTTCATGTGCTTACTGGAAATTTGTATAGCTTCTTGGAAATAGATCTGTTTAAGTACTTTGCCTAGTTTTAAATTTAGGTGTTTGTTTACCATTACTGAGTTTTGGGAGTTCTTATATATTCTAGATATTAATCCTTTGTCAAACTTATGATTTGCAAGTTTTTTTTTCTCATTTTGTAGGTTGCCTTTTCATTTACTTGATAGTATCATTTGATATACAAAAGTTTAATTTTGATGAAGTCTGATTTTTCTATTTTTCTTTTGTTGTCTATGCTATTGCTGTCATATCCATGAAATCACTGCCAGTCCGAAGATTTACTCCTATGTTTTCTTCTAAGAGTTTTATAGTTTTAGTACTTAAGTTTAGGTCTTTGATCCATTCCATTAATTTTTGTATATGGTGTAAGTTAAGGATCTAACTTCATTCTCTTGCATGTGGATATCAGTTTTTCCAGCACCATTTGTTGAAAAGATGTCTTTTCTCCAGTAAATGGTCTTGGTGCCCTGATTTAAAAAAAAAGTCAATGAACTGTATATGTAAAGGTTTATGTCTGGGCTGTCTATTCTGCTTCATGAGTCTATATACCTGTTTTTATGCAAGTATTAGTCTGTTTTAATTACTCTAGCTTTGAAGTAAATTTTGAAGTCAGAAAGTATGAGCCTTCCAACTCTACTTTTCTTTCTCAAGATTTGTTTTAGCTGTTGGGGCTCCATGCAGTTCCAAATAAATTTGAGGATTGACTTTTCCATTTCTGGATTGTTGAATTTTGGTAGAAATTTCACTGAATCTGTAGATTGCTTTGTTGATCTTAACAATGTTAAGTCTTTCCGTCTATGAACCTGAATGCCTTTCTATTTATTTAGAGCTTTAAAAATTTATTTCAGAAATGCTTTATAGTTTCCCAATGCACAAATCTTTGCCTCATTTGTTAAATTTATTGCTAAGTGTTCGATTCTTTTAGATACTATTGTAAATAGAATTGCTTCTTAATTTCCGTTTGGATTGTTCATTGCAGGAATATAGAAACACTTGATTTTTGTGTATTAATCTTATACCCTGAAACCGCTGCTGAATTTGTTTATTAGCCCTAGTCATGAATTATTTGGGATTTTCTACATATAGGGCCACTTCATATGCAAATAGACATAGTTTTACCTATTTTTACCAATTTGGATGCCTTTTGTTTTTTTCTTTTTTTGTCTAAAAGTACTAGCTAGAATTTCTAGCACAGTGTTGTATAGCAGCAGTGAAAGTGGGCATAATTGTCCCCAGTCTTAGTCAAAAAGCTTTTTGCCACTGTGATGTTAACTGTGGGTTTTTCAGAAATACCCTTTATCATGCTGATGAACTTTCCCTCTATTCCTAGTTTTCTGAGAATTTTTATCATGAAAAGATGTTGGGTTTTGGCAAATGCCTTTTCTGCCTCAACTGAGATGATCATGTGGATTTTTTTCCCCATTGTTCTATTAATGTTATGTATTGCATTGATTTTTTTCATGTTGAACCACCCTTGCATTCCTGGGATAAATCCTACTTTGTCATGGTGAATAATCCTCTTGATATGCTTTTGGATTTAATATGTTAATATTTTTTTGAGGATTTTAATATTCATGCAAGATATTAATCTATATTTTTTGTGTTTTGTGATGTCTTTACTGGCTTTGTTATCAAGGGAATATTGGCCTCATTGCCTCATAGTTAGGATGTGTTTCCTCTTCTTCAATTTTTTGAAGATTTTGTAAGGATTAGTGTTAATTTTTCTTAAATGTTCAGTAGATTGCTGAAGCCATCTAACTGGTCCAAGAATTTTCTGCTTTAGGAAGTTTTTGATTGCTGATTTAATCTCTTTATTTGTTAAGGTTTGTTTATATTATCCATTTCTCCTTAAGTCAGTTTAGGTAATTCGTGTGTTTCAAGGAATTTTTCATTTCTTCCAGATTGTCTAATTTGTTGGTGCATAGTTGCTACCTAATACTTCTTTTTAATTCCTTTGTTTCAGTTAGCATTTATTGACCACCATTTATTTTCTGATATCTGTATCTATATATATTAATATATGTATGCATATATATAAATATGCATATATATTCTCATTAAATTTTTATAGCAACTCTAAACCATAAGTGACATTATCTACATTTTGTTTAAAAAAGAAACTAAAAGTCAAAGAAGATAATTAACTTTCTACACCTTCACCCCAGAAATTAGAGGAGATAGAATTCAGACTGAAGTTCTGAATTTTATACTCTTGCAGGCATGATCTAAGCATAAAGAATATAAAAAAAGTCTAACTTTTGTGTGTGTATGTGTAAAAGATGTGATTTATATGTATGGGGTTATCAAAATGACATCTTGTGAAGCTTGCCATTTCTATCTTTTCTTGAATATTTAAAGCAGAGGCATGTAACCACTACTGCTGGAATACTTCATTAATTAAAGCCATTTACTTGAAATCAAGCTCAGCTGGTAAAGAATCCACCTGCAATGCAGGAGACCCCAGTCGGATTCCTGGGTTGGAAAGATTCCTTGGAGAAGGGATAGGCTACCCACTCCAGTATTCCTGGGCTTCCCTGGTGGCTTAGCTGGTAAAGAATCCACCTGCAATGTGGGAGACCTAGGTTCAGTCCCTGGGTTGGGAAGATCCCCTGGAGAAGGGAAAAACTACCCACTTCAGTATTCTGGCCTGGAGAATGTCACAAAGAGTCAGACACGACTGAGCCACTTTTACTTTCACCCCTGGAATCAACGCATTTCTGAGGTTCTTCAGATTAATACTCTCTTTTAAATGAGTATTTAGGTCCAAGGAGAAAATATATATGTTCACCTGTATAAAATAACCTAGTTTTATGGAGATAGAGATTATTTTAAATGCACCCTTCTTCATATATGGAGGCTATATCATTGGTGAGCTCTCATTAAGTCATAAACTTTAAGTTGTTATTTTAAGTTAATTTCTTATAATATGGATGCATTTATATTATTTCATCCATACTCACTTATTTAATTGCTATTGTGACAAATTCCATGGTTTTCATATGATTATCTAAGAGTCTGGATGCATTTATGAAATAAGTGAAGAAATTAAGATGATCCTTGATTTTTAGCTCCTTTAAAGGTATGAAAAACAATGCAGATGCTCTTAGAAAAAATCTTGAGATCAAGACTCTCTTCATCATTGGTCTATTCTTTGATGAATAGAGGAGAAATTTAGCAGGAGAAATAAGAACATCGTGATCTCAGCAATATATAATATAATCTATGCCAATTTTTTTTTGTCCAATTGTTCTCAGAACAAATTAAAGGTTTTGTTTTATTTTTAGGATTTTAAATATGTCATTCATTGCCTGCTAACTTTTGCTGCAATGTGGTGTGATGTCTCACAAAGATAAATTCAGATTGATTATTGCATTCCCTCAGAATACAGAGGAGTTATAATATTTTGCTATCTGAATACATTCATCCAAGCAAGATGCCGTGCGGCATGTCCAAGTCTATATTGGTGATTGTGATGGAAATATTTACATGTTGTAGCAAAAATGGTGATAACTTAAAGAAATGGGGTCTATGAGTTATTTGGCAACTTCCTATAAGATACCACCAGACCAAAAAATCTGTGAGAGTAGGGATGTGTAAGTATTTTTTCCTTTTGTTTTGGAGGATGGAAAATGAGGCATGAGATTTTAAACCAGTAACCAAAGAATTTTTGAGTCCTGTCTCCTAGTTTAATTTATCTTTCTTCTCTGCTCCTCCCAAACTCTTTAAATAAGTTAATATCTGAAGTTAGCATCTTAGAAGACTGTAACCATCCCAGTCCCTTGTCTTCCTAAAGAATCAAAGAAAAATGGACAGATTTTTATCCATGGGAGTTTTTGCTTTTTAATAAAAATAAAGTTTATATTTGAATTACAGAAACTAGTATTCTTGTAGGAGGTAGCCTGTGTCTAATGGGTCCTACATTCATGATATAAGCGCCTCCTTCTCCAGTGTTTACATCTTAATAAGTTTTGGCTTCATTTCACTTTCCTTGAAAATTAAAAAACATACTTCCTCTCATTCAGGGGCTCTTGCTATGGAGCCACTTTGATTCTAGACTTGTGGCAGGTGAAACTAATGTCAGTCTAATTTTCCATAGGTTTTAAATCCTGTTTCATATTTGTTCTGTAATCTTCAGATAAAAATAATCGGTTGGAAAACCTGGAAGCCTGGAGAGATGGATTTATGTAATGGACATTATTTCCCAAATTAGCATTCAGAAGTTGTCTTCTTATACTAGTGGTAGCAAGGGCCAGATTACAGCAGTGCCTAAAACCAACCTGTTTCAACAGGCTTCATCTTCTTTTGTACAAATTTAAAGAGAATGGGTCCTCACGCAAGCATTTCAAATCCAGAGACAAATTTGAAAAAAATTGCTACAACATGTTGACTGATTTCTTGCCAAGTCAGCTGCCAAGAACTTTTTCTTGATGGACTCTTACACACAGTTAAAGGCGAAGGGCCAGGGAGAGGAAGCGTGTAGCTTTTTAAGAGAGGAGTTAAATCTCTCTCCTATTAAATCTTCTCTTCTACTTTTAACCGTCCCCCCCCCCACCTCTTCTTCACCCTTATCCTCTCCCTGTCTGGCCCTTTCCTTTTTCTCTCTCTTTTTATCAGTCCCTGTAATATTCTCTGTTGCTTTAATGTATTCATTTTTACTTTTAGTACTGATACGATATGTTCTGGAGAAATAGCTTTCCAAAGATTATATTCAGATATACAGATTCAAACCAGCAGAAAGGTTAAAAACATTTTAAAAATATGCTTGTCAGCAGTGGAAAGAAAGCTGTTTGTAGCCAGCAGGTGAGCTGGAGAGTACTACAGGGTGTGGTAGAGATAGTAATAAATTAACTAGCAAGCCAAAAATGATATTAAAAAAATCAGCTATTTCATAGCATAGAAGCATGACAGCTATGAAAAAAGGAGTGCCCCAGGGAATTCTTTTAGAGTTTGATTTTTTTAAAATATGTTTGACATGAAAAATGTTTTAGTACAAATAAAGCAACTGGTATTAAACTTACAGGGAGGGGGTTACGGTTTAGAGTTAGTATGAATAATGCATGATATTTAAAGAAAGAACAGCTCTAAAATGTTCCAAGAGGCAACCCATGTTGATAGTTGGAATGGTGATTTTTTCCCCTATTTTTGAAGCATCATTAATTCAGCATCATTTTGTGATTTTTTTAACCTGATAAGATATCAACCAAAGAAATACTATTTGACTTAGATTAGGATATTCTTTCTTCAGATAATTTAGTTTAAATATCGAGAGGATCAGTAGAATTATTTAAGCGTAAAGCGACAGTCATTTACTATAAAAAATAATTTGGCCTAGTTATCTTTTTTAAAAAGCTCATGTAGCCCTGCAAACCAAAATCAACCTCATGGAAGGGGAAAAACAAGATCAGATATTTTGAACATTACTCCATAGGAGACCAGCACAATATAGTGTTAGTGGATGCATTGTAGCAGTGCTCCATATCCAATCAGGAGCCAATTGTTACTGGACTGTGTACAAGCACACACTGTGCTCAATGGTCTGATGAGGTATTATGGATATGATGCAAAGAGACTGTGTAGATTAGAAGCTAACAATTTGTTAAAAGTGAAAGCAACTTAACATTTACATTGGGTCAGCTGAGTAGCACTTGATGTAGCAAACAGGATGCGTTCCAAGGAACCAGGGGCACCAGGAAGGCTCCAGGTATTAGTGACCACATAGAAAAAGAGAGACTTCATTGCTTTCTAGGTGACTCCCTTTATTACTGTGATTCTTTCTACGCTTTTCATTATTACATTCAGCTTTTAGTGTGGAGAAGTTCTTGCAAAACAGCGTGATTATTATAAATGTCCAAAATGTGTGGAGGAACAGCCTATTAAAATATAGCCTAGAGATAGTACATAGCACTGCCTTTAAAATAAGTAGCTGAAGCCAAAGTGATACTCCATTAAATCACTGATAGTGTGTAATTTATCCATACGTATTAATTTTGATTTCAGTTAGCTCTATCACAATATATTCCTCATTACTTTCTATGGGTTCTTCAGGTTGCTTGCTTCGCACAGCCTGTGCTCTTAGGTCATAGAAGGTACTTTAGCCCTGCTGTTTAGGAGTGGTCTGGAGCCAGAAACACATTAATAAGATGTGGCACTGATCTCTGCTGAACCATGCTCAATCTCGACCAGACTTTTAATATAGATATCACATGTAAAACGTGTGGTTATTTAATCAAATCATCGTCAAAGAATACGTGAGAAGTGCCTAGTGTGTGTCATGATTCTGTAGTAGTTTCCACCAAAAGTTAGTGCAGAAAACAGTCTCCCATCTTTTGGGGATACCAGGCATTTCACAGAATATTAGCTTCTCTCACCCCTCTCAAATTAAAGAGGTTGCATTTAAATTTTTTTCTCTAATTTTTTTTTAATAAAATAAAGGTTAGGGTTATGGACAGTCAATAACTCTTAATCTTTTTTGGACTGTGATACTCTGCCTTGTCTACCAAGCCAAAACGTTTTGTTGTTTTAATATAAAAACCTTAATGCTTCCTCGGTGAACTGAATGTCAGCCTGGCTTTAAGATATTTTTTTACCCTTAAAAAAATGATGTATTACAAGATTTGTAATGGAGTGAACATGCTTGAATTGCACATTTAATTTTTTTAACATCACATTCATGTTTTGCCAGTTTGCCTACCAGCTATCTGTTAACAAAAAGTTCCAAGGCAGCCCTGCAAGTCTGTGCCCAACTAAGCCTTTTGTCTCTGCAGATGTTTGGGCTTAGAGCGATGTTGTAAAGCTCAGGCAGTCCAAGGGCCATGTTTGTACTTGTCTGCTGTGATTCCCGGTGCATTGTCTAAACCTGTACGCATTGTTCTTTCTGACAGGTGATAACTACCCCGTACAGTTCATTCCATCAACAATGGCAGCTGCTGCTGCTTCTGGACTCAGCCCTTTACAGCTCCAGGTAAGTGCCAGAAGAAAAAAATGTGGGATACGAGCCAGTCCTTTAGTGGAAAACTGCTAACCAGCTGTATGCTAAATAATGACCTGAATGTTAAATAATTTTTTAAGCATAGCCTGGAAGGATTAACACCTTATGTACTTACCATACTGCAAATAGAAGAGAAAACTGTCAGTGTCAATATTTTTAAAGGAAAAAATGATGTCATGACTTAGTACTATATATTCTCTATCAGGTAAGTTAATGGTTTCACAGTTTTTTTATGGCTAGTTGATATTGGGTATGTTAGCTTTGTCCTTATAACTTCTTCATCCATGGCTCCATTCACACCCAAATTAGCTTTTACATGCAAGTATCAACACAGACAACAACACTGGATATTTTACTTCTTGCAACTCATAGAATAGGGAGTTGTTATTACCAAATTACTTAAACTATTTGGTAAAATGTAAGCACGTTGTCCCTGAATATGTGTATCATCAGCTCATCCTCATACCAGGTCCAAAGACTGAGCATGGTGTCTGACCAAATTCTAGATTGGTGTTCTTTATAAAGCTAAAATTGGAGAGAAAGCACTTTGGAAGCTAATTTTAAAAAATCCCTTGCACCTTATCTTCTTCATAGTAAAATGGGAAGCAGAGGACTAAGTGATCTTTACACCCTTTTTGCGATGCTGTCTTAATGGGAAATTGATGTTAAATATGAGTGTATATTTTAACAAAAACAGAAAGAAAGTATCATTAAAATTAATGGTTAAGCAAGTGGTATTTGAGCATTTAGAAAATATCGGATGATAACTTGAATTTCAATGCATTGAACAAAGTTTTTTACTCTTATAATGTACTGTGATGATTTTTCAATTTTCTTGAATAATCTAGGGAATAGCAACCAACTGAGCATTTTTATTTCTTCTTTGCTATTCCTTATATGACTTGAATGTAAAAAATGTACAGATATTTTATGCGAAAAATGTAATTTTGAACATTCTCAGTTGAGTCCACAAATAAAGAATTTTTACAGTACTTTAAGCAGTTCTTGTCAGAAGCCTCATCCAGCAAGTCTTGAAGATGCCTAGCATTATGGGTCCATTGTGGATGCCTAGCAGAGCTAGAGATTTTGCCTCATGAAAGCAGCAGCCCTATCTCTTCTAAGCCCTCACCTTCTCCACTACTAACAGGGAACTTATTGCACTGGAAAAAATACAAAGAGAAACCTAACTCACAGTCAGTCTAATCTATTTCTCCTTTTTCCATAGCTATGCTATTGAGTGTCTTCTTGAGTCAGAGGCAAAAACAAGAAACCAGTACTACTGTTTGATCCTATAATCAAGTTTCTGTGAAAAACAGTATCTGGGTCCTAAACCCTACTTTCTGTTCTTTGGTGTGATCAGTACCCTGGATTTAGAAATATGTGTTCTGTTTCATGAGTTCTGACAGTATGTTTTGTCTTTTTTTTTTTTTTTTTTCTGAATATGCTACTAAACAGAAAGGTCATGTCTCCCACCCACAAATTAACCCAAGGCTAAAGGGCCTAAGTGACCGTTTGGGCAGGAGTTTGGACACCTTTGAACATGGTGGTGGCCACTCTTACAACCACAAACAGATTGAGGTATGAATGCTTACATTGGTGCTTCATTGGGTGGGGGACTGGATTGTTCAGTCATATTCTAGGCTTTTTTAACAAGTGCCAAACACTCAAACACTAAAATATAATCTTTCCCCTTTTCTCATTCCTAAGGAGGCTCATTTTCACTCCTTTTCTTTTAGAGAAAAAGTCAAACCCCAAACCAGTGCCTCTGAAGTAGATTGTTTATTGCTATATATTTAGGCAAATATTTATGTTATGAGTACTTTCAAAACCATCTTTATTTCCCTTACCCTTTTTTCTTTATGTATAGTGCTGCATAGTAGTTTAAAAAAAAAATTAAACATTAAAAAAAAAAACAAAACTTCAGTTCACCGTGTAGCAACCCTGTAGAGTTGATAAAATATCATTCTGTTTTTATAGACAAAACAATGGAGGCTCAGAGAAGTCAGGTTATTTAACCAAGGCTACAAAATTTTCTTGGAGTCAGTTATTATCCAGGATTTCTAATTCTATCTATTTCAGGTTTTCTAATTTAGTTTTCTCTGACTGAATTTGAGGTTGGGTGTCTGGGCCTGACTGGTTGTTTTTTGCCCCATAAACTTATATAGTAGCTCTTTCATATTGAACTTCCAATAAAGCTCTTTGTTGTTTTTGTGGGATGTTCTTACTGCATGGGAGAAGATACCTCATATAGCTCTTTTAAAAAGCAAACCCCTTTCTACTATAGGGACCCAGTCCTCCTCTCTCTAATATTGTGCTTAATTCCTCTATTATATCATTGGAAAACCTCTTTAGGGCTATCAGATTCTAGAGGGTTGCTAGCTATCTATCCCTCCTTAGAAGTGAGAAAGCTCAACTTCTCATTTCATTCTTTAGGACTATCAGATACTGGAGTGTTGCTAGCTATCCCTCATTCTTAGAAGTGAGAAAGTTCACAAGAAGAAAGACAAGAACAAGATCAAAGGACACCTTGGAAGTAGCCTAAGGAAGAGTTTGAGTTCAGAGCTTGTCACTTGCCTTCTTCCTTTCCCTTTCCCTTTCCCTTTGATTATAAGAAGTATACAGGGGGTTCCACCTAGACATGACAAGGCATTGTGTTAGAGTATCTGCTACCTTCTATGCAGCCAAAAGGGATTTCTTTTCTAAGGCTTCCTTTTGGCTGTAGAGAAGGTGCCACATTTCTGGACGTTCTGACATCTACTGTGCTTAGGATTGCTAAACGGAGAGATAACCAGACATTAGGAACAATTCTTTCAATTAACAAGGCTTACCTACTCAGGACAGCTAGTTTGTTCAAATTTTAAGTACTTGGAAGAATGTGAAAGCAGGTGACCTTGGCTCAGATTCAAAACTTCCTCTCCTCTTGACTTTTATTTTCTCTTGCGGTGTGGAGTTCTATTCCATGGGCCTTCCCTTAGCCACTTTTCTACCCAGTTTCTCCTTTTAGTTTTTCACTTAAGTTGACATCTCTTCCCCTTACCATCACAGACCTCTGATGTCAAATCTGGCTTCTCCTGGGTTTCTGGAAATCATGATGTCATATATGTGGTACCAGACTCTGTAGAGCTGTAGCAATGCTGATCTAGAAGCACGTGTCTGTCACTTTAATTAGGCTGAACACAGAGCCTGGGAAGGTGGAGGCCCTCAGCTTTGGAGGGTAAGCTTGGGTTGGTTGGAGAGTTTCCTGTTTTTTTTGTTTTTTTTTTTATTGCTCTGTTCTCTTGCTTCCACTTTTTGCACTTTTCCTTGCATGTCAGGAAACCATTGCTGTTTGCTTGTATGGTACACTATTTATAAAAGATGGATCTTATTTGAAAGACAGATTTCTCAAACTTTCTTACTATGAGTGTAACAGGTTTATTGAGAGTCCCATGAGCAGCACAGAGGGCACCCATATCTAAGTTGTTACAGACACTAACATTTTAAATCTTGACTAAAAGTTGAGAGAAAACTTAATAATATTTTGCTTTATTGATTTTAGTCTACTTTCTTTTCTAGCTCTGGTTTTCTCCATTCCTTTAACAAGCTAAAATGTCACAGCTCTGTCAACAATTATGATCACAATAAACTGGGGATACTAAGCATTACAATATGTTCATGAGTTTTACTTCTATTTAGAGATTCTTAGGAAGAAAAGCTGCAATGCATGTACACAACCACCACCTCCACACACACTCTTCTCATTGAAGAGAAGTGGTCCTCTCTACCTGATATATAGTTAATTTGTCCTTCAAAGGTTTTTCAGTTCTAGCATTGTGAGCTGAGGTTATCTTAACAGTAAAGTCATAATTTGGAAGCCTGAAATTTTGTTATCACCCGAGAAAAGACGGGAGCTGACTGTGGCTTAGATCATGAACTTCTTATTGCCAAATTCAGACTTAAGCTGAAGAAAGCAGGGAAAACCACTAGACGATTCAGGTATTACCTAAATCAAATCCCTTATGATTATACAGTGGAAGTGACAAGCAGATTCAAGGGATTATATCTGATTGACAGAGTGCCTGAAAAACTATGGATGGAGGTTTGTGACATTGTATAGCAGTGATCAAGACCATCCCCAAGAAAAAGAAATGCAAAAAGGCGAAATGTTTGTCTGAGGAGGCCATACAAATAGCTGAGAAAAGAAGAGAAGATAAAGGCAGAGGAGAAAAGGATACCCATTTGAATGCAGAATTCCAAAGAATACCAAGGAGAGATAAGAAAGCCATCCTCAGTGATGAATACAAAGAAATAGAGAAAAACAATAGAATGGGAAAGACTAGAGATCTCTTCAAGAAAATCAGAGATACCAAAGGAACATTTCATGCAAAGATGGGCTCAATAAAGGACAGAAATGGTATGGACCTAACAGAAGCAGAAGATATTAAGAAGAGGTGGCAAGAATACACAGAAGAACTATACAATAAAGATTTTCATGACCCAGATAACCACGATGGTGTGATCATTCACCTAGAGCCAGACATCCTGGAATGAGAAGTGAAGTGGGCCTTAGGAAGCATCACTACGAACAAAGCTAGTGGAGGTGACAGAATTCCAGCTGAGCTATTTCAAATCCTAAAAGATGATGCTGTGAAAGTGTTGCCCTCAGTATGCCAGCAAATTTGGAAAACTCAGCCTGCCACAGGACTGGAAAAGGTCAGTTTTCATTCCAATCCCAAAGAAAGGCAATGCCAAAGAATGTTCAAACTACTGCATA
>NW_011495071.1:15248280-15258916 GCF_000754665.1 Bison bison bison
GTAATGCTCAAAATTCTCCAAGCCAGGCTTCAACAGTATGTGAACCGTGAACTTGCAGATGTTCAAGCTGGTTTTAGAAAAGGCAGAGGAACCAGAGATCAAATTGCCAACATCTGCTGGGTCATCGAAAAAGCAAGAGAGTTCCAGAAAAATATCTACTTTTGTTTTATTGACTACACCAAAGCCTTTGTCTGTGTGGATCACAACAAACTGTGGAAAATTCTTAAAGAAATGGGAGTACTAGATCACCTGATCTGCCTCCTGAGAAATCTGTATGGAGGTCAAGAAGCAACAGTTAGAACCAGACATGGAACAACAGACTGGTTGCAAATTGGGAAAGGAGTACGTCAAGGCTGTATATTGTCACCCTGCTTATTTAGCTTATATGCAGAGGACATCGTGCAAAATGCTGGGCTGGATGAATCACAGGCTGGAATCAAGATTGCCAGGAGAAATATCAATAACCTCAGATATGCAGATGACACCACCCTTAAGGCAGAAAGCTAAGAACTAAAGAGTCTCTTGATGAAAATGAAAGAGGAGAGTGAAAGAGCTGACTTAAAACTCAACATTCAGAAAACTAAGATCATGGCAAATAGATGGGGAAACAATGGAACAGTGAGAGACTATTTTGGGGGGCTCCAAAATTACTGCAGATGGTGATTGCAGCCATGAAATTAAAAGACGCTTGCTCCTTGGAAGAAAAGCTATGACTAACCTAAGACAGCATATTAAAAGGCAGAGACATTACTTTACCAACAAAGGTACATCTAGTCAAAGCTATGGTTTTTCCTGTAGTCTTGTATGGATGTGACAGTTGGACTATAAAGAAAGCTGAATGCTGAATAATTGATGCTTTTGAACTGTGTTGGAGAAGACTCTTGAGAGTCCCTTGGTCTGCAAGGAGATCCAACCAGTTAATCCTAAAGGAAATCAGTCCTGAATATTCATTGGAAGGACTGATGCTAAAGCTGAAACTCCAATACTTTGCCCACCTGATGCAAAGAACTGACTTATTGGAAAAGTCCCTGATGCTGGGAAAGACTGAGGTTGGGAGGAGAAGGGGATGACAGAGGAGGAGATGGTTGGATGACATCACCGACACGATGGACATGAGTTTAAATAGGCTCTGGGAGTTGGTGATGGACAGGGAAGCCTGGCCTGCTGCAGTCCATGGGGTCACAAAGTCAGACACGACTGAGTGACTAAACTGAGAGAAAAGATATTTGGAAGGACCCTTCTTACATTAGCATATTCCAATACTTTCTTTAAAATAAGAAAGACACAGGAAAGTTTTTTTTTTTTTTTACTCCATGCTGATCTAAGGCTGGTTTGCTGGTTTTCTCTGCCTCAGGGGCACAATATTAGGAGAGAGAAGAATGCTATTTTTAGTTGAACAGTTCAGCAGATGGAGTCATGAATGCTCATATATCTGAAGGTTGAGGGGCTTGAACCATTAATTTTGATAATGTATTTAACCCTGGGAACAATCAGAAACTGTAACTCTAAGGTTACAGTGCTTTTGACCTTTAGAGAACAGAGGGCACTTGCTACAGTAAACAATATATTATATTGCTACTTATTCTGAGTCTGTACTGGTATAAATTTCAGGACCAGTTGCCATTTGCTTTCCTCAGCTATGTTAGCATTGGTCCTTCAAGTAAGTCAAAAGGTAATGGGGGGGTGGGGAGGGGGCGGAAACAGTATGATGAGGCAGTCATGTAAACATGGCCTTTAAATAGCTAAGATGTTAGATTATTTCTGAAGAAACATTGTCTCAGAAATAAGCTGAGAATGACTCTTTTTTTGATGAAAAAGTGATTTGAGTGTACTGATTCATTTTTTGTGGTTACTTTCAATATGATAGATACCTAAGGTAATTTTGTTTTGTTTTGTTTTTTAATTAGACATAATGTTGCCTCATAGTTGTAGTTTATATTAAATATAATTTAGTGCCATATCATGCAAAGTGGTACACCTGTCTCATACCTTCTTATTAAATGGTGCATGCTTCTCTTTAGTAAATACAGCAGTTAAATATCACACAGTTTAAGAATTTCTAATTAAAATATCTCCACATGTCAGCATATTGGTAATGTATTATTTTAATCCATTTATTTTGTTTATGAAACAGTGACATATGTTTAGATTGTGAAATATATGAGCCTTAAAAATCACTTTATTGAAGAAAATTAATTCCTACAATACTGTCTCAGTAATGTGTTCACTCACCCAGTCAGTCACTGGCGGCACTGCCAGTCTTAATGTAGGGTAGACACACTTACCAGTTTTATCTGCAGAACAGTCTTGGAAAGAAGCAATAACAGTTCTTTTTCTTAGTTCCAAATGATGGGGTTTTCTTCCTCTACTTTTTAAAAAAATTGATTAATTCAAACCTGTCTCCCCAAAACACTTTCTGTTGCTTTAAAAACAAAACTAAACAAAACAAAGAAGAATGGAACTGAGTTATGTATAAGGGATTCTGAGAGACCAATCAAAATTAAAAACAAGCTAGTTACCTTTTCAAAGTTAGACATAGTAATTTGTTTGTCAGCAGGGAGACGTTTGGGTCAGCCCTGAAATAAAGTGACTGTCAGCAGTTATTCCTACAAGACAAGTAATTTCACTCAATGTATTACTGACAGATTGCTCACTTCTCTGAATCACCAGAGAAAACAAACTTAATATTGTTACAGGCAGAGTTTCTGTCTTCATTAGCCTCAGAGAATGATTTTTATCTAACATTCAAAGCCTACCAAGCTTTAGTTGGAACATATTTTAACCAGCAAGTTCTTATAATGATAGTATGTATGGGTGGTAGCCTGAATGAAAGGAAGTAAATATGAAAATTTTAAAAAATCAATATAAATATATTTTCACTTTTATTTGATGGGCATTATGTGTAGTTCTGGAAAGATTTGAGGAAAGCAGTATAATTAGAGCCTTGAAACACTAGAAAAATCCATCAACCATAAGTTATTCTTAAATGAAACTATTAAAGTCTTGCAAAGTTTGCAAAGATAGAGGAGAACAATTGAATTTTTGCAAAAGTGAATAGAAACACATATTTTATTTAAATTATATTGTCAATTTTCATGCTACAAATGGAAAGTGAAGAAGTGCCTATCAACATTGAGAATGTTCCATTTCTATTTTAGTTCCAGCTTGAATCTTTATGATATTATATTTAGATGCTCTTCTCTGGCTCATACCCTGCCTTCTTGTTTGAAATCATAAACATGCCTCAGTTCTGTGGAGGAATGAGAGAGTGAGTGAGCTGGACTGGGTGGGCTTTGGAGGTTGTGATTTCTAATAGAGAGATGAATAAAGAGTTGATTAGAGTGACCTATTACTAGCTACCTGATGGAAAAAAAGTAATGCACTGATTCAAAGCTTGTTCTGAGGACACCAACCAGGGGGTTGTGCTTTGAGGAGAAATGCTTGCTTTTCTCATAATCAGCCTTCTCTCACCCACTTGACTTTAAAAGCATGATGGAATCTGGAAGGACCATTATAGCTGTGATTAGATGAGCTATGGACTAATAGAATAAACTCCATTTTGGAAGCAGAATCTTGAATGAGAGTTTCTGCTATTACTTTCCATGTTGTCCTGTACTGTTCTCAAATTGCCTTCTTTTTTCAGTTTGTTCCATGTAAAAAAGGGATAATATTTTTTTTTTTCCACCCGGAGAAAAAATTCATTTACTGTGAGTAGTAAATGGATTAACAAGGTGTGTATAAATTTCCACAAAAAAATCATTATCAAGATAGGAAAAAAACTTTCCAACATCCCAAATAAGCAGTCAGTTCTACTCTAGCTTAGCTGCCTAAGTGTTTCTGATGGGTGGCTCTGATCTACCAGAATGTGTCACTGAATTCAGGGATTTTTGTTTCTTCTGTTTACTATTGAATCCTCAGTGTTGCCTGTGACCATAGTTGGTAAAATGATTGAATTAGTGAATTTCTTTTTTGGTGGTCATCTGCAACTCAATCTTTGGATTTTTTTTTTTTTTTGCAGGGGAGAGAGGTTATGTTCAGCCAGGTGCTCTGTCTTTAGAGGCATATTCTCATATAAACAACTTACCATTTCTAGGTAGGTTTCTTACAAATAATGGCAGGTGTTAAGTGAGTCTTGGTGAAGGTTAAAAAGATATAGGTAGATCAGAGAAATATGAAGACATTTCCTAGTGTTTGGAAATATGACTTGTCATTGTATTCAAGAATAAGATTATACCTACCCACAAATTAAAACATAGGTAAACTGGATTTTCTCTTAGAAATTTGATTTTCAGTTGATTTTAAAATAATATCTAAAAGTTGAGAGCATGGCTCATCTCACTAAGCTCTGGTAATTACTGTGTTTTAAGTCATTTAATTGATGGGATATTTGGCTGTACTCACAGAGACAGTTTAGTAGGAGTCCAGGACCTTGGAATTACAAAACCTATTCAGTTCTCTATCTTTCTTAGTGTAGCATTTCCACCAATATTCATTTAGCTCCAGCCTTACTAATTAATCCACACAACAAGGAACTCCCAGTATGTGAATACTTGTATTTAAATAGACTGCTTGTAACATGCAGTGGTTTCTAAAATAGTGACAGGTATTTCTATTCCCGTATTTACCAAACTGGAGTTTTGAAGTATTGTTTGGTTGGCATCATGTATCTGTATGTTTATGAGTTATAATGAGCTACCTTGGAATTAAAAGAGATGATGTGACTAAGAACATAGGGGATGGTTTGAAAGCAAAGTATTTTAGTATTTTAAAAAATGCTTCACTCCAGTTTCCAACCATAGAATAAGTCAGGATATGAAACATTTATGAAATTTAAATCAGAAAAAGATATGGTGGGTAACAGAACAGACTGAGCAGAATGGAAACATTTTTAAACCGCTTTATTCAAGCATGATTGACATAAAAAGCTGAACATATTTAACATATACAACTGGATGAGTTTGGAGATAAGTATATATCCATGACACCCCACTCCAGTACGCTTGCCTGGAAAATCCCATGGACAGAGGAGCCTGGTGGGCCGCAGTCCATAGGCTGCAGTCCATGGGGTCGCTAAGAGTCGGACAAGACTCAATGACTTCACTTTCACTTTTCACTTTCCTGCACTGGAGAAGGCAATGGCAACCCACTCCAGTGTTCTTGCCTGGAGAATCCCAGGGACAGAGGAGCCTCGTGGGCTGCCGTCTATGGGGTCGCACAGAATCGGACACGACTGAAGTGACTTAGCAGCAGCAATAGCAGCAGCATATATCCATGAATACGTAACACAATCTATGCCATAAATATATCCATTTATTTCCAAAAGTTTCCTCCCACCATTATTATTATATGATAAGAATATTATTAGATAAGTGATAAGAGCATTTAACATAAGATCTACCCTCTTAGCAAGTTTTCAAGTGTACAATACAGTATTATTAACTATGGGCTTCAAGTTATACAGTAGATATCTAGGACTTATTTATTTTGCCTAACTGAAACTTTGTGCTCTTTGACTCACACTTCCTATTTCCCCTATCTCATCCCCTGGCAATCACTCTTCTACTCTCTGACTCTAAGAATTTGACTGTTTTAGATTCCTCATATAATCGGCATCACATAGTAATTGTTTTCTGTGTCTGAGTTATTTAAATTAGTATGTCTTCCAAGTTTATCCATATTGTTGCAAGTGGCAGGATGTCTTCCTCCTTTTTAAAGGCTAAATAATATTACATTTTATGTACATATTACTTTTTCTTTATCCGTTCATCCATCAGTAGACATTTAGGTTGCTTTCATGCCTTCGCTGTTGTGAATAACGCTGCAACGAACATGAGAAGGCAAATACCTCTTTAAACTCATGATTTCAATTCCTTTAGAGATATATCTAAAAGTTTCAGAACTTTTTTACATTTAAGACTTCCTTTTCAAGGTTTTTTTTATGGTTTAAGATAAAAGTTCAATTTCATTATTTTCCTCATGGATATTCAGTTTTCCCAATGCCATTTACTGAAGAGACTATCCTTTCCCCATTGGGTATTCTTGTTACCATTGTTGAAAATCATTTGACTGTAATTTGTGCAGGCTTATCTCTGGGCTCTTTATTCTGCTCCATTGGTCTATATATCCACTGTATGCCAGTATCATTTTTTTATTATTATAGCTTTGAAATATATTTTGAAATTAGGAGCTTTGTTCTTGTTCAAGTTTGCTTTGGATATTTGGGGTCTTTTGTGGATGTGAGTGAGTTTAGAATTTTTTTTCTTTCTGTGAACAATTTGAGACTTTGTTAGGAATTGCATTGCTTCTATATTCACTTTGAATAATGTGGACATTTTAGCAATTTTAGTTTTTCTAATCCAAAAGTATTTTTAAGTGATACTTTAATGAAAAGGAATTGAGAAGCTACATATAGTTGGATGGATTCCCATCATAGACCTGCCCCAGTGGAGGAATAAAACTTCTGATCAATATATCTAGTGCATATTCACTACTGTCTTGCCAATTCTTCCTTTCTGTTTTACTTGTAGAAATGTTCATATTCTACAGGTACATATGTTTGTGCAAATGCATATCAAATGAAAATTCAAGAAATATTTATAGTGATTTAAAGTTTCTCCTTACTGACTTGAAACCATCTTGCTTTAATTTGACTGTTCTAGATTATTAGGGTTAGGTTAATAATCGCAGTTTAGATATTCCAAGCGCAAATGGCACTATTAATAGATTCTTTTCTCAATTAAATATAAACAAAGAAGCACTCAACATCTACTATGTACTAAATATCCACTGTGCCAGTTGCTGTATGGAAAAAAAGTCATATACTTTCTTCTTTCTTTCCTCTCATAATTGGTGACATCAGTACAGCCATCATGAGTCACACTGAGAAGAATTAATGTAACATTTCTTTTTCTAGCTTTATAAATACCAATTCTTTTATATATATAGTCATTTAATCCTGGTTTGGCTAAGTACTTGCATTGCTTTTTAATAGACAAAAATGGAGGAAAAATAGAGCCAAATTTATTTCCCCAGGCCTCTACCCTCTTGGTCATTTGGTGAAGCAAAACTTTAAATGAAAAAATCTTAATTTCCAGTACACTGAGTTCATTTCTTACTGTGTGTTCCTCTTATAGCACCCTCTATAATACCTATAAACAACCCTTGATGTCATAATACAAATTAACCGAGACTATGACCTTGGTACTTTATCAGGAATTTTCCTAATGCTGTTTAGTCTGGAGTAGAATGAACTAAAAATAATAGATGATAGATATGTATACAGATTTTATTGCTTAAAATATATACTTGTGTTGAACATCTCAACCCTCCAAAGTACAAACATACAGTGCTCATTTGAAGCCAGTTTGAAATAGTTGCTTTTAATCTAGAAAATCAATTTGGGGGATATTTATCAGGTTTTCACTAGTCCACTTATTCACTTGAATTGAATAACTAGTGAAGTATTATTACATCTTTTCTTTTAAAATCCTTATTACTTGAAATTATACCTGTTAGCTTTGAATGACTGACAATGACATAAATCTTACTGTCTCTTGGGATTGTATCAAAATATTTTTTAAAAAGGAAGCTTATAAATGATTGTGCTCAGGAAATTTGAAAAAGTTTGTGTGAAAATTAAAACAACAAATGTACTTGTTCAGTTATTTAACAATATTTATTTAGTGGCTATAAGATGCCAGGTACTATTCTAGACCAGAGGTCCTCAACTGGAGGCAATGTTGCCCCCTAGAGTTCAGTTGATAATATCTGGAGACATTTTTGATTGTTATAACTTGGGATGGGTGTGGAGATGCTATTGGCATCTAGTGAGTAGAGGCCAGGGATCCTGCTGAATACCTTACAGTACACAGGTCAGCACCCTCAACAAAGCAATATCCAGTCCAAACTATCAGTAGCGCTGAGGCTGAGAAAACTTATGTAAAATGAAGTCCTTATCTGATGTAGTTTACATGCTAGTTGGGGAAAGAGAAAATAGGGGAAGAATATTTAATAAAGAGTTGGGATGCTGGGCTGGATGAAGCACAAGCTGGAATCAAGATTGCTGGGAGAAACATCAGTAACCTCAGATATGCAAATAACACTACCCTTATGGAAGAAAGCGAAGAACTAAAGAGTCTCTTGATGAAAATGAAAAAGGAAAGTGAAAAGTTGGCTTAACATTCAGAAAACTAAGATCATGGCATCCAGACCCATTACTAATAGCAAAGAGATGGGGAAACAATGGAAACAGTGACAGACTTTATTTTCTTGGGCTCCAAAATCACCACAGATGGTGACTGCAGCCATGAAATTAAAAGATACTTGCTCCTTAGAAGAAAAGCTATGACCCACCTAGACAGCATATTAAAAAGCAGAGACATTACTTTGCCAACAAAGGTCCATTTAGTCAAAGCTATGGTTTTTCCAGTAGTCATGTATGGATGTGAGAGTTGGACTATAAAGAAAGCTGAATGCCGAAGAATTAATGCTTTTGAACTATGGTATTGGAGAAGACTCTTGAGAGTCCCTTGGACTGCAAGGAGATCAATGAGTCAATCCTATAGGAAATCAGTCCTGAATATTCATTGGAAGAACTGATGCTAAAGCTGAAACTCCAATACTTTGGCTACCTGATGTGAAGAACTGACTCATTGGAGAAGTCCCTGATGCTGGGAGAGATTGAGGGTGGGAGGAGAAGGGGACTACAGAGGATGAGATGGTTGGATGGTATCACCAATCAATGGACATGAGTTTGTGTAGGCTCTGGGAGTTGGTGATGGACAGGAAAGCCTGGCCTGCTGCAGTCCATGGGGTCACAAAGAGTCAGACATGACTGAGTGACTGAACTGAACTGAACTGGGATTGCAAATCTTACTCATCTTAACAGAAATATCCCACCTACCTGTCTACCTATCTACCTGGACATATATGGGCAGATTTAAAATATTGAGACCAATATGATTGGTCTTAGTTCTTTGCTTCACTTGGATCTTCAGAACTAAGACTTTTACTCTAATCAGTCACTTCTGCCTAGAGCAGTCACAATTCTCAACCTTATTTTTTCAGTTGTTTAAGCACACCATATACTCTGGTTTTTGGTAAAGGAATACTATTTCTGACTATAATAGTATATAAATCTGTCTTTCAGAATGAAGTAAATATGAAATTTGGTGAGGACATGGGAGCTGTTCATTAGTTTTTATAGGATGCTATTTGTTGAGGTCCCACAGGATGAGTGGGATCACTCTTGGCAGAGAACCTGTATTTGATGTGTGGACTGGATATTATAAAGGAGCCTAACTTTGTAAAAACAAAACTAGACAAAACAGACTTAAGAATAGTATGAATATTACATATATATGTATACATGTATACATATATGTACAGTCATACATAATACATAGTATTGAATAAGCAATTTATATTTAGACTTTATAATAAATTATACTTTTATATTACCCCATATTTTAGAAGAAGAAAAGTGAGGCTCAGATGGGTTAAGTGACTTGGACCAGATTACTTACCTATTAAACAAAATAGGACTATAATGCATTGTTTAAGTGCATTTTAGAATTTATTTCCTGACCAGGATTCTTTGCTTAAAACTCTGTTGTATGTAGGTATATAGGAAGCACATTCATTTAGAAGTTTTCCTGCACAACTTATTCTCCTCTTATTATAATATCTAAGTGAATTAAAAGTAATGTAATTAAATTATAAAAGGAAAAATTTCAAAGCCAACATCACATTTTTGGGATCTCAAAGAGTTCAGGTATTTTCCAAATTTGTAGTTAACTGTCCAGAAGAAATTTCAAGCCTACTAGAATTAACAAAAATAGCTATCATGAAATATATCTTATTCCATAGCTTTCTTTGGAGGAAAATGCTTATGTTTTTTGCTGAATGCTGAGTTCTTTTCTTTTGAGAGTTTCTAGGCCTGTCTTATAATTTCAAAGTTTTGATGAGTCTCCCGGAGTAGCTGGGGAGTGTGTCCTTGCCCATCCCTCGCCTGTGCTGCCCTCTGAGCGTGTTCAGCAGGTTGCATGCCAGCAGATGAAGCAGATGTTTGACCATACTGGAATGGAGCGCCTGCTGCATCAGGAGCTGGGGATTCCTCTTGACATCTGGACGTTGTTGGGTCGGGATGCCAGCCTCAGGCCAGGAGGCTGCGGGAGCTGTGGGGCAGAGAGCACAGAGTCTTTGCTGCTCTTTAAGCGATTAGTGCACTGAAGCAGCAATAATGTTGAATTATCGCTTGGCTGCTTTCTTCTCAGGAATCTTGGGACAATAGAAGAGTCAGGAAGGAGCATTTACAGTAAAGTCATGTTCAGAGAGACAAGACTAATTATAGAGTATTAAAGAGCTTTATTTTAAAATGATGTAATTTACAAATAGCCTTGGACAGTGTATGCAACTTTTTTAGAACCATCAACCCTGTAGTTTTAAAGAGACTTTTCTAATTTCTAATGGCTAGTATAAAACCATTCTTTCAGCAATTTTCTAGTTTCAGTAAGTCAGGCCAAGTTGTGCCACTGAAGATACAGCATCGGCTAAAAAGAGAAAGTATATTAATGCCTTTAGCTGCTGGGGAAAAGTTCTCTGGCTTGAGGGGAAGAGAGACTTCAGGTTAGAGATT
>NW_011495071.1:15259016-15369727 GCF_000754665.1 Bison bison bison
AGATTGACTGAATTATGCACTGGCTTTTCCAGTTTCACTTTATCACACTGAAAACTGGTCTGCATTTGCTACCCAGAGCTGAAACCATCTGTTACACCAATTTCCTTTATGATATGTGTTATTTAAGCACAATGGATGTGGAAATGGGTAGTTTAAAATGTATTTTGCAATGAACAGTTGTCACATTATGTTGCTTTTCCTCTTATAATTTTTCATTAGCGAGACCTCTGTGCTGAAAGAAGCCTTCTTATAAACAGATTATGGCCATTTGTGTTCACAGTAATATATTGGAGAAGAATGCTATGTTGCTCTCACTTAACCTCTCGTATTCTAAGGGGGTTATATTTAATTAACACTGGTGAGAGGCTGACCTGAGAGGCTGTAGAAAGTGATTGAACTGCATTTTCCAAGCTCTGCTCTAGTCAGCTGGGAAAGAAAAAAAAAAATTAGAAAGTACTATTTTCTGAAATTCCTTCTAACTAAGCTGTATTTCAACGGGCCATTTAATGCTCAAATGGACAAAGGTATTACTTCAGTCATTGAATTGTATCAAGCTCCTTCTCAGAGGTCCAGTTTAAACACTCTATAGGAAAAGTGGTTTAGCATCACATTCTCAATGGATTATTGCTTGATCTGCTTAAAAATAAAAAAGCGAATCATTTTTTTGAAAAAGAAAGAGAAACAGTCACTGTCACTAAATGGAGTGGAGCATGTGCCCTAACTAGTCCTCAGTGCACTGGGATTGCCCTCCAGAGTTTAGGGGATCCTTAAACCACATAGAAAAAGATACACCTCTATAAGGTGCTCACCTGCTCAGAACACCTTCCTCACATCCTAGGAAGTGTTTGCTCCAGGGCCCGAGGGGTAGTCCCTGAATAATGAATGCATAGCTATATCATTGGCTTAGACATAGTACAGCAGAGTGAGAGCAAGAATGAGGAGTTTTCTGAGAAAGTAGAGGCCTAGATCTGACCAATTTGGGCTGAAATCCTCCACCTTCCCATACCTTTCCATCCATTTATCAATGGTTTTAATAAAGAGGCATTGCTGATTTGCAGAATAAAGTAACCGTATATAATTCATCTATATCCAACCATATTATTCCTGATTTTAGATCCACCTCTGCCACATTTCCTGACTGTGAAACTCTTAACACCACATACCATTATACCTCATTGTGAAAAAGGAAAATGACACATGTCATCAGGTGATGGCATGCTACTCTGTGTTTGAACAGCATGCTCACTCTTTATTTAGTAGCTAGCTTGTTCCGTGACATCCTGTCTATACAATAGTAAATGGCTCGGAGGTTTCAAAAAATCAGTTCCATAGACCTCTTCAGTTAAAAGAATGATGTGAACATGAGCTAATGTCCTCTGAAACTCAGTCTCCTCAGCTATGAAATGGGGATAATGATACCTCCCATATCACAAGGATTAAATGAAGTAACACAAGTCAATCAGCTAGGACAATGTCTACTACATAGAAAATACTCAATAAACACCGTTTCTCTCCACATCCTTATACTTGTATCTCTCTTATTAATTCATTAATTAAACATATTTTTAAAGCATGTACTGTGTACTTTAGGTACTCTATTAGGCAAACAAGCTAAACACGTTCCTGCCTTCTTATAGCCTGGGGATGAAAGCAATTAAATGAGCCACACTAAAAGTGATACAAACAGGTAAGATACAGCTGATCACTTGGTATGTGTGTATACAAATATACTCATTTATTGGTTGATCAAGCTGGTTGTATATAGATTTTTTGAAATATTTTTGTCCTAATGCCTATGCCTGATGAGCACACCAGATTTCAAAAAGCACAAGGCATGGTACAGCGCTCTTTTAGCAAGAAACCAATTAAGGTGGTGTTCTTGCCTGGAGAATCCCAGGGATGGGGGAACCTGGTGGGCTGCTGTCTATGGGGTCGCACAGAGTCGGACACGACTGAAGTGACTTAGCAGCAGCAAGAAGCAATTAAGGTATTTTAAACTGGACTTAACCACTATTTGGAAAAAGTGCCACAATATTGAAAGAAAAACTTTCACAAGTAGACAAAGAGATTAAAAAAATGGCATAATTTTCAGAGCTAGAAAGGCCTTCAGAGGCCTTGAAGACCAGATCCCAACTCTACTACTGGTTCTGTGAGCTTGAGCAAATCAATCTTTCTATACCCAGATTCTGGGCTTCCCCAGTGGCTCAGACAATGAAGAGTCTGCCTGCAATGCAGGAGACCGGGGTTCAATCCCTGGGTCAGGAAGATCCCCTGGAGAAGGAAATGGCAACCCACACCAGTATTGTTGCCTGGAAAAATCCCATGGATGGAGAAGCCTGTCGAGCTACAGTCCATGGGGTTACAAAGAGTCAGACATGACTGAGTGACTAACACTTTCATACCAGATTCTATTAAGTGGATTAGTAATGATATCTATACTCCTTGGGCGGTTGTGAGAAATAAATAAGAAAATGTTTGTCAAAAATGCTTCACACACTGTCAAGTGGTCTTCCCTGGTGGCTCAGTGGTTAAGAATCCATCTGCCAGTGCAGGAGATGTAGGTTTGATCCCAGGGTCAGGAAGATCCCCTGGAGAAGGAAATGGCAACCCAACCCAGTATTCTTGCCTGGGAAAATCCCATGGACAGAGGAGCCTGGAGGGCTACAGTTCTTAGGGTCACAGAAGAGTTGGACATGACCTAGCTACTGAACAACAACACACCGTCTAGTATCATGTGAATCTTTTGATTTTTGCAGAGACTGAGGCCTAGAGAGATAGATTAACCTGCCAAAGCTACATGGCTTGTAAATGGCCTGAGTTACAGTGTGTAGAATTGTGAGGCAAGAGTATGAAGAGCTAAATTTTATGATTTCCAAATAAATTTTGGATGAATAACTGAATTTTAAACATATGGCCAAGAGGATAATACAGCTCATGCTTCCACTTGTTCTCAGAGGGGGCAGAGGATGAGATGGTTAGGTAGCATCACTCAATGAACATAAATTTGAGCAAACTCTGGGAGAGAGTGGAGGACAGAGGAGCCTGGTGGGCTACAGTCCATGGGGTCACAAAAGAGTCAGACATGACTTAGTGACTAAACAACAACAATTCTTTGAAAAAACAAAATAAGGTATATTAAATATTAGACCCTCTAACAGTACAGGTAGTAACAAGGCCAGAATAAAACTTATATAAACATGAAAAAGGATTAATTATAATTAATTCAGTCATACATTAATTCCCCATGCATGAATGCTAAGTCACTTTCAGTCTTGTCTGACTCTTTGTGACCCTATGGACTATGTATAGCCCACCAGGCTCCTCTGTTCATGGGATTCTCCAGGCAAGAATATTGGGGTGGGGTTGCCATTTCCTTCTCCAGGGGATCTTCCCTTCCCACCCAGGGGTCAAATCCACGTCTCTTCTGTCTCCTGCTTGGCATGTGGGTTCCTTACCACCAGCAACACCTGGGAAGCCTATTTCCCACATGTTTATTAAGTGCCTACTGTGTAGTAAGCACTCTTTTCTATTTGGGGGATATTAAAATGGATAGAACTTGATCCTTGCCCTCAGAGGGCCTACAATCTGGTAAACAATGTGATAACTGTTAAAGAATATGTGCTTCCAGAATAAAAATGCTATGGAAGGAGAAAGTGTTAAGCTCTACCTGGAGAAGTATTGGCAATCTTTATGGATGAGATGATGTTAAAATGAATCTTGAGAGGAAAGTAGAAATTCACTAGGTTTATGGGAGAGCCATTCAGAGTGGTAGAGATACAGAGGAGAGAAAAAGCACTCCAGACAAAAAGCAGTCTGCCCGTCGGTGTAGGAGCACTAGATAGCATGGCACATTCAGAAAACAACAAATGGTCTGGCATAGGCTGAGTGTGTGAGAGCAATAGGAGGTGAGGCTGGAAAGGTAAGCAAGGGGTCAGATCGCAAAGTGCCTTTTACACCACACTTGGGAATTGGCAACGCTTGTGGTAGACGTGATTTTATTCACACCGTAAATGGTAAAGTGGTATAAGGTATAGAGAACAGCTTTATGATGTGATATTCCTCTATTAATCTGATCTCTAGTTTACATTTCCCATTACACTAGATTTAATAGTTAGGAAACTGCATTTGGTAAGATTCATGGTCCCTTTAGTACAATGGTACCCTGTGGCAAGTGAAACTGTACAAATAGTGTAATGATACACGCAGAATAAACAAAACTGTTTAAGATTGAAGCAAAGCCAAGGTCCAACCATTTCCCCGGGATTTGGGGAAATCTTGTAATCTGCAGTTTGTACTAAATCCAATCATATTTAGCACATTGCTTCTCAGCGAATGGGCCTTCATACTATATTTCAACCAAATGATGAAACAAGGAGTAAAATCTATAAAGAAAAGCTATGGTTCTTCTAATTGTTAATGCCTTGCAATTATGCCCCTTTCTGGAATAATAAAATGTTCCTTGGCAGAGGTCAGGATCTCTGCCACTGACTTATTTAACAGATCCTCTTAACATCTGTCCTGCAGACTGTGCACTTTATTAGCAGACAAGAGACCCAACAGACTTAGCCTGCTGTGTCCCTTTTTCACATTCACACAGCTGTGGATTAACTCAGACTTTCCAGAAGAGGACCAACCAGAAGGGATAGTAATGTTATTGGCTGATTCTAAAAAGATGGGGGAAAAAAAAGCAGAAACAAATGTTTCCCCTAGTACAATTCAGTGTTTTTAGGGTGACAATTACCAGTCTGTTTTAAAAAGGAATAAAAGCAGCTATTTCACTAAAAAGGGAAAGTCTATTCATATCTGTGTGGGAACCTAATCAGGCTCTTGTTTCCAATGACGATGACTCCTCAGTCGCACCAGGTCTGTGACAAGAATGCTTCTTTTGTATGCCGATAATGTGGAAACGATAAAATTTCCTTTAAGAGACATATGTGTTTACATCATGAGATGTGTTATTTGACAAAATGCTTTGTTCTCCTCGAATTTTCCGTGCAGAGTTTCATGCTGGGTTGTTTGGCTGGAAATCTTTGATTAACTAGAATTAGTTGCTGAAATAAAATAGACACTTTTGTTTTATGTGTCCTCTCGCTGAGCTGTAAATTATAGTAAAACATATAAGAAGTGACAGAAAGAAGTGCTGATTTGAACCTCTGACCCACGATGGGCACAAAAACATAAGATTACTCCTTCAAAGAGCTGCATAGAGACATAAATATTCCATGGTCCGCTTGAAATTATGCCCTCTTAACAAAGAAAAGTTGTGATTTTGCATCATGTAACCAGAGTTTTCTAGAGGTGCTACAGTAGGCTTAGAGGAGATACTGAGATTCTGAAAATCCATCCCCCCCCCACCCCCAAATGAGGACTTTGAATTTTTAAAGCGTTTTCTCTGTCCAACAATGGACAATGGAAACAAGAACAAAGCAAAGTTCCTGTTCCCTCAGTGAATAGCCAAGGGTGGTTTCCCTTTTTTCAGAGAAGTGATACATTTTATAAATCTTAAGGCTTCCTCAAAGTTACATTGGCCCTCAGTGTGAATATTTTAGTTCTATGGAACAGTCTTGGGGTACTAGCCCAAAGAAATGGGCTAGGAGGAGGAGACCTTTCTAAAGCAGAACAGAAATTCTAGTAGCCTAAACACTCCCTTGTTGTTGGGATTGGTGCCCATTCTGCTCAGGACTTTTGTAGTTGTTGTTAAATAATTTTACAGGATTATTTTTAAACTTTTAGCTAACGTAAGATCTGGTGTTTTTTTTTTTTTTTTGCTTTACTGTAAGTAAAACCTACCTAACTGTCCTCAGTCAAAACTATTTCTGATGGATGTGTTAACTACATTGTAATAATCATTTCACCGTAGATTCTCATATCAAATTATCACGTCTCCACGTTAAAGTTACACAACTTTATTTACCAATTATACCTCAATAAATCTGGGAGGAAAAAAAAAACCAAATTGTTCCCAGTGATGTGTCTCAGTAGCAATTTGTAAATGTACCATATTGTGTGTTTCTTCCCTTCTTCCTATTCTTGGTGTGAGTACCTGAAAGGCATCCTGTCTTCTTAATCTTTGTATTCCTAATATTTTTTTTTATTAAATTAAGTAAAAATGCCAAGTATTTTCTGAATAAGGTCTTTGGAGTGACATCTGTTTAAGCAGATTTACCAATAAAGATTTAAGAGCTTACAGATTTTGAGTCTTTATGGCGTAGTAGTAGTCTTTATGGTGAGCCCCTGTTTTAAGTATTTATGTGCATTAATTCATTTATTCCATTCTACAAATCTTTTGGAGTAAGTGCTATTAGTTTCCCATTTTAAAGATGTGGAAATTTAAGGCACTGGGCGATTACATAACTTTCCCGAGATCGCATAATTAGTAGGTTCTGACTGAAGAGTGTGCACTCTTAATCACTGTATTATCCTGCTCATAGCAACATATAAACCTTATTTTTCTAAGCTTCTTCTTCAGTCCTTTGTATTAACCATTACCTGCTTCATCTGCTGTAATGATTTCTCAAGGTGGATTATTGAGATATGTATCAGTATCATGTCTAGTGACAATACAGCACGTTATATGTTTATGATAGACTATTTAAATAATTTTTACTATGGCTGCTATGTATAAGGTATCATTCCTTTCTGCTAATTAGGGAGTAAGCCATGGGTATTACTGTAGGATACAGATGGCATATTTACATACTGCAAAATATGCTGAAGTTCTCCAATTGGCAATACTAATAATTTGCAGTTTAAAAATGAAAGTAGACGTGGCTCTTAAACAGTGTAAAATATTTATTTGAATTTCAAAAATACAGAAGAAAATATAAGAGTAAGGGAAGAAGAGTATATTTTGCATCATTTCTTGCCAGTTTACCGGATCACTTAAAAGTGAATTCAAAATGCATCCTTATCTCTCAATATTGATTGCAAATGCACATTTCATGTTATTATTAATATGAGATTTTTAAAAAGTAAGTTTGTACATTTCATCATAGATATGAAATTTTGTTCATTAGCATAATTCTTGTGTTCAATCTTCCAAAATCTCCTGAGATTTTAAAAACCAGCTTAAAAGAGTTTACAGTTTTAAAAAGTAAAATATTTTCATGTAATAAACACATTTATTGCCAACTAGCAATATTTGTTCTATCCACTCATTAAAGGGGAAAAATAGCATTTAGAAAATATTATACCTTCTTTTCATGCATTTTTCCCCAAAGATATATTTTTAACAAGTTAAAAACTTTTTTCATTGCATACTTACCCATATTTGTCTTCATTCTGTGTTGTTTTGGAGGCTTCATTATGGCTGGAAATCGAAGGGCACGGAAGCTAGACAGTTGTAGAATATTTTTCAAGCAATAGCATCTGGTTTCTTGGCAGTCATCACAGGCCAAGGCAAGGCAGCAGTGGCACATCTCCAGATTTTTCTGTGGGTATTGCTGAGGGATTTCCGGGTCTGCCATGTTGTTGTAATAGTGTTTCTAGAAACCCAGAGACTCAGAGTGGAATCTAAAGTCGGTCTGATAGTACTCAAGGTCTGCATGATCTGACCTCCTTGCTATCTTTGTGACACCTGGCCTATTACTCTGCCCAGCTCACTCAGCTGCAGCCTCACTGGCCTTCTTGCTGTTTCTCACCTACGCATAAGCACACCTTGGTCTTAGGACTTGCACCTTTTCTTTGCCTCTGCCTGAAGTGCTTACCCAGATAACACCCTGGTTTGCTTCCTCACTTCTTTCAGGTCTCTACTCAAATGTTTCCTTCTTTTAGTTTTCCTGACCTCCTCTATATTTCTTGCATAGCACCTGGCCAGGAGTAGCTACTCATTAAATAAGTTTTGAATGAACTTTACCTTTCAGTTACAAAGAAACAATGCTTTTGAATATCGGGAAATATGAAAAGTATTTTATTGAACTATTTACTTTTATTTAAAAGTATTTTATTAAACACACACCCAGATATATCTTTTGAAAAATTCCTTGTGACTTAATTTTGGGGAAATAATGCTTGGATTTCAAACTCAACTTCTGGACTCATTGATGAGTTTTATAGCCTATTGGTAGAGTCAAGATGCGTTTAAGACTTTTCTGATGAGCTAAGACTTTGTGACTAGAGAGTTAAAGTAGCATTACAAATGCAAGCTGTACCACTTGGAACACATTCAGAGAGCTGGATCTCTCCAGCATTGCCTGCCCATCTCTTGGAAACAGAGGAAAACAGATTCATTCCCATAATGCCGATTTCCAACTGCCCTCATTAATCACCTCTTCGAATATCTTGCTTTAAGAACCAAATTACTAATTGTTTCAGTGACGGAACTTTTATTTCTGTAAATAAAGCCTTATGTATTTACATATTTTATTTGGCACCCTGACAGAAAAGATACTTGGAAGAAGCAGTGAGAGATTGAGTTTTCTTGCTAAAACTATTGGGGGTGGATTTGTTTGTTTTTAGTATTTGCTCTGTGCAACTGTGTTCCATAAGGAAATTGCTCTCCTAAGTGCATTCAAATAGAATTGGTGCTATCAGAGAATGATTTTTTTTCTTTGCATAGCAGACCACTGGATGTTCTGTGATTTGATGGATTCCAAATTTTTTTAAAAAAATTCTCTTTGTGTAAGGGTAAGGCCTTTGACCTGGGCCTCTTTTCTATTCTTTTTTCCTTTTTTCACAGCTTCTCCTCTCCTTCACACGCAGCATATCCCCCCTGTTCCGCGTCCCATTAACACAATGAGTTATGTCAGAGGAGCAAGCTTCTCAGTGCTTGGGAAAATAGGCAAGATGATCTCTAGCCAGGAAAACTCTCTTTTTCAATTCATTTTTCTTTACTTGACATTCTTGAGCCGGCAGCAGGGGATAATGAAATGAATTAAACAGGTCCTGGCTCTTCAGTGGCTTACACTCAATGCCTGTCCCGTTTTCCCCTTGATTTTTCGTGGGAAGACAAACGGCAGAAGTCTCAAAGAGGGTGAAATACGTCTGCTCTCACCTGAGACAAATTTTGCCCTTTCTGTGTATTTGCATAAACTTTGATTTAAAAAATTTGTAGAAACATTAATATCATTATAATTAACCTAAATACTGTGGTTACATTTTAAAATGTTACATCTTATGACAAACATTAAAATAAAATTCTACAGCATAAATAATTCTCGGGTGCCCAATGATTACTTTCTAAGTACATGTAGGATGAATTTCTCTTTAAATCTTAGGGAAATGGTGAAAAAAACATCCCTTTTAATGGAGTCCAAACTAAAAGCTCTGATAGAATGTACAAATTCTATTTGCAGTCAGTCCCCCAGGAAAACGGAACACAGGGAGAAATGAGTCCCTGTGAACACTGAATGGGAAAATTAAGGAACCTGGGTTCTAGATTTCATTCAGCCCCAGCTCACCACTTGGTATGCTTATACAAATCACTTCTTTTTCTAGGTTTGCATTTTCTTCATCTGTAAAGAAAAGGGCTCAGATTAAATCATGTATACAATTCTTTCTTCTGTTAACATTGTGTTGTCTGATGTTTCTTTGCAAGAAAATCAATGCATTACATGGCGAATTCACATGCTTATTGGTTCAAGAAGTCATAAGTGAAGAGAAATTACCTCCATCTCTGGGGTTCCTTTTGGAGAAGGTGTGAGGAAAAGTATACTAAGAAAAGGGTGTGGGCAGAAATTATAGCAATTTTAAGGAGACAGAGACAAGAAAGTAAAATGAAGGGGTTTTAGTGGCTCATATTAACAAAACATGTATTAATTGTGAGACATTAAGTTAGTTTCTAGGGACATAAAAACAAATAAGACTCAATTCTTTCCTTAATTAGGGAGCTCACAATTTGGAGAAAGTACACAGAGATAGAGAATGAGATATAGTGGGAATACGAAGGAGGCAGTAGACAGGTAAGTCTTTAAGGAGAAAGTGATGAGTAGAATTATGGAAAATAGGAGCGTTTAATAGGAAAGGAAAATATGGCAATAAAAAATATGCAGGAGGGGCAAGGGGACTGACTTGGAATTAACCCAGTACGTGACTGTGATGAGTGGGAGGAGTCGCTCTTTCCCTGTTGCTCCTCTCTCCTCCTGTTCTCACAGCCAGTTTTCTATGGTGTCAAATACGAGGGATATAGCTAAACAAGTACCTTCTATGCTGAAAACAAGGACTTCAGTTCTTTCCTTCCATAAAACCACAGCTATATTTCCTGGATCATTTTGTTGACATTGGAGGTTTATGAGAAGTAAAAGTATTTGTGATCTCTTTCAAATTATTTTTAAACTCTCTCCCCCACCCCTCCTTCAGTCTGTAATGACTTATTACTGACACACTTTCTTCCCTGTGCTGAACAAGCACTAAATCAAGCTGCTTAATTACCCCTGTCTCCTTTTCACCTTCTTACAGCCTCACTGCTGAACTTACCCAGCTTTTATAGCATTCCTTGGTTGGTAGAATGGTCATCAGCATTGTTTTGAGAGGGTAACAAAATCCAGGATATCCCTGGTGAACTGAGCCAGGCTTGGGGCCTAGACAGCATCAGTCACGTAAGTAATGAGATTTCCTGAAGAATGCCACCCTACCCAACCTGCTTGTTTCTCCAACATCTCCTTATGACACCTCAAGTAGTGTCTAGTATATGAGAACAGAATCTGAGTTAACCTGGGCTAGAAGCCTGGGATTCTCAGACTTTGTGTGGAACCACAGTAAATCAGGTAAATATAAAGGAGAGAGTTGAAGTCTTCAAGTCAGTGTCTATTGAATGCTTTTATAGAATAGCATTTTCTCTTTTCTTCCTTTCTTCATTATCTACCAATAGGCGAGTTGTATTTGAAGGAGAAAAATTTTTTTTTTTTTCCCTCTCTGGGTTAGATTCCGACAGGCCACTTTAAAATGCCCTTTCTAATTGAAATGACAAAACACAGGAGAATTTACTCCAAAGAGAATCCAGCGTGTGAAGTCGTGTCTGCCTTTTTTTATTGTTGGTTTCCATATACTAGAGCCTACTGGTGCCAATTTAAAGCCCCTGTCAGCTTCCCTTTTTATCAAGTTCTCCTATTTCTACCCGTAGTCTGCATAGTTCTTTTTTACTTTATCAGTCTATTAAACATATGTCACTAGGGTATTTCAGGTGTCTTCTATTATGGCTCACAGCTTGGTTGGAGAAGAAAGTTTAGCTAAAAATTGTGCCCCTTACTCCTTCAAAGTGGCTGGTAGTACCCTTAAGTCTTCTTTCTCCATTTGAGAGTATGAAGGACTATTTTAGGAAACGGAGAAGGCAATGTCACCCCACTCCAGTACTCTTGCCTGGAAAATCCCATGGACGGAGGAGCCTGGTGGGCTGCAGTCCATGGGGTCGCTAAGAGTTGGACACGACTGAGTGACTTCACTTTCACCTTTCACTTTCATGCATTGGAGAAGGAAATCGCAACCCACTCCAGTGTTCTTGCCTGGAGAATCCCAGGGACAGGGGAGCCTGGTGGGCTGCCGTCTATGGGGTTGCACAGAGTTGGACACAACTGAAGCGACTTAGCAGCAGCAGCAGCATTTTAGGAAAAGTAGCTGTGAGACATCTGGAAGATGTCAGAACAGCTCAGAAGAGCAGCAATATCAGAATCTCTTCTTGGAAAATGATTCTTATCTGGTAGTTAGGAACAGGAAATGGGTTTCATTGTGATTCACTGTATAGCTTATTTTAAATAATTTCAACATGTAGTAGCAGGATGCATATGGTCTTTAAAGTGAGACTGACTCAAAGATGGAAAATAATTCCTATTATACATAACTATTTTGAAGATGAAATAAAATAAGTGTAAAATACCTAGCATAGTATCTGACTGAGATGGTGCTCAATATATGTTTGTTGAATTAACACATGAATGAATAGAGGTGATAACTGAATGACTGGATGAGTGGTGACGTGAAAATCATGCAATTATGAGAATAAAAGTCCTTCCACCTTTTTTTCTGTGGTGCTCTCCTTTGGAGATCTTATGTGATTTATCACAGAAAGCAGGTATAAAAGAATGTGTATTTCACATTGTGGTGAGTATTAGATACACTGTGACACCATCCATTATAAGTTGACATAAATTTGACTCTTTGGGAGGTAAAGCATGCCTTTCTTCTCAAATACAGTAGTGTTGTAAAATGACCCTGATACAATATATTTCTTAGGTCTTGATGAGACCTAAGCCTGGTGTGTGTGCTCAAAGACACTCAAGAATTTCACTTTAAGGCTGAGTGTGGTTGGTAGGACCTACTGTTTTGTGTTAAATCTAAGTGGACTTAGTTTTAAAAGTGTCACTAGAATACAAATGTAAAATAGGTTTTTCTTTAAGGCTAGTCTCAGGACACAGAACTCCCGAAACACAACTCAGTTCAGTTCAGTTTAGTCGCTCAGTTGTGTTCGACTCTTTGCGACCCCATGAATCGCAGCACGCCAGGCCTCCCTTTCCATCACCAACTCCAGAGTTCACTCAGACTCACGTCCATCGAGTCAGTGATGCCATCCAGCCATCTCATCCTTTGTCGTCCCCTTCTCTTCCTGCCCCCAATCCCTCCCAGTATCAGAGTCTTTTCCAATGAATCAACTCTTCACATGAGGTGGCCAAAGTACTGGAGTTTCATCTTTAGCATCATTCCTTCCAAAGAAATCCCAGGGCTGATCTCCTTCAGAATGGACTGGTTGGATCTCCTTGCAGTCCAAGGGACTCTCAAGAGTCTTCTCCAACACCACAGTTCAAAAGCATCAATTCTTCGGCGCTCAGCCTTCTTCACAGTCCAACTCTCACATCCATACCTGACCACTGGAAACACAACTAGAGGTATATATTTGTGGGTTTGTGAAATTGTCATAGGACTTTCTTAATCCAATTTACTTACAAGTTTGATCAATAAGCTGGTAGTGAAACATAGAAAAGAGTCTTTATGTCTTGATTCTAGTTCATTGCTCTTTCTAGATACCTCTCTTTCGGGGATAGAGTCTGAAACTATTTGTGTGGCCTAGTAAGACCCTACCCCTCTTTTGCCTCTTCCCGTGCCACTCTGTGCTCCTCAATAGTCCTGCCTTGTTGGCCTGCTTTAAGTTCCTTGAAAACATTATTTTCTTTCCTTTTCTTGCCTCAGAGCCACGGTAATTGATGTTTCTTCTTTCTGGAATACTCTTTATCAACTTTTCCACCTGGGTAGTTCTCAAAGCATTGCTTCCTTAGAAAAACTATTTTTATCCTCCAAACTATATTAAATACTTTTGTTAGATAGTCTCTTGACATTCTATAGTTTTCTTTCTCAACACTTATCCTAGCCATCATTCATAGTTACTTCCAAAGGGTTTAATAGTGCTGTTAAACAGGGACCATTTCCGAGTTGCTTGTGGTTGCACTTCTATTGTTTAGAACAGTGTTAGGTAATAGTACACTAAATAAAGATTTGCCACTGAAAAAATTCACCACTACTGGAAGTGTGCTTGAAAGGTGCAAAGATTGGTTCATATATCCATTTCTACTTAAATAATAATGTTGAAATGAGGACTAAAGCGTTCTTATTCTCCCTCCAGTACTAACTATATGATCTTGGGCAAGCTACTTTTATTCTCTAGACCTTGGCTTATCAGTACAATGAAGAGGTCAGACTAGAATAAATGATCTGTTAAGCCCCTTTCAGCTGTAGGTACTAAGTATGTTACTGTTCAGCTTACAGAAATTTTAATACTGGCTACTTTATTAAAACTGAACTAATAATAAATGTAGAATTTTTTTAGCCATAAAATAGTAAAAGTGTTTCTTAAAGTGCCTCTATAGAATATGAGTGATTTTATAATTTTGAAAAATATTTAGCTAGGCTCATTTTTATGTGTACTCTATGTCTTTTATATATTTTGGATAAAGAGACAATTCAGTATCCCAAATGACCACTGAACATTTTTGCAAAATTAAAATGGAAAGACCTATATTTACAAAAACAGTCTTCATCAAAGTTTATAAGACTTTGACTAAGCCTAATGTAAGCTTTACTACACTGTTGACTTTTTAAAACCTCAATGTTATTTGGAAATGAATGTTCATTATCATCATCATTATAACTATGAACAATGATCTGAGAATCTTACATGAAACAATATTTTTGTAAGCTATTATATAGTAGTTCAGTTGCTCAATCGTGTCTGACTCTTTGTGACCCCATGAACTGCGGCACGCCAGGCCTCCCTGTCCATCACCAACTCCCAGAGTCTACCCAAACCCATGTCCATCGAGTCAATGATGCCATCCAACCATCTCATCCTCTGTCGCTCCTTTCTCCTCCTGCTCTCAATCTTTCCTAGCATTAGGGTCTTTTCCAATGAGTCAGCTCTTCGCATCAGGTGGCCAAAGTACTGGAGGTTCAGCTTCAGCATCAGTACTTCCAATGAACACCCAGGACTGATCTCCTTTAGGATGGACTGGTTGGATCTCCTTGCAGTCCAAGGGATTCTCAAGAGTCTTCTCCAACACCACAGTTCAAAAGCACCAATTCTTTGGTGCTCAGCTTTCTTTATAGTCCAACTCTCACATCCATACATGACCGCTGGAAAAACGATAACCTTGACTAGACGGACCTTGGTTGGCAAAGTAATGTCTCTGCTTTTGAATATGCTATCTAGGTTGGCCATAACTTTCCTTCCAAGGAGTAAGCGTCTTTTAATTTCATGGCTGCAATCACCATCTGCAGTGATTTTGGAGCCCCAAAAAATAAAGTCTGACACTGTTTCCATTGTTTCCCCATATATTACCCATGAAGTGATGGGACCAGATGCCATGATCTTCATTTTCTGAATGTTGAGCTTTAAGCCAACTTTTTCACTCTCCTCTTTAACTTGCATCAAGAGACTTTTGAGTTCCTCTTCACTTTCTGCCATAAGGGTGGTGTCATCCGCATATCTGAGGTTATTGATATTTCTCCCAGCAATCTTGATTCCAGCTTGTGCTTCTTTCAGCCCAGCGTTTCTCATGATGTACTCTGCATATAAGTTAAATCAGCAGGGTGACAATATACAGTCTTGACGTACCCCTTTTCCTATTTGAAACCAGTCTGTTGTTCCATGTCTAGTTCTAACTGTTGCTTCCTGACCTGCATACAGATTTCTCAAGAGGCAGGTCAGGTGTTCTGGTATGCCCATCTCTTGAAGAATTTTCCACAATTTATTGTGATCCACACAGTCAAAGGCTTTGGCATAGTCAATAAAGCAGAAATAGATGTTTTTCTGGAACTCTCTTGCTTTTTTGATGATCCATTGGATGTTGGCAATTTGATTTCTGGTTCCTCTGCCTTTTCTAAAACCAGTTTGAACATCAGGAAGTTCATGGTTCACATATTGCTGAAGCCTGGCTTGGAGAATTTTGAGCATTACTTTACTAGTATGTGAGATGAGTGCAATTGTGCAGTAGTTTGAGCATTCTTTGGCATTGCCTTTCTTTGGGATTGGAATGAAAACTGACCTTTTCCAGTCCTGTGGCCACTGCTGAGTTTTCCAAATTTGCTGGCATATTGAGTGCAACACTTTCACAGCATCATCTTTCAGGATTTGAAATAGCTCAACTGGAATTCCATCACCTGCACTAGCTTTGTTCATAGTGATGCTTTCTAAGGCCCACTTGACTTCACATTTCAGGATGTCTGGCTCTAGGTGAGTGATCACACCATCACGATTATCTGGGTCGTGAAGCTCTTTTTTGTACAGTTCTGTGTATTCTTGCCACCTCTTCTTAATATCTTCTGCTTCTGTTAGGTTCCTACCATTTCTGTCCTTTATTGAGCCCATCTTTGCATGAAATATTTCCTTGGTGTCTCTAATTTTCTTGAAGAGATCTCTAGTCTTTCCCATTCTATTGTTTTCCTCTATTTCTTTGCATTGATTGCTGAGGAAGGCTTTCTTATCTCTCCTTGCTATTCTTTGGAACTCTGCATTCAAATGGGTATATCTTTCCTTTTCTCCTTTGTTTTTTGCTTCCCGTCTTTTCATAGCTATTTGTAAGGCCTCCCCAGACAGCCATTTTGCTTTTTTGCACTTCTTTTTCTTGGGGATGGTCTTGATTCCTGTCTCTTGTACAATGTCATGGACCTCCATCCATAGTTCATCAGGCAGTCTGTCTATCAGATCTAGTCCCTTAAATCTATTTCTCATTTCCACTGTGTAGTCATAAGGGATTTGATTTAGGTCATACCTGAATGGTATAGTGGTTTTCTCCACTTTCTTCAATTTTAGTCTGAATTTGGCAATAAGGAGTTCATGATTGGAGCCACAGTCAGCTCCCAGTCTTGTTTTTGCTGACTTCATAGAGCTTCTCCATCTTTGGCTGCAAAGAATGTAATCAATCTGATTTCGGTGTTGACCATCTGGTGATATCCATGTGTAGAGTCTTCTCGTGTTGTTGGAAGAGGGTATTAGTTAGAGTTTAACTGGACATGGAACAACAGATTGGTTCCAAATAAGAAAAGGAGTACATCAAAGCTGTATATTGTCACCCTGCTTATTTAACTTATATGCAGAGTACATCTTGAGAATCGCTGGGCTGGAAGAAGCACAAGCTGGTATCAAGATTGCTGGGAGAAATATCAATAACCTCAGATATGCAGATGACACCACCCTTACGGCAGAAAGTGAAGAGGAACTCAAAAGCCTCTTGATGAAAGTGAAAGAGGAGAGTGAAGAAGTTGGCTTAAAGCTCAACATTCAGAAAAGGAAGATCATGGCATCCAGTCCCATCACTTTATGGGAAATAGATGGGGAAACAATGGAAACAGTGTCAGACTTTATTTTTTGGGGCTCCAAAATCACTGCAGATGGTGACTGCAGCCATGAAATTAAAAGATGCTTACCCCTTGGAAGGAAAGTTATGACCAACCTAGACAGCATATGAAAAAGCAGAGACATTACTTTGCCAACAAAGGTCCATCTAGTCAAGGCTATGGTTTTTCCTGTGGTCATGTATGGTGAGATTTGGACTGTGAAGAAAGCTGAACACCGAAGAATTGATGTTTTTGAAGTGTGGTGTTGGAGAGGACTCTTGAAAGTCCTTTGGACTGCAAGGAGATCCAACCAGTCCATTCTAAAGGAGATTAGCCCTGGGTGTTCTTTGGAAGGAATGGTGCTAAAGCTGAAACTCCAGTACTTTGGCCACCTCACATGAAGAGTTGACTCATTGGAAAAGACTCTGATAGTAGGAGGGATTGAGGGCAAGAGGAGAAGGGGATGTCAGAGGATGAGATGGCTGGATGGCATCACCGACTTGATGGACGTGAGTTTGAGTGAACTCTGGAGTTGGTGATGGACAGGGAGGCCTGGATTGCTGTGATTCATGGGGTCGCAAAGAGCCAGACTCAACTGAGCGACTTAACTGAACTGAACCTATTTTCCTTCCTAAATCATTAGTTTTCAAAGGAGTTTTCTAACTTAAAGCTATTTATATAAATAACTAATATTTTATGTTCTTTCAGAAAAGGATACAGTAAAATTTAGGGAAAATTTAAATTTATACATAATTAGGCTAAGAAGAAAAAATTAGTACTACAATTTGTTTTAGGAAAATGTAAGGTGGGTTAGTGAAGCCAGTAGTTATTCAGGACCGATGTAGTCAACATTCTAAAAATGACTTCAAGAAAACAGTTTCTTAGAATAATTTAACTTGGACTGAATTTATTTTCCTTTTATATCTTAAAACTCATTGCCATAAAATTATTCATCATATTTGCAATAAATGTAATCATATACCACTGCTGTTGCCTTATCTATAGAGAGAATATCTCTCCTCCCTAACACCCAGTGACTTTATATGGGACATTAATTCAGAAAATATTGATTGATTATCTTTTATTTGCAAGGCACTATTCTTGATACTAGGCATTCAAAAGTAATTAGTTTGGTCATGACTTCAATAAGCTTATAGTTTATCAAAAATGGTAAGACATGTGTATAGCTATGCTGTTCAGTCACTAAAGTTGTGCCAACTCTTTTGTAACCCCATGGACTGTAGCCCATCAGGCCCCTCCGTCCATGGGATTTCCCAGGCAAGAATAGTGGAATGGGTTGCCATTTCCTTCTCCAAGTGATCTTCCCAATCCAGGGATCAAACCCGCTTCTCCTGCATTGGCAGGTGAGTTCTTTACCACTGAGCCACCAGGGAAACCAGTGCATATCTATACACAAGGTTTTTAAAAAGTGATAAGCTTTGCAGGAAAGGTACAAATCAGATGCTGAGGATCTTTATCTTACATCCTCTCCAGAACCATAAGCTTGTTCCAAGAGTTTGAAGCCTCCTCATCTCCTAATGAAAGTGAAAGTCACTCAGTCCTGTCTGACTCTGCAACTGCATGGACTAGTTCTCCAGGCCAGAATCCTGGAGTGGGTAGCTTTTTCCCTTCTCCAGTGGATCTTCCTTTCTCCAGCCTGGGCGTCCCTGATAACTCAGTTGGTAAAGAATCTGCCTGCAATGCAGGAAACCTGAGTTTGATCCTTGGGTTGGGAAGATCCCCTGGAGAAGAGAAAGGCTACCCACTCCAGGATTCTAGCCTAGAGAATTCCATGGACTGTATAGTCCATAGGGCCACAAAGAGTCAGACATGACTGAACTACTTTTACAGCTCCTAATACAAAGCCTAACATATAGAATATATTCAATTAATGTTTGCTTAGAAGGTGAGCTATTTGTAAAATTATTCCGTAAACCTATGCCTGTTAATGAATGGCATTCTTTTATCCAAGACAGATCTAAAGTCCTCAATCTGAAAAGCTCTATACTTATATCTAAAATATTTTGTTAGAATGTGAAAATGTTTACTTTCATGAGCACTTTCTATCTTTACAGTGAACTTTAATTTCTGATTTCTATTGCAAGGCTCTTTCTACTAAATCTTATCTAATATCTTACTGTCCAGTTTACCCAGCTCTGTAAGTTTTATAAACTATGGCCATACTTCTTCCTGCATCTAATGTATCAGTAACCACAACACCCAAGGAACTCCAAGAAATCACAATTCTTAAGGAATCTTGTCTTTCTTAAGTACAATCCTAATAAAGAAATATAAAATAAATGATTGTCAAAACTTTAGAGGAAGCAATTAACACTATTCTATTTCTAAAAAGCAACTATAATGTTCAATTATTTTGAAGGATTTCTGAATTTAATCAACTTTAAAAAAAATAGATTTGTGTCCAACAATCTGTTTTTCAGCTTTTCTTCACTGGTTAAAGTTTCCTGAAGGACTTGTGATTGAGTAAAATTGACTTTCTTCTCATCTTGTGAATCAGGAGCTAAAATGAAGACATAAATGATTTCTAAGGACTCTTACCTGTCTAAGATTTCTTGACTCTTTAATACTCAATAGTAAGGCATATTGGTGATGATACTAGCCACCATTTATCGCCATATAGTCATTACTTTTCCAACTCTCAACCATCTCCACTCCATTCAATATGTAATGTTCCCTCACTGGCTTAGCACCAACTCCATCCCACCCCCATCCCTGCCCCTTTTGAAGACACCTGGCTGAATTTTAAAAGAAAAGAGTGTAACAGAGTAAAAAGGAAACAAGACAGTCCTTTTTCTCCCTGAAGTTCTAGCAGTTTGACTGGCTATTACTTGTGAATTTTTCTTGCCACTGAGTCATTGCACATACAGAATTATGAAACTTTAATTTCTTTAGAGGCTTGTTATATTAGAGAAATTGTTCCAAAGAAAGCAACAATCATGACATAAGCACATCTGGCTCTTGCAAATTATTCTTTATTAAGCTTTCATTTAATTACATGTGCTGAAAGGTCTGTTTTTGATTACTGTAATTTTTTTTTATTTGTCCATCTGAATGATAGTAATGCTAGAAATTACATACAAACCACCTGTTTTTTCTCCTCTACTAATATGGCAAAGTTTGAGCTGTTTTCTCTGTGGTTGATGAACTAGGAAGCTTTTTATTTATTATGATAAAAATATGACTATCAAGGTAATGGCTTAATCTTGATGATAAGAAGAAAAGAAAATATTTGAATGGCATTTTCAAGCATTAAATTATGTTAAAATTGAGGTATCTGAATTCTGGTTAACCATAACAGATTAACACATTTATTTATCACCAGTTGCACCCCAAAGCTAATAAATCGACAGTTAAGGATTTCACATCCTGTGCTAGGAAAAAGAAGCTTGACTTTTTTCCTCCACAAATCTGGCTATATTCTCTTTAGGATTATGCTATATGCAGCATAGAGGAAGGAGGGACTGATACTGGGCCTTAGGGATCTTGAGGGCAGCACTCTGAACACCCAGAGGGGTCAGCATCCCTAGAAAAGTTTAGTCAGTGCTGAATTAGAATGATGTTCTTCCAGAAGTGCCTAGAAAAGTTTAGATCAGTTTCTTAGTTCATGAATATTAAAATTACATGAATGGACATAACAACATTTAGTGCACCTTATAACGATTTTAAGTACTCGAACGAATATTTGAGATCAAAGGAATTAGTCAAATTCCTTTCTGTATGATTGAAGAAACTGAGTTCCAGAGCAAGTCAATCCTTTGTTTAGGGTCCTAAACTTATTTTTAGAAGGACCAGGAACAGAATAATGGCTCCCATAGCACTGCTCTTTCTTTCTGTTATACTATTTATTCTTTTTTATATTCTTCTTTAAAAATAGTGAAAGAGAAATTTCAAAGCATTCAGAGAAATAGTTATCTAACAATACGGTAAGTTTTTTCAGAAGCTCTGTTTCAGCTGCATTTAAAGAGATGATTTTTGTCTTCCCTGTTTTGCAGCAGCTCTATGCCGCTCAGCTGGCCAGCATGCAGGTGTCACCTGGAGCAAAGATGCCATCAACTCCACAGCCACCAAACGCAGCAGGGGCAGTCTCACCTACTGGGATAAAAAATGAAAAGAGAGGGACCAGCCCTGTAACTCAAGTTAAGGTATTTGCTTTGCAGGATTATGGAAACAGTTTGGAAAATAGCTTCACAAGGAAGGTAGTGAACCAGGCTGTGCTGGGCATAAACAGCAGGAAGCAAAGCAACATAAAGGAACCCCAAAATGTTCCTCTTTATGGTAAATTTCATGATTGAGCACTGAGAAACAGGTGTTTCCCTTTTGATAACAATAGTGCCATATTGTGAGATCTTTACCTGAATCTGCAAACTTACTTCTCAACAGTTTTTCCCCTTTGGATTCTGGCTTTTATTTTTTAATGTTCATTGGCATGTATGGCCATGGTTTTATTACCAGTCTTTGTCATAGTCTTGTGACACTTCTCTCTAACTTTAAACAGGTGGGGAGCCAACTGATAGTGCTAGAGGAGGAGGATCTCAAAACTTTAGATTGACAAGAAAAAAAGAGAACCCGATGCTGGACCTTTATATGGTTTGATGGTAAAGGTCTCTCTCCCTCAAACAATAGTTATAAATGTGGGCTTTGAGGAATGAATGGTGTCATAATCTAATTATGCTTCAATGCCATGTATAGTTGTGATAGGATAAATAGGATCGCCCAAGTTATGACTGAAACATTAATAGATCCTTTCCTCACTGATTTTCAGTGTCTTAAAATGGAGTAGCCAGGAAGTACTTGGTGACAGAGGGGAACTGATGATCCAGTCTAACTTTGTGCTGCAGCTGGTACTTATAGGTTTTTATGATTGTTTTTGCTTCCTATATTGAATTTAAAAATTCAGAAAGTTCAAAGAAACAATTCTTTTATATCGTTGACTTACTTACTTTGAAGGATAAACTAAGCACAGATGTATTATTGTATGTGTCCAAAGTACTGCCTTTGGAGAAATTTTGCCATTATTACTTCATTACATGGGAAATACCTAAGGCCAATGAAACAGCATTGAAGTCCACAAAATTACTGAAATTGTTTTATTTTCTAAAACATGTAGATAGGAATTTCGAGATTTCAGGAAAGCCATTAAAAATATGGATCCCAAATACCAAAGATTAAAAAAAAAGTAAACATAATTAGGAGGGATAGTTCTGCCTGTGCCTGTCCAAAGGAATTAATTTAATGTCCCCCATGCCTTTACAGTCTCCAAAAAAGTAAATGAACATTTATGCTTTGTGGTTAGAAATATTGAGATATGACAATAGGGGCTTTACATTTAATAAGATAGCATTAACTTATGGAAACAGACTATTTTGTATTCCAGGACTTTCTTTTTGTGAGTAAGAGAACACTACAATTCAAACCAAAGCACTTTGTTTAACTATAGTTGTTGGAGTATAAGCATATCAAACATCAGTGACTTGAGGTATTGAGTATTAAATATTTTAACATGAAAAAGTCATTTTGTAAGTGAGTTGGCCAAATGGAATTGCACCAAACCAAGCCTTTACTGGATGAGTAAAATGTTCCCTGGTTAGACTCAAGTTTATATCTGCTTTTACCATTCCAGCTTTGTGGGCCAACTGAATTTTATTACTCACTTGACCACATACAAATTCTTAGGGAGCTCTCTGTATAATTTAACTTGACTCTACTTTATGTTAATAACAAAGGAAACATTTATCATACTTATTAGATTGTTTATTGTATGTGTGAGTAAAACTATATAGACTAAGACATAAAGCAAATGTTTTAAATTTTTAAAATAGCTCCAACCTATTATTGTAGAAGTTCTAAAAATAATCTTATGTTTTGCTAATTGAAAGAATTAGGGTCACTAAAATATCTCATGTTTCTTTCTATAGTCATTCTTTCCCTCTGTATATAATATGACTATGTAACCTAGGGCATTGTTAGCTGAAGGTAATAAAAATAAAAATAGATGGTCTTCTGTTCCTTTTTCCCCCCCGAAGAATTTTTATTTGCTACAGTTGTCAACATCAGTAGTTAGGTTGTTTCTGTTCAAATGTCAGTTCTATGACTTTTACTAGATGTGTCACCTTGGGCAAGTTACTTAACTTCTTTTAATGTTAGTTTTTGCCTCTGCAATTTGAAGGTTAATATTATTATGGGTCTTCAGTGAGATAATACATCCTCTAGCATATAGTAAATATTTAATAAATGTTAGTATAGCAATGATGTTGATGATAGGAATCTGATGATAATAAAGATGCTGGTAAGTGGTAATAGTTATTGTGATTGAAATATCTGGTTGTATACCCTGAGAGGTTCTAAAAGAAACCAAGAAGTTTTCCATTTTAAACCATTATGGAGGAACAGGGATTCTATTTGCTCTCCAAATTTAAAGAAGTAAAACTCAAGACAAAATATAAAACAGTGGTTTCAGACATTTCCAGTAGGAATACAGGAAAGTGACCTCTGATAGAAGCGAAACAAGAGAGGCAGGCACCACAGCTGATCCAGCTTACTGTCTTGAAAAGCTTCCAGGCAATAGTGTGGGGTGTATGTGGGGGTTCCCCACATGCTGCTTGGCAGGCTTCCTAAGTAGAGAGACAAGACTTCAGAGTTTCAAGATGCCAAGGTACATAGAATTTGTGAGGTAGAGTGCCGGAGGAGAGAACTGTATAGAGAGAGAGCACAGGAGATCCGCAGAAGGTTTCTCTGTATTTAGCTGAGTATTGAGCAGCTTATACATGTGAGGAAACTATCTGAGGCCAGGGGGAAAGCAAGATGTAGCAGGCAAAACCACTACGAGGTTCATGAAGAACTGAGGATGATTTGTATTCCCGTTGGCCAGATTGGAATGATCTCTTGACACATGGGTACCAAGTAGAGTCCCTAGCAGGGTGTTACTTCACTGCTGCTGCTGCTGCTAAGTCACTTCAGCCGTGTCCGACTCTGTGCGACCCCATAGACAGCAGCCCACCAAGCTCCCCTGTCCCTGGGATTCTCCACGCAAGAACACTGGAGTAGGTTGCATTTTCCTTCTCCAGTGCATGAAAGTGAAAAGTCAAAGTGAAGTCGCTCAGTTGTGTCCAACTCTTAGCAACCCCATGGACTTCACTAGTAGGGCCAAATTATCTCTATACCTGCCTAACTCAGTTTAAAAGCAAGCCTGGTAAGGCTCTCCATGTCTTAGAACAAAGTCCACAAATATTTAAGGTAACATACAAACTGAAATCCAACACTGTAAAAATCTCAATGTGGAGCATCTATTCAATAATTATCAGGCTTGCAAGAAAATATGAAAAATAATGAAGAGAATAAATAGATCACTAGAGATAAACCTCAAAATAACACAGGTGATAAAATTACTAGATAAGACAATAAAAACAGCTCTTAAAAGAGACTTTCAACTAGACCAAGTGAAGAAGTAAGCATATCTGCTTCTCTTCACCCACAAAGTGTCTGTTGGGGCAGGACAAGCTGTGAGGATGAACAGCAGGCCTGCCATGGTGGAAAAGAATTGACTTGATTGGGAGTTAATCAGTGCTTCCCATGCTCAGTGGCATTGTTGGTAGAAATGGAAATTATTGAATTGTAAGACTAAATAATAAATTAGAATATACAGCCATACTTTTTAATTGAGCTTCACTTTATTGTCCTTCACAGCTATTGTACTTTTTACAAATTGAAGGCTTGTGGAAATCCTGCATAGTCAGATGATGGTTAGCAATTTTTTTAGCAATAAATTATTTTTAATTAAGGTGTATACATTGTTTTTTAGATATAATGCTGTTGCACATTCAACAGACTACTGTATTGTATAAACATAACTTTTATATGCACTGGGAAACCAAAAATTCATGTGATTTGCTTTATTGGGTTATTTGACTTATTGCAGTGGTGTGAAACCAAACCCATAATGTCTCTGAAGTTTGCCTATATTCAAAAATGAATTATAAAACTAGATATTATAAACTCCACATATTCAAGAAACATGAACATTATAAGGCAGGGCATGGAAAATTCATATTGAATGCTTGAAGATGAAAAATACAGTGTTTGAGACGAAAAGTACACTGGATTGGTATTGATTTGGAATAGCAACAGATTAGATATTACAGAAGAAAAACTAGTGAGCTTGATGACATGACAATGAAACATAGAAAAAAAGACTATCAGTGCTGTAGAACATCAAATGGCCTAATATATACAAATAGAGCCCCAGAAAGAGAAGGAAGGGACAGAAAATATATTTTAAAGAGTAATGGCTGAAATTTTTCTAAATTTGAAGACGCTGAACTAAGGGATCATAAGAAACTTGGTGAAGTAAAAGAAATGTGGAGAAAACTAACTACATACCTAACGTAGAAATCACCGTTATTGAGAAGTGAGTAAAGTAACTAACTAGTCTAAATATCCTTTGAATTCAGAGCAAAGGCAAGTAAATTTTAATTAAGTACTGTTTGTGAGGGATGCGACTATGTTTCCTGAGGACCTATCGTATATCTGCTGCTGCTAAGTCGCTTCAGTCGTGTCCGACTCTGTGACCCCAGAGACGGCAGCCCACCAGGCTCCCCCGTCCCTGGGATTCTCCAGGCAAGAACACTGGAGTGGGTTGCCATTTCCTTCTCCATATCGTATATCTAGAGATAAAAGTACATTGCACCATAGATGTGCCAGATTACTTATTTCCTACCAAGACAAACAAGCAAAACAACAAAATAAAGCTAGGGTATCATGACACTATCAAATTACTTATTTTATCTGATAATTCAGCAAAGAAAAAAAGTGCCTGGGATTTGGAGCCTAATAAACTATAATTCAAATTCTGTCCTTCCCTGTATGGCTTTGGATGGTCATTTTATCACTTTGCTTCTTTCTTTGTAAATGTAGAATACTACTCCCCAGTCTCATAGTTATTGGTAGTTAAATGAGCTAATATACTTGAAAATATCTAGCACAATGTTTAGTCATAATGGCTCTTTTGTGCATGTTATTTACATTTTCTCTTTCTAATCCTCCCTCCTGATTACTATTTTCTGGCATCCCTTTTTCTTCCCACTTAAACAATGACCCTTAGTGCTGGAAGAGACCTTAGAGATCAGCTAGAATCAGACCCTCTTTTCTATAGATGAAGAAATTGAGTCCCAGAGAAGTGACATGTTTGCCATAGGGAAAAAGTTCAGTGTGTTCTAAACAATGATGTGAAACGCAAGTTCTCTGTGCCTTCTCAGAAGCAAAAGAGGAGTTAACATTTGCTGGAAATTTTGTTTTAAACACAATACTGCAGATCTTAAAAACCTAGCATTTAAATGAGTATGTTCATATTACAATTAAACTTCTAGAATGAAAGAAGTGTTGTTAAGGGTGTTACATGGCAGAATAAATGAAACAAAAAAATAAAGGTAAGGAGCTTAGCTTTCAAGTTCCTGGTAAAACCAGCGTTAGAAGCCAGATATTTGAATACTGTGCTCAGTATAGAAGAACAGGCATCTTAAAATAGACATTCTGTAAATATATGCAGCAAAGAATATAAAGAGACATCACTTCAGACGTGAAAAATAAATTGCATATAGCATGGTATGTAAAACATAATTATAATGTGTGTTTGCTCTTTACAAAAATTAATTTTAAACATGAATAGAGACCAGAATATAGACCATGAAGAGTGCCCACGCCCAGAAAGCCACATAGAAGCCATGCTGTGGCATGCGGCTCTCTGGGCAAAGGCCCAGGAGAGCAGAAGAAGGCTTACAGTGTTTCCATTTTTAAAGTACTTGCAATTGTTTGATTTAAAATATATATTAAAAAATTAGCGGCAGAGCCCATTTATAGTTCCAGGAACTTTTCAGAGAAAATAACACAAAAGCACTACAGAGCTGCTGAAATTTTAAATAATTCTTTGTAAATGCCCTAGGTTAATTTGGATCCCTGAAAACACATTAGGAAATTAAGCTGTAATGTGAGCTAATTCAGATTTTAATTTGGCAAAAAGAATGATCCAACTACACAGTTAATGTAAATAGAAGCATAACACAGGGAAATTAATGAGGTTTCCTTCCGATGAATCTTCAAGGAGGTAGATAATTAGCTTCTTTTGTTATTATTGTGGAGAATGTGGCATTGTCTCTGAGGTGTAAAATAACTGTGGCTTACTAAGTGATAATGTGCTTCATTTGTCTTTTTTTTTTTTTAAATAATTATTTATGTTAAACTCTTGTAGGATGAAGCAGCAGCACAGCCGCTGAATCTCTCATCCCGACCCAAGACAGTTGAGCCTGTAAAGTCCCCAACATCTCCCACCCAGAGCCTCTTCTCAGCCAGCAAAACCAGCCCTGTCAATCTGCCTAACAAAAGCAGCATCCCCAGCCCCATTGGAGGAAGTTTGGGAAGAGGATCCTCTTTAGGTAAATGGAAAAGTCAACACCAGGAAGAGACTTATGAATTAGGTAAAGGAAAGCAAAATGCGTTTAATGATGACTGATTCTTGTTTCCAAAGTATTCTTTAGTCCAAGAAAAATTTAAATACGGAAAGTAAATAACGTAAAAGTAAATTCTTTTCTACTAAAACATAACCCAGTGCGGCGTCTTGGGTGACTAGAACTTTCAGGAAAGGTAGATCCAGCAATCAGAGACTTAGAAATTTCTGTGTTGAGTCAGTGCTTTGTCACTGAAGTGACTCTAGGCAGAGTAAGAGTGACCATGAACTCTCCAAGGGCCTAAAGGAAACTGGCCTGAAAGCTGCCTGCCAAAAGTCTAAAATTTTTTGAAATTTTGTTTTCTTTGTAAAATGTGAATTTTATACCTTATCCTATATCAGTTTTGCATTGAAGCAAATATGAATGACACTTCAGTGACATCATATAAAATAAAGTGGATATCTAGTAAGATATGTCATAGTGATCCTCTGTCTTCTTACATTCTCTGATACACTGCCAATTGTCTCTAGGGATGTCATACCCTGGTGTGAGAAGTATAGGGGAAAAATGGGATCTGGCATCAGGCAGCCTTGAACTGAGAAAGAGCCTTTACTTACTAGCTGTGTGACCCTGTGAAAATTATTTAATATTTTTTTTAACTGAGTTTCCTAATCTCTGGAAAGGAAATATTATTTCCTAGCTTATAGGTTGGTATGAGAATTAAGACAGAAATGTATATATATATAAAGTCTCTAACATGATATCTGGAACCCAGAAGGCATGCAACCCAAAAGACTAGACAGCCAAATACCAACACATTTACAAATACATGTGGAATGAAACAGTAATTGTGAAAGTACTTGTCAGTGGCAGAGAGCCAAATAAATATGAACATTATTATTACCATGCTCTATAAATTTCTTAATTTTCCAATAAGACACAGAAGTTCAAAGGGATTTGGGACTAGAACCAGCATTTCTTTACCGTATTACCTTCCATGTTTTCTTTAATCCTATAGCCTGAATTGCTTACAGCAATAAATAATGTATAAGTGTAGCCATTTACAGTTTAACCAAACATTTTGTCTATCTTATCTCATTTGATTTTTCACTATCATCTTATGAGTTAGGTAGTATGTTATTGTTATGCTTGTATAATAAACTGTCGTCTTACAGATAAAGCGACTCACCCACAGCCATGTGGCTGTTAATTAGCAGAGTTAAAACTAAAATCCAGGTCTTCTCACGTATAACTCAGTGCTCCTTTTGAAAACTCATAGTTGGAACATTTGCTGAACAATGCTGAATCTTAAGTGGCTCTTCTGATGATAAGATGTAAATCTTCCTTACTGAAACTGGGGACATTAGGATCTACTCAGCAGTCTATCCTCTTTTTGAGTCAGGACACTCTTTTAGGGGCTCAGAGATTTTCATTCCAAGTCAGTGGGATCACTGTGGCAAAGAGAAATGAATCATTCCCAGCATGTGAATATGATCACGGGATTATTGAAAGTTGTGAGATGAGGGGAAAAAAGCCAACATGAGGATAAATAATAGGCTTGATCTTGAAAAGGCCCTCCTATAAACCACTTCTAAATTTTATTTTGAAAGCATTTGTTTTCTGTACTTAACATAGTGAGGGACAAAAATGACTGTATCACAGGCCCTTGTTCTTTTGGAGTTTACATCTTAGCAGAGTGTATTCCTTAGATCGTGAACTAGAAATGAGCTGAAGTAATAACACCCTTGTTCACACAATACTGGATGGATTTTCTTTTTTAATCAGAAAAGCTTCAGAACTAAAGATACAGGGTTTCCATCGGCTAAAAAGTGGCTGTTTAACTTTCTAAAACTTTTCCATAGATAGCGTTGGGAATATTTTCTAAACTCGAGTGATAAGCACATGTACTGCACACGCATAGACAGCTTGATCGTGGTCTGGTTTCCTCCGTCCCATCTGTCTCTGTGAGGTGTGTGCACATACACAGATACACACACACATACACACACACACACATATGTGTGCTATGAAACGCTCATACCAGGAAACACACAACCTCATCACATTAAACTTTACCACAGCAGCTGAAATCTGTCAGTCAGTTGCCTTCTTTTTGTCTAAAATTGGAAAAGCTAAAGTATCAATTTTAACCTACAATAAAATGCAAGATATAGAGGAAATTTCGTTTAATTTTAAATTTTGTCCTTCTGTGCTGCATGGAATATAATGAAAGTAAATATTTTCACTTTATTTTAAGCTTTATCCTTATATAAATTCCATTCCCACACATTCAGCCTCACTGTCAAGAAGACAGGGAACTGAGAGCAGTGGGTGTTCAGGTTGTGGGTAGGAAATGGGTTGTCATTCTCTTGGTAAGTAACTGAGGCAGCATGAGTGGAATGCTTCATTAACCAGCCAGTGACTGGGGAACAGAGAGTGTGGTGTATTCCTTCCCACCCCCTCTCTCCTGCAGTGGACGTGTGAACACACAGATACAGATATCGCTACAGGATGTGTATAGCCTCACAGATTTTTTTTTTTGGCTGGGTCAGAAACAGCTTTCCTGCATTAGCACACTAAATATAATAGACAGCCTGCACAGATGTCTCTGTGCTCCTTCCTACCACTTTCATCCCAACTACTCTCCCACTAATTGTTAAATATAACCAGAAAAGGGGTGTGTGTGTGTGTGTACATATATAGGAATCTAGGAACCTTCACTTGTGAGGAAGCGGGTTAACAGAGCCCAGATAAACTGAAATGCTAGGGCATCCTCCAAGAACTAAAAACAAAAAACCCAGCACAACTCAGTTACCCTGAATTTCTGTGGTCTATTGCATTTTTCTTAACAGCGAACGAGCCCCTTCCTTGCTCAGAGAATGTGGTGTTCTACAGGGGAGTGGACAGTAGCAGTATTTTTTAAGTGCCTAACCTTACGACCCTCTAATAATACATCCTGTGTATGCAGATATCCTGTCCAGTCTCAACTCTCCTGCCCTGTTTGGGGATCAGGATACAGTGATGAAAGCTATTCAGGAAGCTCGGAAGATGCGAGAACAGATCCAGCGGGAGCAGCAACAGCAACAGCCACATGGTGTTGATGGGAAACTGTCCACCCTGAATAATATGGGGCTGAACAACTGTAGGAATGAAAAGGTAAAACTTGCTTCCCTCCTTCACTGGCTCTGCTAGACCCATTGACTCATTTTTATCTGGCTCTTTCTAGGCTCCAAAGCATCAACCTGCAGCCAAAGATTCAGGCTTCTAGCTTGAGGACTGTCTTGCATTATGTTTAAGCATTGCTGCTGATTAACAAATATACCTTTTCCCTCTTAGTGTGGGTTGCCTCTCAGGTACCCAACGAAACACCCAAACTCCTGCCATTGGTGTTTTTCTGTCCTATTCCAAAAGGTTTAGAAATATCTTATAATAAAGGGGGTATATGAGGTTACAGACTACCAGAATATTTTATAAAAGCATATATACTCAATGAAGGCTAATATATTATTATGACTCATCATTGAATTTATTACTAAGTTTTCTGTCAGCCTGAGCAAAACAGAAAACAGAGAAACTTATAAAATGCATTCATTTATTTTTTTGATTCATCAGATTATTTATCAAGTGCTTAGTGTGTAATAGACACTGTTCTAGGCACTGGAGATACAACAGTGAACAAATGAGACAAAAATCTCTGTTCTCATAGAGCTTACATTCTGATAGGGGAACACAGATGAAGAAGAAAATAAACAAATACATAATGAATAATGTTGGTAACAGGAGGAGGTGAATCATTGCCATGAGGGAAATAGAAGCAAGTTAAGGAAATACAGAGTTACAGGATTGTTCCTTTAGGTAGGCTGGTAAGGACTCTGAGGAGGTGTCGTGTAATAGAGAGAGTGAAGGAAGCCCTGTGCAGGCCACAGGAAGAGCATCCAGGCAGTGGGAACAATAGGCTTAGAGGCCCTTAGAGTGTAGGACCAGCAACAAGGAGGCCAATTTAGCAAGAGCAACTGGAGGAAAGGCAGAGCAGTGAGACCTAAAGAGAAGTCTCTGCCTGGGGCAGAGTGTGGTAGACCTGTAGGCCTTGGAAGGACTATGTGTATTTCACTCTGAATCTGATGAGAATTCCTGCCTCCCTCTTCACATGGCTGTCTTCCCTCTGTGTATGTCCCCATGTCTCCAAATCTTCCTCTTCTTAAGAAGAACATCACTTATTGAATTTAGGGTCCACCCTAATCCAGTGTGACTTTAACTTGATTATATCTGCAAAGACCCAGTTTCCTACAGATAGAAAAATAGATTACATAAATATATTAATTTAATACATTAAATTAATAATGAATTAACTCCCCCTCCCCTACTTTGATTGATCCTTTTAGCAAGAAGTTCACATAAAGTCGGAGAAGGCAATGGCACCCACTCCAGTACTCTTGCCTGGAAAATCCCATGGATGAAGGAGCCTGGTAGGCTGCAGTCCATGGGGTCGCGAAGAGTCGGACACGACTGAGCGACTTCACTTTCACTTTTCACTTACATGCATTGGGGAAGGAAATGGCAACCCACTCCAGTGTTCTTGCCTGGAGAATCCCAGGGATGGGGGAGCCTGGTGGGCTGCCGTCTATGGGGTCACACAGAGTCGGACACGACTGAAGTGACTTAGCAGTCACATAAAGTAGGAGAGAAACTATCTGGGGGAATGGTGGGCCTTTTGGTGCTGGATAAGCCATAAGCTTTTATACACTTGGGACCTGCTATGCATAGGGATTGTTGTTCTGTCACTAAGTTGTGTCCAACTCTTTGCGAACCCATGGACTGCAGCATGCCAGCCTTCCCTCTCCTTCACTATCTCCTGGAGTTTGAGCATACTTTTTTTGGAGTTTGCACCACCTCCATGTTGCTCAAACTCCATGTTTGCTCTATATTCTATGTCTGGTTATATTCATATCCATTATATTATATCTGTTGTGTTAATGATGCCATCCAACAATCTCATCCTCTGTCTCCCCCTTCTCCTCCTGCCCTCAACCTTTCCCAGCACCAGGGTCTTTTCCGCTGAGTCAGCCCTTTACGTCAGGTGGCCAAAGTACTGGAGCTTCAGCTTTATCATCAGTTCTTTCAATGAAAATTTAGGGTTGATTTCCTTTAGGATTTGTCATAGCTTAGTCGCTAAGTCATGTCTGACTCTTGCGACCCCATGGACTATGGCCTGCTAGGCTCCTCTGTCTATGGGATTCTCTAGGCAAGAATACTGGAGTGGATTGCCATTTCCTTCTCTAGGGGATCTTCCCAACCCAGGAATTGAACTCAGGTCTCCTGCATTGCAGGCAGAGTCTTTACCAACTGAGCTACAAGGGAAACCCTCTTTTAGGATTGACTGGTTTGAACTCCTTGCTGTCCAGGGGACTCTCAAGAGTCTTCTCCAGCACCACAGTTTGAAGGCATCAATTCTTCAGTGCTTAGCCTTCTTCATGGTCTAACTGTCACATCTGTACATGACTATTGGAAAAATCATAGCTTTGACTATATGGACCTTTGTCAGCAGAGTGTTGCCTCTGCTCTTTAATACACTGTCTAGGTTTGTCATAGCTTTTCTTCCAAGGAGCAAGCATCTTTTAATTTCATGGCTGCAGTCACCATCTACAGTAATTTTGGAGCCCAAGAAAATAAGATCTGTCACTGCTTCCACTTTTTCCCCGTTTATTTATCATGAAGTGATGGGACTAGATGCCATGATCTTAGCTTTCTGAATGTTGTTTTAAGTCAGCTTTTTCACTCTCTTTCACCCTCATCAAGAGGCTCTTTAGTTCCTCTTCACTTTCTGGCAGTAGAGTGGTATCATCTGCCTATCTGAGGCTATTGATATTTCTCCCAGCAATCTTGATTCCAGCTTGTGATTCATCCAGCCTGGCATTTTACATGATGTACTCTGTATATAAGTTAAATAAACAGTGTGACAATATGGAGCCTTGTCATACTCCTTTCCCAATTTTGAACCAGTCCGTTATTACATGTCTGGTTCTAACTGTTGCTTCTTGACCTGCATACATGTTTCTCAGGAGACACAGGGCTACTGAGTAGAAATTGGGGTAAAAGCAAGAGAATGGATACATGCAGCAGAGAACATCTCCTACTTTACAATTTTGTCAAGGGTGAATCCTAAAATTAGTATGAGAAGGATGTCGGTGATTTATCTAAGTCTTTTAAACTGTATTGGTTTTCAAATGAAAGTGATATATGGTTACTAAAATGTCTAATAATACAGTGGTATGGTCAATAGCTAATTACCCTTCTCACCGCATTAACTACCATTGGTGATTCACAAGTTTTCTTTGCATATGTGGGAAGTATTAATGAGTTTAAAGGTATATATTCTCACTTGGAGTGGTAGGCCCTGAGTTGTCACTTGCCAGCTATGTGATATTTGGTAAGTTGAATAACTTCTCTGGATCTAAAGTTCTTCATCTGTAATGTGAGGGTAGTAATCTGGGTTACAATAGAATAAAATGTATATGAATATACCTAGCAAAGCCTCAGGTACAGAGTGGGTACTTTCTTATGTTTCCCATACCTTTTAGGCTACATTATGGGTGATCTTTGAATATATAGAACAAATGAGCTATTTTGCCACAGATATGAGTTCCTCATAACAATGATGGAAGGGTCAGCAGAAGAAAGCAGAGTTAAATGTTTCAGATGATGGCATATTGACCAACTTACATAGTTAAACTCCTTTCTAACTGAGTTGATACACAAAGCTGTGGAAACTTCAGATTTATTAAGTTAGATCATGGTTTCATAATGTCATAATTTCATAATGTCATAATAATGCTGATGCCTCAGCATTATTGACATTTTTGGCTGGAGAACTCTTTGTCATGGGTGGCTAATCTGGCCTCTACTCATTAGGTGCCAGCAGCACCCCTCCTTTTGTGATGACCAGAAATGTCTCTAGACATTGCTAAATGTCCCCTTTTGGGGTAGGGAGGACAAAATTACCCCTAGTTGAAATATCACTGGGCTAAATAAATATATTTAGAATTAATACATTTCAGAAATTTTATTCCACAAAAAAACAAGTTATTTAAATAATCACATGTGTGTGCTTAGTCAAGCTCAGTCATGTCCCACTCTTTGTGACCCCATGGACTGTAGCCTTCCTCTGTCTGTGGGATTGATTATCCCTGCAAAAATACTGGAGTGGGTTACCATTTCCCCCTCCAGGGGATCTTCCTGCCCCAGGTATTGAACCTGTGTCTCCTGTGCCTCCTGCATTGGCAGGTGGGTTCTTTTGCTACTGAGCCACATGGGAAGCCCCTTCAATAATCACATTTGTTTTTAAATTATAGAGAATCATTTGCTTTTGATTAATGTTATGAATAAGATATTTCTTTGAAAAATATTTCTAATGAAAAACTAGAATTTTTGTTTGGAATATTAACATAGAGAATATTTAAAACAGATGTGTGTACATCATTTAGGTTGTGGGGGAAATAAGAAATAAATTCAGTATTGTTACAGCAACTCTGCCTTTCAGTGAAGCCCCTCTGTCACATTAAGTAGGCTTAGAATAGCAACATCCTGAAATGTTTGCACTAAACCTAAATAGTAAATTGGCACTGGACATCCCTTCCTTCCAGCAGTGACTCTCTTTGTCTGACACAGTGACCCTATATTGTTGAATTTATATCATCGATTCAAGTTCAAGCTTAAGACTCTACTAACTTCAAATACTCTGGGTTAATTTTAAGTATTTCTCACTGACTTTTCTTAATTCATATAGAGGAAAGAAGTCTGAGCCTCTGAAATAATAACACCTTATTTTGTGTTGGAAGCCACCAGTGAGAGACAAGAGATTAGGTTAAGATTGAAAATTAATAAATCTCAACTTGTCCTAAAATATGTCACACAATGTAATTGAGCTCCTGGACATAAGTGGCAAAATGGCTTCTACAGAATCAGAAAACCCTGGTTTCTCAGTTGAAGAGAGTTGTTGTCTCAGTAGATGACCTTATAGGGGTTGAATTCGGGTTGCTGGAAAAGTCCATTATATTCAAGGCTGTTGTGTTCACAGGTTCTCCTTTACATTCTCTCTCTCACAAATAATGTCACTGTTTTGAATGTATATTTGTTGTAGGCTTTGTCTGGCTTCCCTGGTGGCTCAGACGGTAAAGAATCTGCCTACAATGCAGGAGACCTGGGTTCAATCCCTGGGTTGGGAAGATCCCCTGGAGGAGGGTATGGCAACCCACTCCAGCATTCTTGCCTGGAGAATCCCCATCGACAGAGGAGCCTGGTAGGCTACAGTCCATGGGGTCTCAAAGAGTTGGACACGACTGAGCAACTAAGCACAGGCTTTGACTAGTTTCTAGACCCAGTATCTATTCTTGTTAGGTTCATTACCTGCAGAAGAGTTAATTAAGAATGATATTAAAGGACTCCTGTGATGGTAGATTTGGCTCTCTTATAATCAAAATATCCATCTTAATTTTATGAGGTTTCACACAACACTACTTTTTCTTCTGAGAATCATATTTTCTTCTGAGATCAAATAAGATAAATATATAATGTACAATAAGATTAGTAAAATAGATTGTGACAAAGTCAGTTTAACTCTCTTCAAAATCATCATCTTTGGAATTATCTCAATTTCCTTAAGTGTAAAGATTCATAAATTAGATTTATGACTTTATTCTTGTAAACCATAGTACAGTTTTAGAGAATTGTTCAGTATTTCTATCACAACACCTTGTAATTTATAAAGCATACCTCATCACACTCATGGAGAAGGCAATGGCACCCCACTCCAGTACTCTTGCCTGGAAAATCCCATGGACAGAGGAGCCTGGTGGGCTGCAGTCCATGGGGTCGCTACGAGTCGGGACATGACTGAGCGACTTCACTTTCACTTTTCACTTTCATGCATTGGAGAAGGAAATGGCAACCCACTTCAGTGTTCTTGCCTGGAGAATCCCAGGGACGGGGGGAGCCTGGTGGGCTGCTGTCTATGGGGTCGCACAGAGTCGGACTTGACTGAAATGACTTAGCAGCAGTAGCAGTAGTATCACACTCGTATCTGGACATTGTTTAAAAATGAGTGTGTCACAGATTTGAGTTCCCTGAGAAGCAGACTGTGAGACGAAGAGTGTGTGCTGATACATGCTCAGTCACTTCAGTTGTGTCTGACTCTTTGCAGCCCTATAGCTGGAACCTGCCAGGCTTCTCTGTCCTTGGGGACTCTCCAGGCAAGAATACTGGAGTGGGTTGCCAGGCCCTCCTCCAGGGGATCTTCCCCACCCAGGGATTGAACCCGGGTCTCCTGCGTCTTCTGCATCACAGGTGGATTCCTTACTGATGAGCCACCGGGGAAGCCTGAGACAGAGATTAGCAAGCAGGTTTATGGGGGTAGGGGGTCCTCTTTCTGATTGCCACCTGTGGAAGGGAAAGGATGAAAGCAGAATCGGACTGTGATGCAGTCTCATCCAAGGCCTTAGTCAACCTCATATGAAGCTTTGAGGCTGCCATGTCCATTCAGAATTGTCTCAAGTTGGATGGAAGGAGTGAGCTTTCATACCTTTGTGTGAACCAGTCATTAGATGAGGGCTGCCCTGGGAAAGGGACTTAATCTTGGGTGAGGTGTGACTCTAGCTGAGGCGATGCTGAAGAGGGCCAACAGCTGAGGGTGAGCAAAACATTCCCTACAGGTGAGGAAACAAATCAGTCCTGAAGGGGAATCTGGGCAGTACATCACAGTTTCCTTCGCAGAGTTGTTTTTGTGATGTTTACTAACATTAGATGTATATAGAACATGGTTTGTGTATTTCATAACTGAGGGGAACTTTTACTTCACAGACACAGGGGTTTGTTGTTTTTGTTGTTTAGTCGCTAAGTCATGTCTGACTCTTTTGTGACCACATGGACTGTAGCCCACCAGGGTCCTCTGTCTATCGGATTTCCCAGGAAAGAATAGTGGAGTGGGTTGCCATTTCCTTCTCCAGGGCATCTTTCCAACCAGAGATTGAACCTCAGTCTCCTGCATTGAGGCAGATTCTTTTACTGCTGAGCCACCAGGGAAGTCCTGAAAGTGAGTGTTAGTTGCTCAGTCCTGTCTGACTCTTTGCAACCCCATGGACTGTAGACCACCAGGCTCCTCTGTCCATGGAATTTTCCAGGCAAAATACTGGCATGAGTTGCCATTTCCTTCCCCAGGGGATCTTCCTGACCCAGAGATTGAATGCATGTCTCTTGCATTGGCAGGCAGATTCTTTACCACTGAGCCATCTGGGAAACCCTTATAATACAAACAGAATTACATATATGTCCATATGAATACATGTTGACCTATGATATATTTCACTTTACTGGGTAAACTCCTATATTGACACTTTGAAATGAAACACTGTTAACTTGATCAACCAGAACGGCACCAATGGAGTTGTTCTGGTTGACTGTGTCACAGGATATTTAGGGTCTGTTAAATATATAGATTTTAGGGACAATAGACTGTGACGGCACCTTAGGAGCTTTCATGCTCCATCATTTCAAAATAGCTACTGTGCATGGATCAGGAATGTCTTGCCAGCAGAAGTCTAAGTTTATTCCCTGGGTTTTAACTTTCTGCAGCAAGAACAACCTATGACAGTGCCAGGGCAGTTTGATCATATTATAGGTGAACTTCTTACTGAATTTCGTTGTTTTGACATTTCTCAGATAGAGAGTATTTTAGTCATGACAATACACTGCAGGATTTTAGATAGGCTGCTTCTAAATGTCCTTGCTGCTGCTAAGTCACTTCAGTCGTGTCTGACTCTGTGTGACCCCAGAGACGGCAGCTCCCCCGTCCCTGGGATTCTCCAGGCAAGAACACTGGAGTGGGTTGCCAGCTAAGCTAAGGACATCTGGCTAGAAGAGAGGCAAGGTAGGGTGGGCTTTCTTAGTGTTAAAAAGTGCATTTCGTAACTTTTCTGACTTCCCTAGTGTTTGAATGCTGACTCAGTGGTTGGTTAGAGTACATTCCTACATAGGTATGATGTAACTTAGATATCTGGTTATTTTGGTTATTTTAATACCTTCAAGAGCCAGTAGATTGATTACCTGTTGATCAGAGTTACCCTAAATAGGCTGATTGCACATCTATACACATGTGGCCTGAACTGCTGTTCCCTTCATCTTCTGAGAATCTCTTAAGAAAAATTCTTGACCTCATTGCATGTCAAAATGAGCTACCATGAACACTAGTATCACACTCTGTCTGCCTCTGAAGTATATTGGTGGGATTAAAACTAAAGAATGAAAGAACTGAAGGGAATATAACATTTGATCTGGTCCAATACCTTCAATTCACAGACAGGAAGACTGAGACCTAAAGAAAGAACATGACTTATGCTTGGTCACATAGTGAATTTGTGTCAGAGCAGGAATTAAATCTCAGCTTTCCTAGTTCTTCATCAATGATATTTCTATTTTCAGAAAAGTACCAGATTTGCTTACTTATTTTCTATAAGATATTTAAGCTATTGCATACCAAAGTACTTTTTACATTTGCAATCTAAAACCTTTGGTGGAATAAGACAGGGTAAAAATAACAAAAACAGTGAAGCAGAAAGGCATTGAGCCCCCTGCTTTCTGTATATGTTTCATCTTCTATTTCAATAAAGCATTCTTCCCCACAATGATGTCCACTGGTTCTGGCTCTGGAAAGATATCAGTCAGAAAGCAGAAGATTTATTGATGCTAGTATAGACAAAGAAACAGAAGAGGTGGCTAGTCCAGAAGCAGTAATAGAATTAGAGAGCGCACGGTGTATTGGAAAGAGCATGGGCTTTGGAGTGTCAGTTTCTAGGATTAATCTTGGAAGCAGCCTGTGTGGTTTTCTGTGTTATTTTAGTAAGTTACTTAACCTCTGTGGGTCTCAATGAATATACCTATAAAATAGAGATAATTATCCTTTCCTTGAAGGCTTGTTTTGAGGGAAGATAACATAGAGCACATATCTGACACGAGAGATGCTCTGTTACTATTAGGTCCTTTTTCACTGTAAGACCTCAGACAGGTTGTCAAACCTGTTGTTAATTTTATTAAATTTTCACTCTTTGAGACTCTCCAAAGGTGAATGGATTAACCTACTGCTCCGTGAAGCCAAAATTTCTTAAGATAGAGTAGAAGGTTAGTTAGAAGCTAACAGGCACCTTCTTACAAACTCAAGATATGCATTTTTCTTTTTCATTATTAAAGTAACTTGAATACTCTAGTTACTTGCTATAGGATCTGCTCATAGCCAACATGATAATGTTCAAATTTTATAATATCAGTGTACTAGGGACTTTTGTTCCTATTAATTTAATATATACTTTAATAATTTCCAGAAAACCAAAATTTCAATCCATGATTTTTGAGAATACTTAACCTGATTGTCGATAACTATATGCATTTCTCATGCCAAAATGATATTTTTTCAATCAAGTAAATAGAAAAACAGTCCAGTCACTAAGGTACATTGTAAACCTGTTCCTTTTTGTTAAAAAACACAATTGTTCACTTATTCACAAGTGTAGATTCTTGCTTCGTACCCATACTTTGCAAAAACATCAGAACAGTATGTCAGCATTACACTGATGTAATACTGCCCTCTTTTATTGGAAATGAAAAACATACTGTATGTCTTCTGCTCCACGTTGTCAGTTGCCACAGCTCCTTGTTATTTACACAGTTGATTCAGATAGTCATTGTTGCATGACAGGATAAGTTCAGACAGATGATCAATGTAGCCGTACAACAATAAGTGTAAGGGAACTGTGAGCAAATTATTTAGCAAAGTGTGTTTGGAATGAATGAGTTTCTTATATAGCACACAGACTAGTGAGGTTTTGTTGTTTTCAAGGAGTGTATAGCATTGATTAATCACGATGGTAATTTTTATGAGCAGTTGACTAACATGTTCAGTTGTGCTTTTTCCAATGTCAACTCATTCCCAAAATATTGATAACTTGAATTAGAAGTGTTGTGGGCATATTAGAGATTTTACAGGAAGGGGACAGATTCTAATTATAACATCCTCTTTTGCAAAGCAGAGCAAAAGTTGGTTTTAAAAAAAATTATATACTACTTTTAACATTGTGACAAAAAGCGTTTTAGTAGTGTTTCCGTTTCAGAAATATTATCACATGTCTTATCTCTCTAGAACCTTTCCAAATTCAGAGACGTAGATAATGCTGTCCTTGTTTTGCAGATTAGGGACCTAACACCAGCTCTGCATCACTTTGTTTCTTCCTTACCTCTCTCTGTCTCTCTCTCTCTCTCTCTCATTTGTTCCCCACAGCTCTGTGAGACTGACAGGGCAATTTTAGTTAAAATCTAAAACAAGACATACATCTGAGTTTCAAACATCAATTTTAATGAAGTGAATGCTAAAATCATGAGACAAAGAAATCTACTTAGATATATACGCTTCCTGCACATTTCTTTGAAAAGAGTAACTAACTATATTTATAGTTGTGATAGTGTTTTTCTAAAACAGCATGCACAGACCAAAATTGCCATAAATTAGAAAAAAAAATGTAACTTTTACTAGTGTTAGATTTTGCATTTGAACCAGTAACATTGAACGGCTAAGCAGTGCTGGATATAGACTCCTGGCTGAATGTTATCATTAAGTTCCTTTTATTTCTGTTGTCAGGGCTACTTGATTGGTTGCCTAGCTACTAGTTTAAGACCCAATTCATAAAAAACAACAACAAACTTGCTTGGCTCTTTTCTTCTCTATAGGTTAAATGGAAAGGACGGTGAGAATTTATCTAGGTTTAAAAGGTTCAAGATACTTCTTAGGGTTGGAGTGGGGAAAGGAACAAATATAAGACTTTTGTTTAAAAGAAATATTTTAAATCAAAAGGTCATGTCCAGTTAAAGGATCTCCCACTGAAAGGGTTAAAATTTGACACATCACAGTTAACTGTGCATAAAGAGTTGTTTGGAAGTTTTGGAAGTTTGAAACAAATTTGCCAATAATAACGATTGTATAGACCTAACCTCCCACTCTCCTATGTACTTTCTAACCCTTAATTCTTCTAGATCTACTCTCTTAATCTTTCTAGATAAGCTATTCTCAACTTTTTCAGTCCTAGGATTCCTTTACACACATACACACACATTTATCATATGATATTTAAACTGAAAAATTAAAATATTTATTCATTTAAAAATCACAATAAACCCATTAGATGTTAATGTAAACAACATTTTTAGTACTAAGCATATTCTTCAAAATAAAAACTTGGAAGATGGCTTTGTTTTAGCTTTTTGCAAATGTCTCTGTCTGGCTTAATAGTAGACAGCTTGATTCTTATTTCTGCTTCTGTATTCAATCTGTTGCTTTATCACAAGGCTGTGTAATTTCAGAGAAGTTCCATTGAACAGTCATGAAAGAGTAGGAATGAAAAGGACAAATAATGTCTTAGTGTTATTATAAAACTAGTTTTGGTCTAGTGGACCCTCTAAAAGGGTCTTTGAGACTGCCAGGAGAATACTTTGAATACATATTATTCTAGATTATGGACTATATGTGTGTATAGTGTATGTTTTAAGTGTATTGCCCTTAACTTTAAGAATAGCCTTCACTAATCAAACATTGTATACAGTTAGATATGACTACTGGTTTTATTCTATCTGAATTAAGGAGCAAAAAGTTAATAAAATTCTATTGCTTATATTTATAACTTATCTTAATGCAAAAACAATTTTGGATGGTTTGCAGTAAGACATATAATAAAACAAGATAAAAACTAAATAGGGAGGAGATAGTGGGAAAAAAAAGTTAAGTATAGTAAAATAAGGTAAATAGATAAAGCTGGGATAAGGTAAGTGCACAAAAATTCTTGTCATGCATATTTACATAATTGTTAGAGATGCACCACAGACTTGACTGTGAACATCTTGATAACCAAACAAAAAAGAAAAATATGTTACAAGATCCCCAGTATTTCTACTATATAAGTACAGCAGTTTTTTAGACGAAACATGGGTATTCTCTAATAGGTCCTCATAAAAGCTTGAGACATACTCAAGAATGTTTGAGAACTACAGTAATTTTGCAGGCTGTTTCTTAACAGACCTTTTCATTTATCTTTTAGATTCATTCATTTTTACCTAGCTTTCTTTGCCTTCATTTGAGCGTTGTGACTGACACTGTGTTCTTTATCCCTTGGACACACTTTTTTCCAATTCCATTTCGTTTTATGTACTTACTATTTACAAAGCACAGTGTTGGACTTGTGTAGTAGAAAGGTAACCAGGGTTCAATCCTGGCTTACTAAGTTGCTATATCTCAGAATTTCACTTTTCTCAACTGTAAAAATGTTAGGACTTGATTAATAAATGATACAATATTCAGTCTCCTAGCAAATACCTTATATATGTGTTGCTGCTGCTGCTATTAAGTCGCTTCAGTCGTGTCCGACTCTGTGCGACCCTATAGACAGCAGCCCACCAGGCTCCCCCGTCCCTGGGATTCTCCAGGCAAGAACACTGGAGTGGGTTGCCATTTCCTTCTCCAAAGCATGAAAGTGAAAAGTGAAAGTGAAGTCCCTCAGTTGTGTCCGACTCTTCGCAACCCCATGGACTGCAGCCTACCAGGCTCCTCTGTCCATGGGATTTTCCAGGCAAGAGTACTGGAGTGGGGTGCCATCGCCTTCTCTGTTATATATGTGTTAGGTATTTAATAAGTATTTCCTCCCTTCCTCCCTCTTTCCCTGTCTCCCTCCCCTTCCCCTTGTCTCTTCTTACCATCTTCCCTTCTTTCCTATCTTTCCCATCTTTAAGATTAAGGTTGTAGATAAGAACAAAAGATATGCAGTTATACTGCCCTGGTTTCTACACATAAAAGATGAGGAAATTCATAGTTTCTAAGCACAAGGAGTTGTTGAGAAGATTCAGTAAAATAATCCATGTGTCAGGCCTCATCCAGTGTCTGACATGATCAGAAGGCAGGCTGAAACAGATCATTGCCATGGTTAGTTCAGGTTTATCTTTAAAGATAATCATGAACCGTTAAAAGTGCTTGTGGATGCAGCACATTTAATCTGAGCTACATTTTTAGAAGAATATCATGGTAGCTTAAAGAAAGAATGAGAGAGACCTTTAGAGAAATGCGAAAAAGAGAAAGAATATGTGTTTTGAAGTTGGACTGAGCTGGACTTCAGATTCTGATTCTATTGCTTACTAGCTCTGTAGCCTCTCTGAGCCTCAGTGTCTTCAAATGTGATTAATGATAGTTTCACTGGTTGTTGGAAAATTAATCAAAAGTCTATAAGCTGAGTGTCCTGGACCGTGCCTTTAAAAGATCCATTACCTTCTTTTTTGTATGTTTTCTGAAAGCGTTCCTGTAGGTAGATCTCCATTTGAAATTTATTTAAATCTACCTTAGATTCTTCTGTCTTCTTGAGCTCAGAGCCCATCCTAGTGTCATAGAAGCAGGACTTTTCTAGCAAAAAGACCACCAATATTCAGAGGAAGGAAATGTTACAAATTTAGCATGAAGTGTGTCACCCCACATCAGAAAACTCATTAAATATTCCTAAAGAATCCTTAGATTCCAAAGTAGATCAGCACCACCTAGATAGCCTTTAGGATCCATTCAATGTACTAAACAATTTTAAAATGTCTGAGTTGCAGAAAATTCAAAACACATGTTGTCAGAAATGTTTCAGTTATTTTTAAAAATGCACATTAAAGAAAAATATATATAACTATGATTCTCAAGTGGAACAAAATATTGGGTTTCAAGTCAGTTGATTGCCGAGAAGTCTTTAAAGGTAAGACTTAGACCATTTAAATGACAAATCATATATTTAAAAACCTAGTAAAACATGAACATTTAAAGTGGATTCATTTTAAAACACAGCCTTGGAAAGACTGAACAGGTTCTAAACTATTTTCCTAAATTTTCACAAAGCTCCTCAAGACAATACAAGCTGTCTCCTAAGTCTAACAACAACAAAATCTATCTAGATTCACATTTTTAGACTCTTGGAGGGACCTAAGCTACTGCTTGAAAACACACTGTATTATTTTGTTATCTGCTTGCCTTTGGGGAACTGGATCCATCTGTGTTTCCCTGAGCTGGGAGGGAGGTGCTCTGTTTAAAGCCATGTGAACTTTCTGCAGACTCGGGCTTCCCATTTCACAGATGTTGGCTTCAGGCATCCTGGAGGTTATCTTCAGGGACCTTTGTCCTAGGAATTAGGGATCTAATGTCTGTTCTGTTCTTGAATTTCCGGGGACCCCAGAAAGATCCTTTTACCTATTTATATTCTTATATAATACTCATCATGACAATGAGTTGACTGTATTTTATCTGGTCCAATGATAATAAATCTTTTCCTCTCAGATATATAAAGTTACAAATGTTTTCATTTCTTATAGAAGTATAGTAAAAACTAGTATATTCAGCATTCTCTCAACAGAAACCCCATTAGCCAGCATTTCTTCAGTCTATCACACTATTAGAAAATTGAATTGGAGCCAAAAGAGCCCTTTGAGATCATTTAGCACAGCCCTGTATTTTATAGACGAGGAAACTGCAATGGGAAGAAGTTACGTGATTTGCCCAAATCCAACAGCAAGCATGAGTGAGACTGTGACCAGACCTCATGTCCCTGGCCCTCAGTGTTGTGTCCTTTCCAGATCCTAGGCTGAGCTTTACATGCTCCTAAAATGTTCGTGGTGGTGGCTCTGAAACACCATAAGGCTCAAAGTGCTAAATTCAGTCTTATTCCTGCTTATACTGTTGCACTATAATCCTTGCAAATAGAGGTGCCAAATATGACGTTAAGTTATGTTTGATAACTTGACTAATCAGAGTATTTGATTAAATAGAACATTTTAATTTTCAGGCATGAGTGGCACACAGTAGGCATTCATATTAGCTAGTTTAAGTTGATACTGGTAATAGAATTTTCTGTGCTTATATTTGATGTAGAAGTTTATGTTTTTAGAGCTCAAAAAATTTTTAAGACCTGCTCAAGCTTTTGTAGCAGTGGATACAGTGGATGAGTTGGATAAGGCTTTTCCTGTTTCTCTTCCTAGAAGCTTTCTTTGCAGTTTTAGGAAGGTGATGATAATAATCCACCACAGAAATATCAATCTTTTAAATTATTTGAACAGCATTTTTTTCACCTTATTATCACGCTTAATCCCAACATTCATCCTTAGAGGTAGAATTTTTATCATTCTTCTACAGATGAGGATGCAGTTCAGAGCTCCAATCATTTGCTTGCGTTTGCACAGTTAGTATCAAAGTTGAAGCTCTTCCAAGTTGCTGATTTCAAATTTCACATTCTTCTGCAGTAGCGGACAGACTTCACCTTCCTCTCTAACACCAACCTCTGCCCAACTGTTCTGATGAGTCCTGACCACAGTTCAGAGATTGCACATTAGCTATGGTTGTACGTGAGTGTGTGTGCATGTGAGTGAATGCGTGTGTGAGTGAATGTGTGCCGTATGCGTGTGCATCCCTGTGAATAGTTATGTGTGTCTTTCTCATTGTGAGTGTAAATCTGTGTATTAGTCTGCCTCTCTATCTATGTGAGTCTCTCATCCCTATGCGTAGCTTTGTGTCTCTAAGTCTGTGTTAGGTATGCCTGCTGCCTGTGTGCGTGCACTCGTGTGTGTGTACATGTGTTTCTGTCCTTGAGTCTGTCTTGTGGGAGTAGCCAGCTGTCTGTTGTGTGTCCATTTGACTGTGTGCATCCCTAAGTATGCCTGTGCGTTTGTCAGTATCTCATTGTGTCTGTGTGTCTGCCTGAGCTTGTGTGTCTGCAGATATGTCTGTGTGTCTCTGTCTGAGTCTTTCTTTGAATCTGTGTGTGAGTCTGTATTATGTGTAGGTGTCTGTATATCAGTGTATGTCTGCCTGCTTGCGTAAGTCTCTGCATATGTGTCCTATCTCTTTTCTTTATGGAGTTAGGTATTGACATACTTGATGATTCTCATTCTCAGCTTGTAGGTGTAGAACTGGGTATGGAGAATATGTATGAAAACTCTGCACATAGATGTACTGTATGCGTTCTCCCCATCACTGTTTCCCTCTCAGCATTGTCCTAAGTCTGGTGGTCAAAATGAACTGTTGGGAGTACTCTGCAGACGTTCACTTTTAGCTTAGATCCAGTTCCCACTGTGGATAGAAGTACTTACTTTTATTTTTGGTGCAACCCTGATTTGCCCATTACATCTTTTTGTAAATGAGGTCAACAGTATTGCTCTGAAATAACACAAAGGGTGTCTTGCACAGCCACTGCCCGGTGGCTGTAGTTCCCGGCACTCTCTGGGCTGCCAAGAGTCTCCTGTGGGTTTCAGGGAAGAAGATCACTCTAACACTGGCTGCTCCCCATGTTGAGGATCAAGGTAAATTTTATGAAAAGAGGAACCATAGGTGTGGGATCTTTTTGTCCATGTTGATATTAAAATATTAATATTAAAATTAATGTCAGTTTTTCCATTGGTAAAATGGGGACAAGAAAGCAAGCATTTTCTCTAAAGAAGCATCTTAGTGAACTCCTTTAAAAATCACGTCAGCTTACCAAAAACTTTCTATGATGAATTCTCCAATTTTAATGACACTCCTAAAAGGGAGGTTAGCAACAAGTTTAATATTTCTTATTCCAGACCATTAATTTGAATATTGTAAAACTATTTCCCCAGGTCTAGGCGGAATGCTGGTAATCAAAGAAGGAACAGGGCTCTTTGAAATTAGTCATATCCAGGTCCAAACTCAGCTTCACAGCCTGATTGGTGATCGTCTCACTTCAAAACCACATCTATAATAGTTGGGTCACCTGGGGCCTGTTATTTTTCTGTGCCTTTGTGTACTCCTTTGGAAGGTGAAAGTGATGAACGTACCATATAAGATTGTGGGGAAGATTCAACAAGAGACTGTATATGAAGTACGGTTGACGCAGATAAATATTATCCTGGCTTCGTTATTGTTGCTTGCAACCGTGTGACAGAACAAGACATTAGACTGGAAATGCTCACCATCAATGTGTGTAGCTTATGGTAGATGCTTGGGATTCAGGGAAATATTTACTAGTCCTTTCTGCCTTGAAAGGAAAATATAATCTGACTCAAGAGACAGGACAGATACCTAAGAGGGTCCCTGACAGTGTGGGGTCCAAGTGCCAAATAAGTGAAAGGAATTGCAAGGGTGATTAAGCTCATGAAAATCAAGGAGGCCCTGCCCATCAATGACTGAGGTGGAAGAGAGGTTCTGTGGAACGGGAGAGACTTAAAATGCCTAAAGAAAAGACAGGATGGGCAGAGTGTGGAGACAAGAGTGACCAGCAAGTGGGGTCCTAGAATGAATCTGGGTGGAGCATGGGCCTCCTCGTGAGGGGAACAATGGCTGGTGGATAGTTAACTCAGGAGAGAGCGGGTTCTGAGTTAGAGGTGGGTGGGGTTCAGATGCTTGAAGTCTTGAATGCTTGGCTAAGAAATGTAGCACAGTGTGTGTGTGTGTGTGTGTCTGCATATGAGAGACGAGGTAAGATAGGGCATGAATACTAATGATGGTAGTGGTAACTGAGGTAAATTGAGTGTATTTCTCTGTATAAATAAGCTTGCAGAAAGTCAAACTGTTTGTTACATAAAAATACTATATACTTTTATAGTATAGTATATAGTAAATCGGAGAAGGCAATGGCAACCCACTCCAGTACTCTTGCCTGGAAAATCCCATGGACAGAGGACCCTGGTAGGCTGCAGTCCATAGGTCGCTAAGAGTCGGATATGACTGAGCAACTTCACTTTTACTTTTCACTTTCATGCCTTGGAGAAGGAAATGGCAACCCACTCCAGTGTTCTTGCCTGGAGAATCCCAGGGACAGGGGAGCCTGGTGGGCTGCCGTCTCTGGGGTCACACAGAGTCGGACACGACTGAAGTGACTTAGCATATAGTAAATAGTATAGTATATAGTATTATGTGTATACTACATACATAAAAATACTATAGGAGCAAATGCTAAGTGATTCTCCTCTCAGTGGGAGAAAACTCAGGGTGGTATAGGATTGTACATACAAAATAAAACTTGAAATAATTAACATTAATTTATAGGCATTTATAGATGGTAAATACTTTTATATGGAAGTTCTCATTTATGAGGTAGAGATTATTGTCATCCTCCATTGCAGGTTAAAAAACAAAAAATAAAACCTACTGAGAATCATGAAGAACTTACCAGCTCTTCTCCGTATTAATTCTATCCTTCCCACCACACCACACTGTGAAGTTACTTTTATTGGTAACTTGAAGGAAGAGCCCATACCTTACTCATCATTGTCTCCCTAACACTGAGCCTGAAATTCTCAGTCATTATTCATTGATTGCTTGCTTGTGGCTCTAGACCAAACTTTGGGAGAAATAGTTACTCTTCTGGTAAAAATTTATTTTCATCTGTGTCTGTCTGTGCTTTTGTGTGTCTGGTCTTGCTCAGACAGAGGAAATTCACCTTGCAGGAGAGTTGCTTCTTACTAGACCATAGTTAGCAGAGTTTTGAGGTCTTGTTTTTCTGTCCCAGTTACTCTGCCTCATTGCTGCTTTCTCTTGTCTTCTGTTTTGGAGGTTGATCAGTTTCCCACAGTCTGTACTTGTCTGCCTCTGCCTCCTTATATGTATGAGAGTCTATTTCTGTCCCTTCCTTTCTCTTTCCCTAACCTCCTCCTTATCCCATCTCTCCATCTCTCTCCCCTGCCTGATTCCCGCCCTCTTCTTTCTCATTTCCCTTCTCTCCTTCCCATCCTTCCTCCCTGTCTCTTTCATGTCTTATCTCCCAATCTTATAGCAGTCTACTGCAGTTAAGGTGCAGTCTCTGACCACTGGGGCTTCAGGAAGAGCCCCTGGACAAGGGCATGGCAACCCATTCTTGCCTGGAGACTCCTTTGGACAGAGGAGTCTGGCAGGCTACAGTCCATAGGGTCACAGTCAGACATGGCTGAAGTGACTTAGCACACATGCAGTCTGACCACTGATGAAGATTTTTCTCCGAGCCCTTATAGCGACAGGGGCAGCTGCTATCTCTGCATCCTTCTATGGCAGAGCTCTGGTATGTGATACCTGCATCTCCCTAGACTACTCTGGTGTAACAAGAGTTCCTGAGCATGCAGCTTCAATGATAGGGCCTCTAAGAATCTGACTAAGAATTGACCGTGCATTAAGAAGGTAGCATAGTATAGGGGGGCTGAGACACAACCTGTACAAACTTACTTAGCACCGAATGTTGACTTGACTTATTAAAATGACAATGCAATAAAGTCTTAGACTTGAATTGACCCAGAAAATTAAATTTATAAAATAATTACTGACTTTCAAGGCCTTAGAAGCCAGTGTGGATCCCAATCTTCCTGATTTCATGACCTGCGCCTAAAACTTGGTCACATCTCCTAAGTCAAGCTGTGTAAAACAGTAGAAGATATCCAGATTGGACTTCACAATTTATAAGATCCTGGTGGTCACCAAGACTGAATATGGAACATATTTTTTGTGAAGAGCAGGGTAGCTGAGTCAGTGGTTTCCACTTTGACTGTGAGTTTTAAGCTGTGTGCCTTCCGCCTCCTCTTTTGTTGGAATACGCTGGACTCAAAGCTGCCTTAGTCTGAGAGCATAAATAAGTAGCATGTCGTCACTTTTATTCCATAAATAAAACAAATTTTTATCATTTTTGTAGGTGGTAGTGGAAAGGAGAGGGTGTAGAAAGGACATGAAGTCTATTTGAAGTAAATCAGGTCTGTTGTACCAAAGATCTCTGGAGTTTATGGACTAATTTATTTATTTTCTGGAAAACTTAGCTGAGAAATAAGAATTAGCTAAATGTAGATAAGTTTACTGACCAGAACAATATAGCAAGGTTACAGTGCTACATGAGTCAGTGAATTTCACCTCGCTTTGTACTAACTAGTCTTCCAGAGTCATTTCTACAAACTTAATTTTAAAAGGTAACTTAATGAGATAAAAATTATCTAGAGGTGATATCTAAAGGAATATTTAATATTCATTTATCTTCAAGTAGAAACTATACTGAAGAAAGTTGCAGTTAAATTGATTTATCAAAAGGAAAAGCATGTGATTGTTTAAAACAATGGACAAAGACTTTTAAAACAACTTGAAGCACAGAGTACTTAAAGGTACAAAGGATGAGTGATTTAAGTATATTAGCTCGGTGTATTAGCTGGTCTTTAGGGGAAAACTAGTATTTCAATCCACACAGTACCTAAATAGATTATATTTATGTTAAGACTTGTTTATTTGGTCTGAGAAATAGAACAGTCTGGCTTTTCATGTAATATTACCAAAAAGAGACCACAATCCACAACTTGAGGCCTTATATAAATTATAAATTTAATATGTGAGTCCTGATGGAGGCAAGAAGGCTGGCCAGCCCTATCAGAAATCATATTCCTATTCTTTTGGTCACTTCAGCTATGAAAAACTAAAATTCTAATCATAAATGTGAATATATTTTACTTAATCGGTTAAAAGAAGATTTAGTCTTTTCTCAGGTTGTGTTGTCCTTTTGTCAAATACATGCAGTGGAGTTTTAAATAAGAGCTGTAATCTTAAAAATTCTGCATTGTGTAATTGTTAAACTCATGATCCTCTTATCATTAATTGGTCTGAAAATGCCATTAAAAATTCTACAGAGATTTAAAAACTCTGCTAAAAGTACTGTTCACAGGGAAAGGTATTTGTTCTGTGAATAACTGTTTCTTCCTTGAGCTTGCAAATCCATTGTAGTTAACTCTCATTAGACAATCTTTGGGAGTGAGTGAACAATGTTTCTGCCTTGTATCTCACTCTGGTTGATTTTCTAGGTTTGTCCGTGTCTAAGTAGGTGGCAGAAAGGAACAGGAAGAGCAGCCATCCCAGCATTAGGAATAGATGTGTGCTTGTTTATTGATGGTTCAGTAAGAGAGCCGTAGGAGGTGTCGTTTTCATTTCATTAAAAAAAATTTAACTGTGGTCTAAGCACCATCCCGCATTCTGCTGAAAGACTGTTTAATAACACTGAAGCTCCTGCTTTTAGTCCAGGAAATCAGTAAATATCTTACTATTTAAATCCTAAATTTGAATGATAAGACTGAATTCTAATTTATTTACTAAATCATAAATTCATCTTTAGTGCTATTATTATCTTGACATTTAATTGTTGAAACAAAAGCTAAAGGTCGATTTCTGAGTTATTGAGAAATGAAGTTGGTACACTCTTTACATTCACTACTATATTTCAGTGTTTAATTTCTGACTGTGAAGATGATAATCCTTTTTTTTTCTTTCTAATAACAACAAATGAAAAGTGCTACTCCAAATATACTTTAAATCCAAAATATTTTGTTTGTGCCAATTAAGGTCAGCTGTGAAGAGCATCTGATTGTTGTTGTTGTTGCTGTTTTGTGGACACAGTGGAAGGAATAATAAGCCCCTGCACCCGTCCTCCCTGTTTGCTGGCTCTTTGATGACAAACGGCAGATATGTGGCGAGCACATACCTCATTTACATCACATGCATAATGTACTCTATCTGGGATATTAGCTTCTCAGGGTTGGCAGTGTCGCCTAACACACACGGTGATCAGCACATTTCTTGAGGCTGCAATAATCAGAGGAATACAGCAGTGATGTGGGAACTAGAGGAAATAACATGGCATAATGATGTACCCATCACTGTTCTGTTGTCATCCTTCCTAACCAGTTTGCTCTCCTTTAGAGCCTAACAAAAGGGTCATGAATTTAATAGAGTAAGACATGGAACTGGGTGTGAGAATAATATGTCTATTTCTGAGCTCCACTTTCAGAGGAAAGGGGAAAATATTGACTACACAGGGGACAAACTGCCGTGAAAGCTTTGTGGTCTACGCATGTGCCTATGTAATCTTCAAACAAGACGTGCAGTTTTTCACAAATGTGTCAGGCCTCATTTAATCTCAACTAAGCATATGAAAACCAAAAGTCAGATATAGGAAATTAACTAAATTTTCAAAAATCTGCAAAACATACGTTTCTAATAAAATATCATCTGTTGTATTAATAGCATGCTGTTTACAACATTTATTCTTAGCATGTTAACCTCTTCATGGTTTTCACACATTTAATAAAAGATAACAATCTCATAGCAGTTTTCACCCATTTGTTCAAGACTTTAGCAAGAGTTCATTCCTGCAAGTATTTTACAAAGCAGTTTGCATGTTCCTGTTCTATAGCCACTTGCAGTATTCCCAAATAACTCTTACACATGGGTTTAATAAATAATTGGAAGCCCAGATGTTTGAAACGGATATAGCAGATACACTGTATTTTCAATACAGCTACTTTGCTTTTGTCCTCTCATCAACTACATAGCACTGCACCCTGCCATTTTCAGTTCTCTTCTAATTAAACCTAGATGAGCATTTGGCATGTATGTGTTCTCACTCATGCCCCTCTCAAATGCATCATGTGGAGGCATCCTGTGCTACTGCTGCTGACTTGAGACATTCCAAGGAGGAATTCTACTTCTTCAGACTGAACTGCAGCATTCTTTGTCTCTTCAGTTCACCTCCTGATAAGAAACATGATATGAGACATGATTTGCCACTTCACATAGCAAATGACTAGAAATCTGTGTACAATCCCTTCTTAGTCCGAGCCTCACTCATTTCTGTGTCTTTTTCTAGCACCATTAAGCTAAACCAGGCTCCTATCTGGTGTTGATAAATAACTGGAAAATATTAGGTATCAGTAAAAACTATGAAAGTTCTTGAACTTGGTTTTAAAACTTAACTCTCTAATTTTCAAGAACTGAAAGAAATGAGGAAAATTCTAATTTCATTTACAACAGCTTTAGTTTATTAAGTTTTTTCTACTACATCTCTCTCCCTAAGCACTTTTTCATTGTATAGCTAAAAATGATTTTTTCTAACTTACATGTCTTGGTTTCATCCTCTGAAATATTTGCACCAATTCCTGAAAAATGTTGTGACATTATTAGAGAAAAGTTGTTACTTTATTTTTTTTAAGAGATAGAAGACTATTATGGCTACATTTGGGAATTTTTAATTTGTATCTTATTTAGTCTGGTGTGCAATGTGACACCAGTTAATTGTATGTTACTTTGTAGTAACTACATGTTAACTCTGTTGGAAGTAATGGTAATTATACTGTAATTGATATCAGTTCTCCCACATCTTTGGAAAACCATACAATTAACACATATTGCCACAGTTGGGCACTATCTTTTGTCCTTTGTAATGCTGCCATGTTGGAGTACTATTTAGAATGGGGTCCTAAATATTTTCTTCTTCTTTAAACTCATTTTAAAAATTCCAATTTTAAACTATTTTAATTTTCAAGAAATGAAACATAGTTTCTAAATTTTAATTTTGCTTAATCTTGAAGAAAGATTCTTTCACAAATAATCAGACTGTCTTGGGTTATTTTTATTCTTTATTTGAAAAGGTGTTTGTGACTTCAGGGGACTTTATTAGTACTTTTTGTTTCATAAAAGGGGATACTAATAGAATGTACAAAATCTTGATGTTAAGGAGTTAGTTTTTCTGAAAAGAAGAGTTCTTCTTACCAGCAATCTTTGTATTTATGTTACTTTGCATTCAGACAAAAATGGATGCATTCTGTGCTGGTGCCACCGTGATGAATAGCAAACTAGGGACATATCATGCCAAATTTAGAGGAAACATTTTCCTTTGATTTTACTTTCCCCTTTGCCTTTCCCTTCCTTAAGGTCCCTTCCCTTTATCACTTTTGCCTGGTGGAGATGGAATTTCAGAAATAGCAAACAAATGCTTTCTGGCTAAGTGTGACGTGGTTTGGTAGGTTTGTTTGACAAATGGATTATCTTTTGAGTGATTTTGTTGAGAATATGAATAATTGCTCAAAATTTTTTTATGACATGCAAAGTGATTTTACTAATGTGTATTCCAGTGTGGGTGTCAGGAGTAAAAGAATTGAGTATCATAGAATTATAAGATTTCAGAGCTGGAAGAAACCATACAGATAAGTTGGTTCAGCTCCCTCGTTTTACAGGTTAAATTAATTAGTAGCTAGTATAGTTTGTCGGAGAAGGCAATGGCACCCCACTCCAGTACTCTTGCCTGGAAAATCCCATGGATGGAGGAGCCTGGTGGGCTGCAGTCCATGGGGTCGCGAAGAGTCGGACACGACTGAGCGACTTCACTTTCACTTTCATGCATTGAGGAAGGAAATGGCAGCTCACTCCAGTGTTCTTGCCTGGAGAATCCCAGGGACGGGGGAGCCTGGTGGGCTGCCGTTTATGGGGTCGCACAGAGTCGGACACGACTGAAGCGACTTAGCAGCGGCAGCAGCAGTATAGTTTGTAAAGAGCACTTGCAATACACAATAGTTAAGTGGAAGCAACAGGAGACTGGGAGTCTGTAGGCTAAGTGGTGTGAGGCTAAGAGGTGTGTCCTGGATCTGTTACCTGTCAGCTGTAGGATTTGGGGTAAGCATTCTCTGCTTCTTGGGCTCTGTGCTCTCTGAATGAAGAGGTCTTTACATTACATTTCCTTCCAGCACTAAAGCTTTTCCATACCCCCTATTTTTCTTTTTAAGATATGTGTTATTTTTGTAGAACACATATTTCTTTAAATTATAGGAAAACCTCTTAGGAGATGTGATATATTTATATATCATAAATCAAAACAAATGCATGGTGGTAATACCTTATATTTTTCCATTTTTTGTGTTTATGTTTCTGAGGGAAAATTTTTTTAATTTATCAGTTTGTGAGCTAAAATTGAAATAGAAGGTATATTTTTGAAGAAAATATTCTTTCTTGGTTTATATAGCTTTGATGTCTTTAACTTGAATAAACTGCACCTGTGTTTCCACAAACAATATTAAAAAGTACACATTGTAAATTGAGTAGGTATCTGAAATTAAGACCTAGATTTGAAGAAATAAAATTCCCAAGATAATTTTTTGGACAAAGACATTTGCTTAGCTAGTCATTTATTTTATTGTTATACTCTTTATTCATGTGATAAATGTTAGTATAATAAATTCTCACTGGTGGTTTAAGTGGAGATAAAATTCTCCAGTTTTTAAATCATGTATTTTATTTTAATAGACGTTTGTATGGTTTTACAATGGAACTTTTTGTGAACTTGTTATTGAAACAAATAGTTAATCAGAGAATATTCAGGAACAAATATGTATCATGTTCTGTATAGGAATAAAAAGTTGGAAACCACATGTGAGTAGGAGTTGGGCTACCACACAACTGGATTTGCTTAAATCTGAACACTTTATAACTCTACTTGGGAGTTGCAAACTTATAAATAACCTTGCAATTGGTTAAAACCATATTAGAACCATATGAATGAGACAGAAAGCATAGGCACTATAATCCTGATGAAACTAATTTAACTCGGTGGCTCCCAAGCCTAAAACGATCTCATGTCTTCAGAGTTAATGCGACTTTATCATTTATCATCTGATGATCAGTGACAAGCATCTAAGTGTATGTTACAGGAGATATACAGGATACTGTCCTTGCCAGGGGTGTGGAGAGAGAACTTGCTTAGCTTGGTGTACTCTTCAAATCCTGAGGGGAATTTGTCATACATCATTTGAGAATGTTTTTGAAAGCTCCATAAAACATATCCATGAGAAGTTCTGCAGACACTAGCCCATTTCAGAAGGCATGTGCTGCATGCTTCTGTGCGTATAGGATACAATCCTAGCTGGAGATAGAATCAAGAGCCACTTTCCCTCCCCCAAGGAACTTACTGTCCAGTGGCAGGTATGAGTCTCCTGACAGGCGACCTGAACTTTGTCAGTCTTTACTGATTCTGTGTCTTGCCTCAAGCATTAGTTTCTGGAGTTTTGAAAACTTTTGCCCTAGCCAGCCCTTACAAGTCTTTTCTCCCCTAAAGGGAGAACTCTCACTTTTGATGAATTCTGGCTAGCTAGCTCTAGCTGTCAAAAGATAGAATCACTCCTAGATCCTAATGGCAAAAACTTCCAGAGAATTGTTTCTGAGGCTAGTAGGATCTCATGTCTAAAACTTGTTGCCTTATTCCTTTGATACAAGAGGCAGAAGTTGCCACTGTATTATTGCTAGTTTGCTGGGGCTTCCATAACAAAATACCACAGATTGGGTGGCTTAAACCACAGATATTTTTTCCTAACAATTCTGGAGTCTCGGAGTCCAAGATCAAGACTCTGGAAGAATTGTTTTCTGCTGAGGTCTCTCTCCTTTGCTTGCAGACGTCCGTCTTCTCACCGTATCCTCACATGGCCTTTCCTCTGTGAGCACACATCTCTGGTGTCTTTCTCTATGTCCTAATCTACACCTTTCGTAGGTACACTAATCAAATGGGATTAGGTCCACCACAATGGCCTCATTTAAATTTAATTACCTCTTTAAAGCCCCTGTCTTTAAACATGGGCCACATTTGGAGGTACTTGGGGTTAAGGCTTCAACACATGAATTTTAAGAGAACGCAGTTCAGCTCTTAACAGCCATCTTTGCTTAGCTTGGCCATTCCCAAACTCTTGTGAAATTATTTCCTTTTATGATTACAATACCTAAAGAACCCCCTTGATCAAATTCTTTATGTCTCTCTTTATGTAGCTTCATCTGGATTATCTTCCCTAGAGGTTTTCTTGTTTCTCTAGAGGATTTAAACTGAAATTAGTATGATTTTGCTCAATGATTTATTCTATTGTATTTTCATAAAAGTATTGACGATATGAATTAATTCCAAGAATGAATTGCTAATGATGGATTGCTCAGAAATGGAAGACTGTAAGAAGAATGTTTGGAAATGGTTGTTACTGAGATTTTAGGGAAGATTTTTGCAGAGCCCTTTTGAATAGTAATAGCTAGGCAGATTTCCTATATTTCAGCACTAAGCCTACCCTGACCAGGAGATCACTCGATTGTTCAACTGATTTACATATCTTCCTTTGTATTTATGTACCTTTTAATCATCTCTGTCTCACTATTTTCAAAAAAGATCTGAAAATAGTTTAATTTTAAAGTAAAATAAAAATGAAAAATGAGAAAGAAATAATTTAGCATTATCAGGATTTAGCAACCAACCAAAGTGCCTAGTATCATCATGAGAAGCTCTGATGCTCTAGTTAATAAGACGTGGACACAACATCTTGAGAAGTATGTTGGGGAGACTTGTAAACAGACATATAAACCAATAATTATAATGCATTTTTCAATAAACATGGTGTGATGGAACAAAATAGGGGAGCTGGTGGAAGACAGTCAATAAAGGATTTTGTCCAGAAGAAATGCTTTAATTAGGCCTAGAGTAGGCTAACTATGATGCCATCCATAAAGGAAGGGCATTCTGTTAATAGAAGAGGGAATGGTATATGCAAATGTACAAGGGCAAAAAATATCGTAGCTTATTTAGGAAACTCCAAGAAATTCTGTCTTCTTGGAACAGAGGCACTAAATCAGAATGAGAAAGACATAAATCTGGTGAGGAGAGCAGCAGCCAGATCATGCAAGGGAATATGAGCCATGCAGAGAAGTTTGGTTCTCCTCCTGTAAATAGATGGCTTTCCTGGTGGCTCAGATGGTAAAGAATCTGCCTACAATGCAGGAGACGGGGGTTTGACCCCTGGATTGGGAATCTCCCCTGGAGAAGGGAATGGCTACCCACTCCAGTATTCTTTCCTGGAGAATTCCATGGACAGAGGATACAATCCATGGGGTCGAAGAGTCAAACATGACTGAATGACTAACACAGCAAAAACATAGCATGTGGATAATGGGGAGTATTTGCAGGCTTATAAATAAAGGGAAAAAAGATCCAGGTACTACATAGTTTCTAAGGCTAAAATTTATATTTAATTCTCAGATGCTTAGCAACCAAGACAAAAATGAAAGCATCTTTGGTTTTGTGGTTGTGTTGTTGACACAGGAGCATGGATATCGGCCTTTAGATCAGGACACCATCTTCATTAGTGTTTAGCTTTGAAACATTTAGCAAACACTAATACTATATTTAACAGAAGTGGATATTTTATGAGCTGCTTTATATTTGCAAAGCACTCACATGTATAATCTCTTATTTAATCATCACAACCCTGCAGCATGTGCATTTTCTATTCCATTTTACAAATGAGGAAACTGGCTCAGAGATATCACATAGTAATTAAGTTGTAGAGTTATTATTCTAAATTCACCTCAGCCCAAATACCTACCTAAATTTTGGTTAAGTGACTTAAAATATAAAAAATTCCTTTTGAGCCTCTTCTCTTGCAAAACTGACAGCAATAATAATATTTTTCCTTGTAGTATTGGTGGGAACGTAAAAGGAAATAGTCATTGCAAAGAGCCTTGCCCTTAGTACATGATTAATAAATGACACCCTTTCCTACTTCCACCCCATTCATATCCTACAGAAGCAAACATGGTTGGAAAACTTGGGACTTAAATTATTCATGATTTCTAGCACACAGCTTGGTGTTAAGAGTATATTAAAAAGTAAAGAAATTAATAGTTTTAGCTGACAAAATGGTATTTAACAATGAAGTTTGTTACCTCACTTCTAACAGCCAGAGTCTTTTTTTATTGTGATAACTGACTCTGGGACCATCAAAATAACCCTGTGAAAGTAAATCCCACTGCCTCCAAAATAACTCTTTCCAAAAAAAGAATTGCCTTTTGAAAGTACATGTGGTTACTTTCTAAAATAAAGCTTTCATTTTCAGTCCTTCCTTAAATTACTACATTTTAATAAGGATGTAAAATAAATACTAATAAAGTGATAGCTTTGCAAGTCCATAAAAAGGAAATTACCTGTGTGCTTAAGTAGTGTGTCTTGAGAATCACATCATGGCAAGATATGTCCAGAGCTGGGAATTAGAGCAAGTCTTTCAGAGTAAGGCACAGATTTTCTCTCAACATTATACTTAGCACTGTTCTGTTTAGAAACAAACAGAACACCTTTTTATTTTCAAATGTATACTGCTTTTTAAGCCACACATTTGTGGTGGATAGTATCCTCTTTTGCCAGTGTTTTGTAAAGATTTTGCAAAGATGTGGGTGTTAAGCTGCAGAAATTCCAAGTCAGACTCAAAAACCTCTTTTTCATATTGTTGTGTAATTAAATTGTATTCTTCTAGCATATTCTTCTAAAATGGCTCACTTCCCTCTTTTACAAAATATTTATGGACTTTTTCTGTATTTCCTTGTTTTGATGATTATTGCCCAAAGAGACATCATTAATACAATGTGGAGGGTTAAGTCTAAACATCTCTTACACAAACTTGAACTATTATAAAATTGGTTCTTCTTATGGAATTCCAGTTGAGCTATTCCAAATCCTGAAAGATGATGCTGTGAAAGTGCTGCACTCAATATGCCAGCAAATTTGGAAAACTCAGCAGTGGCCACAGGACTGAAAAAGGTCAGTTTTCATTCCAATCCCAAAAAAAGGCAATGCCAAAGAATGCTCAAACTACCGCACAATTGCACTCATCTCACACGCTAGTATGAGCTAGTTTTGAGCTAGTATGCTCAAAATTCTCCAAGCCAGGCTTCAGCAATATGTGAACTGTGAACTTCCAGATGTTCAAGCTGGTTTTAGAAAAGGCAGAGGAACCAGAGATCAAATTGCCAACATCCGCTGGATCATGGAAAAAGCAAGAGAGTTCCAGAAAAACATCTATTTCTGCTTTATTGACTATGCCAAAGCCTTTGACTGTGTGGATCACAATAAACTGTGGAAAATTCTGAAAGAGATGGGAATACCAGACCACCTGATCTGCCTTTTGAGAAATTTGTATGCAGGTCAGGAAGCAACAGTTAGAACTGGACATGGAACAACAGACTGGTTCCAAATAGAAAATGGAGTTCGTCAAGGCTGTATATTGTCACCCTGTTTATTTAACTTATATGCAGAATACATCATGAGAAACGCTGGGCTGGAAGAAGCACAAGCTGGAATTAAGATTGCCGGGAGAAATATCAATAACCTCAGATATGCAGATGACACCACCCTTATGGCAGAAAGTGAAGAGGAACTCAAAAGCCTCTTGATGAAAGTGAAAGAGGAGAGTGAAAAAGTTGGCTTAAAGCTCAACATTCAGAAAACGAAGATCATGGCATCCGGTCCCACCACTTCATGGGAAATAGATGGGGAAACAGTGGAAACAGTGTCAGACTTTATTTATCTGGGCTCCAAAATCACTACAGATGGTGATTGCAGCCATGAAATTAAAAGACGCTTACTCTTTGAAAGGAAAGTTATGACCAACCTAGATAGCATATTCAAAAGCAGAGACATTACTTTGCCAACAAAGGTTCGTCTAGTCAAGGCTATGGTTTTTCCTGTGGTCATGTATGGATGTGAGAGTTGGACTGTGAAGAAGGCTGAGCACCGAAGAATTGATGCTTTTGAAATGTGGTGTTGGAGAAGACTGTTGAGAGTCCCTTGGACTGCAAGGAGATCCAACCAGTCCATTCTGAAGGGAGATCAGTCCTGGGATTTCTTTGGAAGGAATGATGCTAAAGCTGACACTCCAATACTTTGGCGACCTCACGTGAAGAGTTGACTCATTGGAAAAGACTCTGATGCTGGGAGGGATTGGGGGCAGGAGGAGAAGGGGACGACAGAGGATGAGATGGCTGGATGGCATCACTGACTCGATGGACGTGAGTCTCAGTGAACTCCGGGAGTTGGTGATGGACAGGGAGGCCTGGTGTGCTGCGATTCATGGGGTCGCAGGGAGTCGGACACGACTGAGCGACTGATCTGATCTGATCTGATTCTGTTTGAACACACTTGTACAAGGTGTTTTTTGATGTATGTGGATTAATCAATTCTGTGGGCTTGCAAAAACATGCAAATGTTTACGGACACTAACACTAAATGTTATGTAAGATGTATCGAAAAGGTGCAAGACAGTCCCTGGCTTGAAAAATCTTCTGATGCTGTTGTGGAAGAGTTGGAGGTGCACATGATCCGAAGCTCAATTCTTTAATATAACATGTAACTAGGGGCTAATTATACAGGGAAGGCTAGGGATTTTTGTGTATCAGAGTATAGACAGATCAGGGAGGTTACAGAGTTTATGAAGAACTTGGGCTTTGCAGACTGAGGGATCAGTGCAAGAGGCTCTGCAGGAGAATCAGCAAGCCTGGAAGATTAACCAGGCAGAGAGGGGCAAGGAAAGCAGTGAGACAAATAGTACCGACCAGTCTGTATTAATATAAACAGAGGATGGGAAGGGGAGTCATGTGAGGGGAAAACTCTCGCAAGGAAGTCTTTACTTTTGAAAAAGAGTTTTCCAGGATTGGAAAGACACCAAAGCTTGGAGCTCGGATGAATGGGCACACCCTTTTAGCGGGGCTAGTACTCAGCAACTTATACATAGTGGAAACTTTAAGGATAGATAATATCTCAGAATATTGTGGTGGCCTTCAGTTTAGTTCGGTTCAGTCGCTTAGTTGTGTCTGACTCTTTGCGACCCCATGGACTGCAGCACACCAGGTTTCCCTGTCCATCACCAACTCCCGGAGCTTGTTCAAACTCATGTCCATAGAGTCAGTGATGCCATCCAACCATCTCATCCTCTGTTGTCCCCTTCTCCCCCTGCCTTCAATCTTTCCCAGCATCAGGGTCTTTTCAAATGAGTCAGTTCTTCTCATCAGGTGGCCAAAGTATTGGAGTTTCAGCTTTAGCATCAGTCCTTCCAATGAATATTCAATTGATTTCCTTTAGGATGGACTGATTGGATCTCCTTGCAGTCCAAGGGATTCTCAAGAGTCTTCTGCAACACTGCACTTCAAAAGCATCAATTCTTTGGTGCTCAGCTTTCTTTATGGCCCAACTCTCACATCCATACATGACTACTGGAAAAAGCATAGCTTTGACTAGATGGACCTTTGTTGGCAAAGTAATGTCTCTGCTTTTTAATATGCTATCTAGGCTGGTCATACTTTTCTTCCAAGGAGTAAGTGTCTTTTCATTTCATGTCTGAAGTCACCATCTGCAGTGATTTTGGAGTCCCCCCAAATAAAGTCTCTCACTATTTCCATTGTTTCCTCATCTATTTGCCATGAACTAATGGGACTGGATGCCATGATCTTAGTTTTCTGAATGTTGAGTTTTATGCCAACTTTCTCACTCTCTTTCACTTTCTTCAAGAGGCTCTTTAGTTCTTCGCTTTCTGTCATAAGGGTGGTGTCATCTGCATATCTAAGGTTATTGATATTTCTCTGAGCAATCTTGATTCCAGCTTGTGCTTCATCCCACTCAGCATTTCTCATGATGTACTCTTCATATAAGTTAAATAAGCAGAACAATAAACAGCCTTGATGTACTCCTTTTCCTATTTGGAACCAGTCTGTTGTTCCATGTCCAGTTCTAACTGTTGCTTCTTGACCTGCATACAGATTTCTCAGGAGGCAGGTCCGGTTGCCTGGTATACCCATCTCTTTAAGAATTTTCCACAGTTTGTTGTGATCCACACAGTCAAAGACTTTGGCATAGTCAATAAAGCAGAATAGATGTTTTTCTGGAACTCTCTTGCTTTTTTGATAATCTAACGGATTTTGGCAATTTGATCTCTGGTTCTTCTGCCTTTTCTAAATACAGCTTGAACATCTGGAAGTTCACAGTTCACATACTGTTGAAGCCTGGCTTGGAGAATTTCGACCATTACTTTGCTAGTGTGTGAGACGAGTGCAGTTGTGCAGTAGTTTGAGCATTCTTTGGCATTGACTTTCTTTGGGATTGGAATGAAAACAGTGGCCACTGCTGAGTTTTCCAAATTTACTGGCATATTGACTGCACTTTCACAGCATCAGGCCTTAGAGAATTTCTATTTATAATGCATGTATTTGTTACTTCTCTTAGAAAACTGCTTCAGGAATACACAGAAAGATGGCTAGTAGCACTGTAGTATTAATTTTCTCTGCTAAAGTCCTTATTATCACAGATTTGAATGGTTTTAAAGATTCTTTAGTATTTAAATATTTATTTTAAGATATGTCAGCAAAATTCTTATTAACTTAAAAAATATTCATACCAAAATCCCTATGTAAGAGGTAGGTGTTTCTAAATTTGTGAGTACATGAGCATAGAATTTTCTGCTTGCAGTCTTCTAAATACAAAAGTATAATATATATATAATGTGCATGCATTATAATAAAATATTTGTATAAAAATATATGCAAATATTATATGAACAGAACATCTGAGGGCTAGTGTAAAGTATACTAATTATAATGTAACTTATATGTGAAAGTAACATGATATTATTTTTTACCCATTTTAACTGCAATGTTAAGTAATGGCCTCTTAGGTGCATGTTCTGTGCCTGTTATGGATGAGCTTGTATTCAGATATTCTTTGTAAAAGAGCTCTGAATGCAGCTTAGTAAAGTGCCTCTCATTTCAACCATTGGAATAAAATGTATCACATCATTGTCCAGCCATGTCTGCTTGTCAAATGAAATATTATTTGTAAGGCAACAAACAAAAAGCCTCTCTCAGCATGTGCAGCTTTACACTTCGGTTTGTGGAAAGGAGGACCATGTTGAAATCGTCTGAGGTGTGGTACAGGGTGGTCAGTCTCGGAAATCCAGGGGGAGGGTGCCCAGCACATTGCTACCTTTCATGTGTTGTTTTTCAGGAGATGGCTGAAATCAGTCATCTCGCATATGGTTTGAAAAAGGCCTGTCTCGCTGGCAAGCAAACTGTTATTTAAGTATACAATCCACTCTACTACTGAAACAGTTTTGCCAAACTTATCCAAGTATTCTCACATGCTTAAAGATGGTATAAATATCATTTATTGCCAGCAGTTTTCTTCAGACTATATGGAATGTCTTCCTGCTGCCTGATCTAAGTGTCCCAGTTTACATTATGGCCTTTACTGCCTCTGTTTGATGGAGTGATCAGTAAAAATTTAATGACACTATAAAATAATAAAAATGTCATTAATTTACCACGGATCTTGGATGCAGTGGTTGTAAAGTTACATTAATAAACAGAATATTTTTTACAACAAAAAGCATTGTTACGTGGGAACGTATAAATAACACACATAAATTTAAGAGCAATTTTACTGTTAGCACACACATTATTATGGAATAGCCAATAAGTGTATAAAACATAGTATATAAAATTTTATTAAAATATACTGTGCACATCAAAAATTCAGCTTTTATCTAAGTGCAAAGAAAAGCCATTATTGTGTGCTTACTGTTTCATTGCTGTTCTTTCCCCATATCACAATTTTACATTTGTTGCCAGTAAGAGGAAGTTGATTTTTTTTTTCCCTAGATGAAAACAAACCTCTTATTTTTTAGCTACCCCAAATTCATTCTCCCTCTCCACCGATGCAAACAGAATTGATCAATCTTGCTGTGGCAGGAAGGGAAAAGTTGCTAATTTAATGCAAAGTTAAAAATAATGCCTGAGGAGTTGAATGGTTTGTTCAGTGACTCTAGAAATAAGGGATAATAATGCAGCAGTCTATCTGTCATCAGTGAGGCTGCCCCGTCATTGACTCCGATAATATGTGAAGATGATGGATGCTACCGTCTTGTGGCTTGTAACATTTAACATTCATCAGCTCTCACTAAAGGGGGCTTTATCATTTAAATATCTTTATTTAATATGCAACATCTACCTCATACATCATAATTTCAAAGCACTTAGAGAGCCAACAGTCCTACAACACAGCAGAGCTGACTTTAATTTTTTTCAATAACTTTTATGTTGCTTGCATGTTTGTGACTGACAATGCATAAGTAAGTGTCTGATCATATCGCTGCATGTAAAATGCGCGTTTCACTGTCATCATGAAGACTGGGGATTTTTCCTGCCTGGGGGGTTGAGATTAAAATTAGCATTGAGGTGTTTTGTTTATATCTCCAAAATATCTACTTGGAAACTATATACCTTGTGAAAACTTGTTCAAGTGCACGGAAAACTTAGAGTTAAGAGCTTGCCACCCATCGTCTGCCTTTCCGAATGGGGACATACCCATTGGCTCTTAATGGCCAGAAGTTGAGGGCCTCTTGGAACTAAAGAATCTTTAAACTTCTCTCTATGCCCATGTCCACATCCTGTATTTACTAGGCTCGTGTTCAACCTCACTGGTAAAATCTTTGCTTAGCTCAGCTGCCCTGAGCTAACTTGTAGACATCAGACCCTCTTATCTTATGGTTATGTGGCTGGCAAATAAATATTCTGAGCTATTCTTTGAAGAAAAGAAGGAAATCTTCTGGGAGACTAGGTTGAAATTTATATGAAAGGGCATGGCTTTGCAGGGTCCTTCTTTAATCTCAAACACAAATGCTTAATATTACCAAATATAAAATGCAGCCCACTGCCCAAAACAATTTTTATCATTGATTTATTTTCTGCCTATTTAACAAGCGTTTCATGGGATATTCTTCCTTGACTTCTATTCTGTCAAAATATTGATATTTTATAAGGAAACTATCTTTGCCATAGATTATTTTTTCAATGAAGTCAGAGAAATGTATGACTTCAAAGACACTGAGAATGTGTTGTTGAATGTTCTGAATGTTTTTTGTTATGATTAAAAACAAGCTGATACTACTGAATTGTGAGAGCACTTCATTTTTTATAAAAGAAAAGATATTATCATCATGTAAGCTTTGTTGTCTTAGGATTTTACAAACCATGGCATGTAATTTTCCCTCTTCTCCTTCCTTGTCAAAATATTGATATTCTTTCAGGAACTTTATGATTTTTTTTTTTTTTTACGGAGAATATTTTCCGGTAAAATCAAAGAGAATGAATGACTAGGAAGGTACTTGAAATATGCATATTGATAGGTAGCATGGTCTGTTGATTTTCAGAGAAAGTTGCTTTTCCCCCCATGAAAATACGCTAAAGGTTGTTCTTCCAAGAAGATTGCAGGTGTCACATCAAAACTCCCTTTGCATTTAGCATAGGGAAAGCATTCACATGCAAATATTTGAGATGCGAAACAATGTGATAAAACAAAGGTTGAATATTTTGCTGTCCCTGGTACTCCTCATCTTCACTTTCTTTTGCTTCACATCATAACAACCAAAAGTGCTGCTCAGTAATCCAAATTGGCTGATTAAAAGCAGCTGTCCTCCCGGCAACAGTGTGCGCAACTCCCGTACGGCTTGTGGTTGCGTTTTGTTGTGGCCTGCATCTGGATAATTTGTTCTTGTGCAGCAGTGTTGTCGCATAAGAAGATATTGGGGAACCATACTTAATTTGCTTTTTATTTTCACTTTTTTTTTAAATAAGTGTCATGTTTCAGAGGTTTCCCCACATACCACTTTTGTTAACTAGTTAGTATTACCCAGCTGGGGAAATTCATGATTATAATTTTGTTGCCATCTTTCATAGAAATGGTGCTAGATTAAAGCAAGGTTTATACTGTATTTTCTTCCAACACAGATTTCAACATTACATGATGAAGGGGAACTGGAAGACTTCCTGCACAATTTGACTGATGGGAATTAATTATAGAAATATAATGATATTCAAAAATAATCATATTAGAGAGCACAAATGTAGTGAGGCTGTACAAATGAGACACAGCCTCTATCAAGTAATTGTATGTTTGCTCTTTAAGAATATTTCCAAGTTTCTAAACATCTTACAGAAGAGAACACTCAGAGTGTTTCCATCTAATGCCGAACATGCTCAGTACAGAACTAGGTCATTGAACAATAGACTGAACAGCAATCAGCACTCTACTGCTGCATAATGCATGAAGTATAACATGCAGGAACCATTCCCGGAGCTGGAAGCTGCTATTTCATGTCTGTAAATTCAAGCTGACATGACATTTAATATTGTTTCATAGTAATGAACAACAAGGTTTCATTCATTCATAAGCACAACACAAAGCCAAGTTTGAGTCTGGAGAGAAACAAGGAGGAGAGAAGGAGACACGTGCTGTTTTTCTGCAGACAAGAACACCATGTTAATGCTGGTCAATGAGCTCTCTGCTACTGATCCAGAGAGCGACAGAAGGAGAGCTCATTGTGATGCTTCAGTCTACTGCTCCTAGAAGGACAGGTTAACAAGTAGAACACCTTTGGGTTTTCCTAGTGTAATGGCAGAAGTGTTTAACTTTCCTGACTCAAGGGCTGGCGGGGAGTGGTGTCCTGCTTCTCACTTACCAGGAAGTTACAGTTCAAACTCCTAAACAAAATACAGTATCAGTGCCGTCATCTAGTCTGCCTGCTTTGAAATATTTGTTTTTGAAATCTTCTTGCCTAAAATTCTGATTTGTATTTTTCCAGGAGTACCAATGCAAACTCTGATCTCTAAATGGGAAATTTCCCCTCCCCATTGAATTAACAGTATATATTCTAATGGAAACTGCTCTTTCAAATTTTGTGCTTTTGGCTCACACCTTTCAGTTGCATTCCTTTTAGATTACTGGAACAAATCCAACCAAGAGAAGATGTGCAGTACAGCCCTGGCAGGTTTCCTGCCACAGATGTCCTTTCCTTAGAGCTACTATGGTTTAGGTGCCGTCAGCACTGTTGGTGCCACAAACAGGCTTTAGTGGAATCTTCCTGAAAGGTTTTCTGAGTTCCAGTTGGTCAGAAATGATGTTTGTAAATTCAAGTTTCATCCATTAAGCAAGATAGAAATTGGAAGGAAAAAGTGGCTGCTTTGGAAGCTAGAATAAGTCTCTGGTTATTCTTTCCTCTAGGAAAGAACACGCTTTGAAAATTTGGGGCCCCAGTTAACAGGAAAGTCAAGTGAAGATGGAAAGCTGGGCCCAGGTGTCATCGATCTTACCCGGCCAGAAGATGCAGAGGGTGAGTGGCTTTTCTGTAGCTCTTTTCTGCTGCTCTGTGTGTCTCTAGAGGTGCGCCCGAGTTAGATATAGGATCTTTATGGTCTTTCTTGGAAGTAACCAGATCAATTTTCTTGGCAAAACAGAAGAAATGTTAGTCTTCATTGTGTGTTACAGTTGAGGAATTTGAAATTCATGTAGATCCTGTTACTGAACACAGAGCAAAAAGAACTTTCTACATTCCATTGAACAACAAAATTCTGTTTCAACCACCTCAAGACTTCCTTATTTATTTATTTTTTTTAGGGACAAACTTACAAAGAAGGATTTTTTTTTTAACCCCCATACAAATGATTCCCAGGTGCAATCAAACCCTTCTGGAAACTAAATGATAGTATGAAGCAGATCTGGTGTAAAATTAATAATTGCTGGGGCAAGGCCCAGCCTGTGTCTGGATTCTAACCTTCACAAAGTCTTTTGACAATCTGGATGGTAAAGACCAGCTTTACTCTCAATGTGTTTATCCCCAGCAGTATCAATGCCTGTCCACTCCTCTTTCCTTTTTGTTTGTTTGTTTTAAATGCACAAGCAGCGAATCAGCAGAAATTGCTCCCCAGAGGCTGGGTACAATTTATGAGTTAGGTCAGCACTTCAGTAGTAATGTTGCCTTGTTATTTACTGTGTCATCACAGAGTAGGGGCTGGTTTTCCCTTTAGCTGTGCCTTTGGCAGAATCCCTCCCACCAGTCAGAGAAGATTAATTTGTTCTCTTCAGAGTAACACAATACTTCACCCATCTCGGGTCCCAGCTAAAGTCCTTTAGCTTGAGGGGAAGAATCTTACTGTTATCCCTTTTACTGGTATGATTTCTTCCAGGACCCTAATCCCTTGAAAATGTATAAAGACTTTTCATAGCAGCATCTGAACTAGGCATGGCTTTTAGTGATGGTTGGAGCCATCCTAGGCAGTTCAGAAATCCCTGGCATGAGCACTAAGGGATGGATAGTATCAGACATTAGGAAGCACTCCAGAGAGTTTTCAGATGGCAGGTTCTTCATACCAATGCTAAGTCACTTCAGTCGTGTCTGACTCTGTGTGACCCCATAGACAGCAGCCCACCAGGCTCCCCCATCCCTGGGATTCTCCAGGCAAGAACACTGGAGTGGGTTGCCATTTCCTTCTCCAATGCATGAAAGTGAAAAGTCAAAGTGAAGTCGCTCAGTCGTGTCCGACCCTCAGCGACCCCATGGACTGCAGCCTACCAGGCTCCTCCATCCATGGGATTTTCCACGCAAGAGTATTGGAGTGGGGTGCCATTGCCTTCTCCATATAGAAGAGACTAATATTTAATGGAAGTCCTGGAGACAGGGTGTTAAACTCTGATTGGTTTGTGCATGTGTGAGAACAGGGAAGGAAGGAAAGAGAAAGGAAGAGGAGGAGGGGGGGGAACAGAAGAGGAGGAATAAGGAGGACTCAAAAGCAGAAATCGCTCACTGTCTTTCATGAAAAATGTGTACTGAGAGCAGAGTGACACTGAAATTTTTATAGGCACTTAGAGATACAGGGTTCCCCCCCTCCCGGTGAGGACTAAGGTTCGGTGGTTTAGGGAGTCAGTTATTCAGATGTGGCCCATCTCAATTTTGTTGGAAGATGATGCTGTAGAGTACCTCATTTTTGACTAGACACAATGAAATAATACTTTTCATCACTTTGGAGTATTCAGTCTGTTCTTTTTTTTTTGGTAGACTAGGAGTTAGAGAATTCTACCACCTTATCCTTGTTCTGAGTTTTCTTAATGTCATTCATCTTTCTTCACTTAGTGTCTTAACTGTGTTGTTTAGTTGCTCGGCTGTGTCCGAATCTTTATGATGACATGGACTGTGGCATACCTGGTGTCCCTTCTTAACTGTACAATAGGTATAAAGTCATTTGCCTTTCAGTAATGTTAATAATCTAATTGATGATATCATATGCTTGGTAAGTTAAAAATCATAGTCAGAGTTATTAACCATTATGAAAAGAAAAAATAAAAGGCTTAACTGTAGAGAAACATATTATGTAGAAGCTTCTTTGGAACTTCCATTCAATTCAAACACAGATTGTTTGGATTCAAGCTAATTTCCTAATTACTATGCTTTTTTTAAACAAACATTTATTAAGCATTTATATTCCAGAGAACGTGCTAAGCTTTTAACCCATATTTTCTCATGTAAATCATATACAACTATGTAAAGAAGGTTTTTTTTCCCATTTTACAGATGAGAAAATTGAGGCTGAGAATAGTTAAGTAACTTGCCACAGGTCATATAGATAGTAAGGGCAGAGGTGAGAGTTGATCCTAGGCAAACTGACTCCAGAACCCAAGCTATTAAGTACTGTGCTCTCCTGCACCCCTTGTATATACAGATGCATAAGTGGTGCCTTCATTTTTCTGAACAAACTCCTTGTGACCTTTCTCAGTATGGCCCATTTCCTCTCCCCTAAATATAGCAAGTCATGCCATGCGCCCGCTCTCGTGTTACTCTGTCACACATAACAGCACTGCCTGATGAGTGTAATAGTAGAAGGCCTGTAGTGGCCCAGGAGCTTAAGGAGCGTGTGAAAACCTCCCTTCAGAAGCTTGCCCAGAGTTGCCATTGAGACCTCGTGTGCTTTTGGGGGACTGTGAGTTCATGAATGGAGTCAAGTTACCTGCTCTAATACCGACAGAAGTGGAGCGCCTTTGTGAGGACTGCTGGGATGGGTAGCAGCCTTCTGCTGACTTCAGGATATTTCCTGGCATCTGTTCAAGCGCAAGCTGATTGCAAAGCCTGCTGGAGTTTCAGCTCATATTAAAGTCAGAGTAGATAACAGGTACACATAATACTTTCTCCACTTCGCTAGTAAGAAGGAACTGAAGTGAAAGAATATTAAAAAATGTATTCACTCTTTCATTCAATCTTGGTCTAAAAACAAACATTTCTTGAGTGCCTGTTCTGTGTGCCTGTCCCTGAACTACACATTGGATAAACCAAAGTAAGCAAAACAAATATGTTCCTGACCTCTTAGAACTTAAAGTATAGTGAAGGAAGATGGAAGATTAAAAGGGAAATGCATAGATAATAAGGCAGATATAATTATGACTGAGAAAAGTATTAAGAAGATCAAGACTTCTTTGTTCCCCATAGAGGTTCAGAGTGGAAGCTACTTAGGTAAGCTCCACTGCCAAGTGAGTTTTAAGCTCTGGCTCAGGATGCCATCCCTTCTTTGTCCACACATGATCTGGCTTTGAACAGTTGAGATATTTTTCCAGCTTTATTGAGATATAACTGACATATAACCTTGGTACAAATTTAAGGTATAAACTGTGATGATTTGAAAACACATATATATTGGGAAATGATTACCACAATAAGGTTAGTTAGCACCTCTATACCTCACAAATTATCTTTATTTAATGAGAAAATTAAAAACCTACTCTCTTAGCAATTTTCAAGTGTATAGGCAGTAGTTTTAACTATAGTCACCCTGCCATATATCAGATCCCCAGAGCTTATTCATCTTATAAATGGATTTTTTTACTCTTTGAACAATATCTTTCCATATCCCCTTCTCCCAGTCCCTGGAAATCACCATTCTATTCTCTGTTTTTATGAGTTTAGCCTCTTTTGATTCCATGTATGTGTGAGATCATATAGCATTTGTCTTTCTTATCTGACATCATTTAGCATGTGCCTTCAAGGTCATCCATCTTCTTGCTAGTGGCAGGGTTTTCTTTTTTTATGGATGAAGAATATTTTTATCACATTCAAAAGTATAAATGTATTGTTTTCTATGTCTTGGCTATTGTGAATAATGCATAATGGCAGTTTTAAGGGTCTCTCCCCTTCCTCTGGGGCTTCGCTGGTAGCTCAGATGGTAAAGAATCTGCCTGCAATGCAGGAGACCCAGGTTCTATCCCTGGGTTGGGAAGATCCCCTGGAGAAGGAAGTGGCTACCCACTCCAGTATTCTTGCCTGGAGAATCCCAATGGACAGAGCAGAGGAGCCTAGCGGGCTACAGTCCGTGGGATTTCAGAGTCAGACACGACCGAGTGACTAACATCCCTTCCTGTGCTTTCACCCCATTCTCCTGTGTGGCATCTGAAGTGACTAAAGTAAGCCTGGCTTCACAGGACAATGTCTGCCAGTTGTGAAAATGCCAATATCACTTAGTAAGCAATTTGTAGATCTGCTTCATAGCTTTGAGCATAGAAGCAGCAGGGAAAGGTCACCAAAAGAGGCAGCTGTGCATGTGTATTAACCACTCATCAAAATCAAATGACAAAACCGTAAGCCAAGAAAACAGAAATTAAAAATATAAAAGGCAAATGTCTTCAAAATTTTATTTTTAAAGTCCAGCTGTTATTTGGCTTGAATATGACAAGACAGCATTTCTTGTTCACCATGATATTTATAAAACTACAAACTCATAGTGCTGGGGGCTTAGGAAACGTGTTTAAGGTCTTGTTATACTTTGGAGCATTTGATGGCTTTGTTTGTATTGAACTCACAAAATTTGTTAGCTCCTATGTAGGGCATGTAAGGAGGAAAGGACTCAATTAATTGAGTCTGTCACCATGTATTAAGAATGACAAACAGATGTTTAATTTTTTATGGACTTTTCATTTGGCATTTCCCCACTCCTGTTCTCCTTAGGCAAGAGTGCAGTTCTTATCCCAACCCTACTAATTTCAGGGTTGCAAAGTGTAGTAGAAAGGGCTCTGGTCTGGTTATTGGGAAATTTGGACTAAAGTCCTTTGCTAAATAGAGGCAAATAAGTGACCAATGCCTCTGGGCTTAACTTTGTCTTTTAAAGGAGGTATGCTGGATTCTGTTATCTCTAGCGGTGTTGCTGTAGGTGTCACTCAGTTGTGTCCTACTTTCTGCAACTCTATGGACTGTAGCCTGCCAGGCGCCTCTGTCCATGGGAATCTCAGAGGCAAGAATACTGGAGTAATTGCCATGCCCTCCTCCAAGGGATCTTCCCAACCCAGGGATCGAACCCACGTCTCTTATGTCTCCTGCATTGGCAGGGCGGTTCTCTACCACTAGCGCCACCTGGGAAGTCCTCCATTATTTCTAGGGTCCCCTCCAAATGCAAGATTGCTATTAGGGTCTTCATGAAACAGAACGTGATTCTTATAAGAAAGGTGATCTGTTCACTATAGTTTTCATTTAGTTTTTCTTTCTTTTTTTCAGAGAAATAAAAGAGGAGACCAGTACCTTTGGGAGTGTATTTGCTCCACTTCCTGAATTGAATTTTTGAGTCCCTTGATCTTTTCTATTAATGAGAAGATCTCTCTGGTAGTATTTCCCAGTTACTTTCACAGGTGGACGCTCCCTTTGTCTTTTCCTTCTCTTCCCCCAGCAAAAATAGTGGTAGCTTGCCTCTTTTTTTTTTTTAACGTATTCTTTGCATTCTGTTTCTTCTCTCTCATACACTTTTATTTTTTATGTTTTTTTTTAAATAGCTTAGATAAGAAAACATTCTTCTAACACTTCTTTTAATTCTTGAATTTAATTACAGTGTCCCAGTCGCAGAGGGAGGCCACACCTCATTTTGACGTGGAGCATAGTGGAATATGAGCTCTAAAAGGGATGAACTCTGAAAGTGATTATCATTAGGCAGGCTTTTGGGCCCTGGATTGGAACTGTAATGATGTGCTGTCCTCCATGTATTAAAAACTTGCATTGATTTGAATGGAAATGGATACGTGCACCAAGAATAGCCCCTTTTAGAAAACAGTTGCTCTCAGATTTGCTTAGAAAGGTTTTATAGATTTGTACTGAATTTGTGAGTTGGATCCAAGCCAAAATGGCCTTAACCCTCTGAAAGCTTCATTTTTTTGTGTGAACTTCTGATTGCTTCTAAGTTTTAAATCTCGATAGCTTTATTTTTGTCAACCTAAGCTCTCTGTTTATAGACAAATAACAGAGACTGCAACTTTTCCTTTTTCCTTAAAAAATGTACCACTTAATGTGAATGTCTTCTCTTAAAAATCCTGCTTACCCTTTGATCCATACTTTGGGAAATCTCTGAAGCTTTTCTCATTTCCTTTCTCTTCCCTGGATCTTTACTCCTGGCAGAGAAGGAAGATTGACTTGATGATACAGGGCTCATCCAAGGCAGCAGAGGCAAACCAGAATATAATCTAGGGACGGATTTAAAGGCTACATCTGCTTATACTTTGGAATGTAAGGGTCATTATTAGTTCAAGCCCACCAGATATAGTGGTGGGCTTGTTATGTTGTTCACATAACAACACTTAGATTCTCAGAACTGGAATAAAGGAGAGACATGTAATCAGAGTGACAATTCCATCCAAGAAATCCCTTTCTATATCCCTGACAAGTAGTCATCTTACTTCTGTTCAAATGTCTCTAATAGTCTAATGACAGAAAACAGACTACTTCTTGAGAAACTCACTCTAGTTCTAATTATTAATTCTTTGTTATTTGTCTTTGCTTTTTTACAACTTCTATTCATTGGTTCTAGTCTTACTTTTGGATTCCAACAAGATGAGGCCTACAATTTCTCCATAAGACACTCCTTCAGATATTTCCTAAAGGGTTAGGAAACTCAACTTCCATTTGTTCCCTTCTAAGTAAGTCACGTTCTTTTCCTGAATTTTCTCATCTGTAGTTGAAGAAGTTTGTCTAGGTAATTTTTAGTTTACAATTCTTTAACGCTTTTTCCTACTACCATACAATTGAAATCATTCACCTTAAGTCAGCCAGAATGTAACAAGTGTAAAATAAGGACCACGTCATCTTCAATATAAGTGAAATTATCATTGAAATATACCAGAGATGAGATGTCTTTGTCCAAGAAGGTATCTAAGTACTAGACTGTATACCAGGAATAAAAGATGGGGAACTATACATATTAAAATTTTTTAAAAATTCAGGTAAATGAGAAGGGAGTGCTAGCCAGAACCTTGCTATGGACTTCCTGGTCTGGCCTTCCAGAGGTTTCCAGGCATCTTAGAGAAATAAATAGGCAAAGAAGTCTATATGGAGCCAGCAGGCTGAGGTCTGAGGCCAGGATGTGTGGCCAGGGAGACCTAGGACATGGTGAAGACTAACAGCCACAAAGGCTGGGAGATAAGCAGAGATCAAAAAGCCCTCGGCTTTGGACTAAGTCTGTGGTATGAGTATCACAAAAATGTATTTTACTGTGGATATAAACGGTTTTAGAGGATCCTGTGCACCAGTTTATATCAGCACTATATATAAAGTGCAGCTCTCTTAAACAAGCAAATAAACTTCTCTTAAAGAAATATATTTGCTATGTCTTAAAAGCTCCCAAATAACTTTTAATGTTGGTAGAAAACAATTTCCATTGAACTCTCGAAGTGATGGATCGTCCTGATGGGACAAGAGAGGGAAATGTCAAGATTCTTGTATAACTCCATCCCCTAATACTCCATAAAGAGAACTCAACCTACTTCTCAGAGTTGCTTAAGCTGGAAAGCCCAATCAAAGACGCAGCATCCCCTTAGTGAGGATCTTAGCTCGAAGAGCCGATTATTTTTCTTTAGGCTGCCTTCTTTAAAGAGGCGTCATTCACACACACACACACACACACACACACACACACACACAATTATCTAGTTTTCTAACTGAATATCCTCTGTTCTGGGGAAGAAATGCTTGTCTATGCCATTACTGAATCACACAGAGGTACCCCTGCCCCCCTATCTTGCTATAGCAACTGGGTGGCAAAAGATTTAATGCTATCTACCATGAAAATGAGACCCAGGACAAGAGCAGCAGCATATGTTCCCAATGGGATTGGGAAAGTGAGTCTATGCTTCCTCAGCAGTATGTGCATCTGCTTCACATAAACCAGCATATTAGAATAAACTCTGGATGATAGAGGTCTGTCTGCCATGTCTGGACTGTGTAGTGACTGACTGTTGAAGTGTTCCCTGTTACAGAATCCTCTTCTCTTGCCAGCAAGAGCCGCTTAATTTCCCATCTCCTGGCTACAGAATTCAGCCCAACCTTAGCCCGGTGGACCTCGGGCTTCCTTGGCCTCCCGTGTTATTTCACACGGTAAAGAGTCTGCCTGCAAGGCGGGAGACCAGGGTTTGATCCCTGGGCTGGGAAGATTCCCTAGAGAAGAATATGGCAACCCACTCCAGTATTCTTGCCTGGCAAATCCCACTGGATGGAGGAGCCTGACAGACGGTAGTCCATGACATCACAAAGAGAAACAACTGAATGACTTCACTTTAAGCTGATGGAATTTAAAGAGCCTCAGGGCAATTGGTGTGCTCTTTAAGTTATCTCTGCTTAAGGTCAGGATTGAATTTGAGACCAAACTTTTTCTTTTTTTTTTTTGATTGATCCTTTCCTTCTTTTCAAATTCTGATAATTTTGCTTATCCTCCAAATCCAATAACCACCCAGTTCTCTGGTTGTCTGTTATTGACTTCCTATCTTTTTTTCTTTAACTAAGAAATTCTTATCTTTGAATATTTCCTTCTTATAGATTTATTGTCTCATTTTACTCTGCTTGCCTATCATTGTTTGTTTATACATATGATCTCTCATTTCATAATCTTCAGAAGTGATACTCTGTAGACTTCTCAGGTGGCACAGTGGTAAAGAATCTGCCTGCCAATGCAGGAGATGCAAGAGACATGGGTTCGATTCCTGGATCAGAAAGATCCCCTGGAATAGGAAATGGCAACTTACTCCAGTGTTCTTGCCTGGAAAATTCCATGGATAGGGGAGCCTGGCAGGCTACAGTACATAGGGTTGTAAAGAGCTAGACACAACACAACTCTGTAGACTAAGCCACCAGTTCCACTAGCTCAGTCTTTCCAAACAGGATCTATCCCTACTTAGAGTCCCCCAATCTTTAGTTTTATCCACATGTTCAAATTATAACTTAGTGATTATCTCCTATGTGCACAGCACTGTTAAGGACATGGAGAGAAGGGTTTTTTAAAAGATGGACTATACTGTATTCTTCAAGAGCTAGTAATGTAGCTAGGGTGATTATATTAGCATACACAGAAAAAAGAACAACCTAAAGTGCCATGTGTTTAAGTATATCATTAGAGAAACAGAAAAGAGTGCTATTTAGAAGAGGAAGCTACAGTGCTTTGTTGATAGCAGTTATTCTGGAAGACCTGATAGAAATAGAGCTGGGGATAAGCCTAGGTTTGGAAAAACAAAGAGAAAGAGAAGAATTTTCAGTTGAGGGAATGAATAATCCAAACAGAAATGGTAAAGCGCACGGACATTCATAAGGAAGTTTCAGAAAGGAAGAGTCAATTCTCATCTCTGTGTTCTTCACCAAGCCCAGTACAGAACTTTCCACATGTTTGTACCCAGGGAATATTTGTTGAATTGAATATGTTATAAAAATAGCTGGGTTCCATAGAACTATAGCCTTGAGTTCAATAGAGCTAAGGCTGAGGAATTTGGGCTTTGCGACCAACTAAACAGGCATTAACCTTTAGTTGTTCAAGATTGACTTCGATTATGTATAGAGGTTGAAAATAATGGAAAAGCACAAGTTAGGTTGATTTGGTGATCTGTTAGTCTCTTTATCTTTATTCCTCTGTTCTCGTCATTTCAGAGGGAATATTCAATGGTTATCTTTTCCTATTACATCATGAGAGAGCTGAGTAGGTGTTAGGAGGGTTTTTATTCAAGTCATATTAAAAATACCTGTTTTCCTCCTGGGTATAATACTCATTTACATATGATTTCACTTTGTCTGCTGTGACTGTACAGTGCTTTACAAATCAGTCTTATACTTTTTCCTCTCACTAGAGGAGAGTGATTTTTTTCCAGTTGTTTTTGTTCAGTGGATACTTACCCTAAGACATGATGTCCCAAATTAGGTCATGGTACCAGAGGGAAGAGATTGTGTAAGAACTTATCAATATTTGTGCTGTACTGTAGATTGTTACATTTAAGAATAGGCTGTAAAAAGTAATTCTGAACTAAAACTTAATATCCCAAGTCTCAGCCCTGGAAAGAAGAATTTCATAAGCAATATATTCAACTATTTAAAATTTTTACTAAAAGTAAAAATTACAATTTACTGGTATATGTATATTTACTTTCATGGTAGAGAAATCACTTCATACTTCTTCAATATAAGCTCCCGTTTCACTCAGCAGGTTGATCCTGCATGAGGACAAGGTGAAAAAGGGTAACAGCAGCTACTCCACGCTGCAGAATCACAGAACAGCTAATAGAGGAGAAAGGGAAAATGATTGTCCACTGTCCCTGAAGCTCCACTGCCCTTTACTTATTACATAGGCAGCAGTCTTAATCCTTTGTTATTCCAGCGAGTCCGTCTCCCTTTTCCTTTTTTTTTCCTGGCTTGAACTGAGCAGCATAGTTTGGCTACAGGTCCCACAAGTGGGAACTGGGGAGATGTGAGAGTTTCTTTTTGATTGTGTCTTATGCATATTGGATGTATTTTAGATCTATATCACAGGACACTCTTGAAATATATTTTTAGCTCTGGGGCAGAAAAGAGGCTCCACTAAGTAGTAAATTGCACTCTCCAGCGAAGGCTTCATTTTGCAACTACCCTGAAGGACAGAGCTGTGCAGTATAGGAAATATCACCCAGGTATGAGGCAGGACTAGGAAGGGAACAAGTGTGAGTTAAGCACCTGCTGTGTTCTTGGTGCTAGAATAGACATTCTACTACTTCTCTTGCCATTATTACTACTGCTGTTTCTAAGGGCATTTACTGTTTAATAAGTAGGTACTGGGTTCCAGTCACTGCCAAGAAATGTACATTCCTACTTAATGCTCACAAAGACCCAGAAAAGTAGAAGTTATTAGCTCTCTTTTATAAGGAGATGAAACTGTTGTTCAGAGGTGGGAAATAATTTACCCAAGGTTACTCATTTAGGAAGGATCAAATTAAAATTCAAACCCAGATCTGTCTAGCTATGTAGTATCTGAGCTATACTGACTCCCGTTTTTCTCTGAGATGAGCTGATTGAGTCGGTTGCCTTTGTTGAAGTAGTTTTTTTCCTGTTGGTTTTCATTAAAAATCAGAAAAATATAATGAGAAATAGAAACTTGTGAAAATATTTTTTTTTTTTAGTCTTTCAAACCACACAGACATTAAGTACATTTTAGATACTTTCACCAGATCTCAGGACAAAGAATTTTTAATAGGCTACAAAATTGAGTTGGCTACCCAAAGTCCTTGAGCCATCTCCTTCTAATACTATTTCCATATCCCCAACCTTAAAATAAATTGGTTTCTACTGTACCTATGATCTGCATCTCTCATTCTAGTAAAAGGCAGATTTCCTGGAACAAATGAAAAGGAGACACCAATCAAATTAATTTTGTTGAATTTTTAAGCTAAGTCTAGATGCTATTGAAACAATTCAGCTGACCATTTTAGAAATTTATTTTGATGCCAAGTGTGAACCTTTGGGAGTAGTTACATTTCAGTTCACTGTTATTTTGCCATTTACTAACTGTGAGACTTGGGCAGTTTAACTTCTCTAACCTCAGATATGGATTAGATGATCTTTAATATCCATCTCATGTTAAAAATTTCTAATTCTATAAACATGTTTTATCCATTTCGTATTGACTCTGTCTAGGGAAGGTCCTGTCATGTACCTGTTTGAATGTATGCTTCAGTTGTGTTTACACAAACGCCTAAAGCATTAGAATACCTTTCAGATTTATTATTTCAAAAAAGCTCAGGTTTGCCTTATCATCCTTTCAGGATTTCCCTGAAAGTGGGAGGCTGGGATTTCAGAATTGCACACTGTGGAAAGTCAATAAAAGAAGATTAGAACCAATGATCTCTGAGTCCCAAACAACTGTGGGTTCATTTTCCCATTAAACCCATTTTTTATTTTACAGAAGGTTCAAGTAAGGCAAAGTACTTAGAGAATATAAGAAATAAATGGGGTTTATATAAAGTCTGATTTCAGAGATTCTTGGGTTCAAATGCAATGTGTAAACATCTGAATCTCACTCCAAAATTGTCACTGTTGAAGATGTCTGATGTTCTCTGTTATGACAATTGAGTACTTACCTTATACCAGCTCTTGTCCCAGACCCTGAGGAAGCAGTTATGAGCAAGACACAGTGCAGTTTCTGCCCTTTTGAGGTGCACAGTGTGGTGAAGACGGTGGGCCCATGCAAATGACAATTTGGATAAAATATAATAAATGTAAGATAGGCACAAGGTACTGTGGGAGCCTAAAATACTTAGCCCAACATAACAAACCAGATAACACTATCTGGAAAAGATGATCCCTGACATGAGTCAAAGAATAAGTTGATTGCAAAACAGACAGGAAATTCCAGGAAAAGGGAAAGCATGGGTTCCTAGTATAAAACAAGATGGTATATAGAGAACTAGAAGTGGTTTGGTATTATAAAGCAAAAATATATTCAAGTAGCCAGAGATGGAACTGGAGCCATAGTGACATGGCATGACATGAGCCAGGTCATGGAGAGCTTTGTGTACCATACCAAGGAGTTTGGACTTCATCTTTTGGGCATTAGGGAGCCATTGAAAACTTTAACATTAGGCATGCCCTGGTCAGAACTGCACTTGTGATCGATCACCCTGACTGAAATTAGGAAGAGATATTTAAGTGGGGCCTGGTAACTCAAAACTGGAAATAAAAATATCAGCTAGAAGACTAGTATTTCAAATAGTCCACCAGAAACAGTGAGGGCAAGGCAATCGATGAAGTGATAAGGATGGAAATAAGCGGATGGATTTAATAGTCTTTGTTAACTGACTCTAAGATTTGGTTCCTCTTGGTTTGTGCTTCTTAATTTCATGTAGAGTCTACGGTAATATATTGAGTTGGATGAAGCCAGAAACTGCTGAGCAATATGAATTATTAAGTAAAGCCTTTTACCAGACTCTGTTCTCCAAGGGAATCTGCTTTAATCTGAGCCTGGTTCTCCTGAAAACTTAGGAAGCCAGAACCTTTTATTGTCTTACTTCCTGCACAGTGGTCTCTGGTTCAGACTTAAAGAACGCCCTTTTGCCTGGACTCAACAGCTTGTAAGCCTTCCTTCTGTGCATACAAATAACAAATAGATAATAAGTAGAATATTTGAAGGTTCTCTGTTACCTTCAGGTCTTTAAAATAAAGAATCACATAAGTTATCTCAGTTGCCCTTGGATCCTGTAGTTGAAATAAGATAAAGGGCTCCGTTGAGCTGTCTGTGTAAAGCAAATATAACTTGAGAATTAAAAGGAAAAAGTAAACATGGGCACCAAAACTGAAAGCAGGAGACTCTTGAAAACACAGACTGGTACATCACTGGTTAGAATTTCCTTCATTTTGCAAAGCCACGAGCCACATGCATCAGCTCACCACAAAGTCATTAAGCCTTTTTAAGCTCAGATGAAAAACATTAACAAATACCACAAAAGGCTTTAGTATAGCCCCTTTGTTCGTTCACATATGGCACTTTATAACTCCTGCGCCACTCTGGTCGTGGTGTTTGTTTAAGCTGCCTCCATCAGGCTGGTCCTGAAAGAACAAAAGACATCTTGAGCAACCCTAAGCAGGAAATGGGCTAATCTAAACATGGTTTGTGACACTTTAAGTAGAATAGAAAGGGGAGGGATTGATTAGTCATTAATGTCCAATTGGCTCCATATGGATGTTGCAATAATAAAGCCTTTTTTTCAGAGCAGTAGCAGAGTTATTGAATTAGAGGTTTATGTTTCCTCAGAGCTGACCTTAGGGAATTCCCTTTTGGTTCTTCTTGTTGATCTTTTAAAGAGAATAGAAGCGTTATCCACAATAATGCTTGCTCATAATGCTACAACCGAGAAGTGCACTAATTTAGCATAATTTTAATCTCTACTATAATTTCAGTCCTTAGTGCTTTCTTTGCATGCTCTTGCATCTTTGGTGGGGCAGTATTTCCGAAGCCAATTAGACAATGGCTTGAACTTCATAACTGGTAATAGGCTCCTTTAATGTGCTTAACAGTGCAGAGAAATGGTATCCTTACAGGGGAAAGTAATGTTCCAGCCAAGAAATGCTGGGTTTTGAGATTCAGAGTTATTTCATATCACTGAATAGTTCCTGGGGTAGCTTTGATGTAGGGTAAATGCACTGGATCTGGCTCTGTTCTTTGTTAGCAGTATACTGCTGCTGCTGCTGCTAAGTCACTTCAGTCGTGTGCGACTCTGTGCGACCCCACAGACGGCAGCCCAGCAGGCTCCCCCATCCCTGGGATTCTCCAGGCAAGAATGCTGGAGTGGGTTGCCATTTCCTGCTCCATGGCAGTATACTAGCAACAGGTTATTACAGAGGAGGGTAACCTACGTCTCTGGGTTTTGGTTTCTTCACCAATTGTTGTTCAGTTGCCCAGTTGTACCCAACTCTTTGCAGCCCCATGGACCACAGCATGCCAGGCTTCCCTGTCCTTCATTATCTCCTGGAGTTTGCTCAAACTAGTGTCTTTTGAGTCGCTGATGCCATCCAGCCATCTTATCCTCTGTCACCCCTTCTCCTCATGCTCTCAATCTTCCCCAGCATCAGGGTCTTTGAATTGGCCCTTTGCATCAGGTGGCCAAACTACTGGAGCTTCAGCTTCAGCATCAGTCCTTCCAGTGAATATTCAGGGTTGATTTCCTTTAGGATTGACTGGATTGATCTCCTTGCTGTCCAAGGGATTCTCAAGAGTCTTCTCCAGTTACCACAGTTTGAAAACACCCTCAGCCTTCTTTATGGTCCAACTCTCACATTCGTACATGACTACTGGAAAAACCATCGCTTTGACTATATGGACTTTTGTCAGCAAAGTGATGTCTCTTCTTTTTAATATACTGTCTAGGTTTTTCATAGCTTTTCTTCCAAGGAGCAAGCATCTTTTAATTTTGTGGCTGCAGTGATTTTGGAGCCCAAGAAAATAAAGTCTGTCACTGTTTCCATTTCCCCCCATCTATTTGCCACAAAGTGATGGGACCAGATACCATGATCTTAGTTTTTTGAATGTCGGATTTTAAGTCAACTTTTTCACTCTCTTTCACCTTGATCAAGGTAAAGTGAGACAAATATATTTACCCTCTTACCCATTTCAGAGGATTGTAAAGAGGATGAAGATAATGTATTCACTGAAAGCACTTTGTAAATGTTATTGTAGGCAAAATTCCTTAATACACTTAATACAGTTTCTATTCTGGAAACTGATCTCTGGTATAGACTAGTGAAAAAAGTAAACTGCTCTTTAAATGTGTTACTTTGCCACACTAAGTAGTAAAACATCTGTTTCCAAATTGTTCAATGGAATTTTTTCTTAATGTATACAACACTACATATGTTTATATCTCTACCTCTATCTATCTGTCATCTACCTGTCTAATTTATTCAGTGAATTTCTTGGTGTGGATAAATTCAATACTTAACATAAGAATAGTATTTAGGGTAAGTAGGGATAAATGAATCTTAAAATTAAAACAGGAAAATGAAAATTCACCTATAACATCCCTGTGCATTAATGAAGATTAATGGTCAAATGAAGAGTTAGTACTTTAATCAAAGTACTCAGATAATTCATCTTTCATTCCTATACCACTGGTTCCTTTTTTTTTTAACCAACCTTTAACTTAGAAGAACAATGCAGTCATATTTTGCATTTGCCTTCTTTAAGTTACGATACCCATCAGTCAATCGTTCTTTCTAACCTATCTAGATAATCCTCTATAAAAGACATAGAGTGCAAACCATACTCTTCCACCACTGGCATCCCTCCTTCTCTGAAGATGAAACACATCAGTTCTCTAATGATTAAGGTTCTTGCTCAGCCATGGAATGTATATTCCTGTCAAGTAAACCACTAGGATAACCAAATCATCTATCTCTCTTATTTTTCAAGAAGAAACCAAATTTGAATATCAAGTAGCCTTCTTATAATGAAAGTGGGTTCACATTCTGGCAGCAAGTGGGAGTGCAGTTAGCAGAACTTCCAAAATCATAGACAACTGTCAGCCATTCCTCCAACATAGTGCACTAGACTTCTACAATATTAAGATACATTTGGTGAGATAAACTTGGTGAAAAAAGATCCAACCTATGTAATAAGACTACCTTCCCTCTTTCCTAATTTTTCATGTCCACTTCTAATATTCCTTCATCTTCTACATTTTTGTTTGTGATTCACTCATGATCGTTTTCTCTATTAACCCAAATGTGTCACATAACTCTTTATAAAATCTGACAAGAGGAAATTAACTATTCTGTTGATTGACTGAAGGAATCTAAAATAGTGTGATTGTCAAGGACCCAATGGTATATATTGCATTTGCCTTTTTAAATTAGTAAGCAGTTATACATTTTTGCCCTTTTTAATAATTCTTTTTGATAATGAGACCTGTTTTTTTTTTTTTTGAGTTCACAATGGCCTGAATATGCCACAACTCAGGTTTATAGAGAAAAAAATCTTTCAGAAAAATATCACTTTCATTTGTTTGTCTGGTTTTCTTTTATTTTGGTACTTTTGTTTTTACCTTTTAAAACTAAGCATTGAATTAATTTTATTTTGGATAGTATCTCACTGTTTGGATATACCACAGTTTGCCCATTTTCCAGTTATTTTTAGCCTTTGGTTATTCTGAATAGAAGTGCTGTGATAGTCTAAAAAGTTTTCATTTGTTTGGGGTAAGTGTTTAGAAATGGAACTGCATGTCATCAGCAAGTCTATATTTTACTATATAAGAAAATGCCAAACTGTTTTCCAAAATGGTTATGCCATTTTTTACTTCCACTACCAATATATTGATATCTGAGTTCCAGTTGCTCCATATCCTTGCCAACAATTAGTTTTGTAAGCCATCCTAGTGGGTGCAAGATGATATGTGGGTTTAATTTGACTTTCCTGATGACTAATGATATGGAATACCTTTTCATGTCTCATTGGCCATGACTGTGTCTTTTGTAAATTTTTTTTTAATGAATCTTTTGCCTATTTTTAAACTATATTGTCTACATTTTTGTTCTTGGTAGAAGTTCTTTATATATTCTTGATACAAGTTCTTGTCAAACGTGTATTGTATTTTTTTCCCAGCCTGAGCCTTAACAATCACTTTGATAAGCTGAGCCTCAATTTTGATAAAGGTCAATTTATTATTTTCCTTATATATTAGAGTTTTATCTGCCATATCCAAGAATCTTTGCTTACTACAAGATCACTAAACTATTCTCCAAGATACTCCTTGAGGAGTGTTATAGTTTTTGCTTTAATTTTAAATTGATTCATCTCAATTAATTGTTGAGTGTAATGTGTGATATGAGGTCAATTTCACTTTTTTCCAACTCCAGGGAAGCCCGCTTTAACAACGTGTGGTAAGAGGTCAGTTTTACTTTTTTCTACATATTTGTCTACTTGTTCAAGCACTGTTGGTTGAAAAAAATTATTAGTTCCCACTTTAATAGCCTAAGTCTTTATTGAAATTTGACCATATATGTGTGTATTTAATTCTGGACTCTTTATTCCGTTCCACTGGTTCGTCTATTCTTATAACAATCCCATACTGTCTTTATTACTCTAGCCTTTACAGTGTTACAAAGTATTTTTTACTCTAAGCCTTGAAATTAAGTGGTTTGAATCCTCCAACCTTCTTCATGTTTGTTTTGGATGTTTTCATATAGTTTTAAAATCAAGTTGTCAATTTCTTAAAAAGTCGTTTGCAATTTTAATAGGATTGGGTTGAATCTATAGATAAATTTGGGAAGGAATTGACATTTTCAAATGTTAGGTCTTCAGATCCATGAACATGGTATATTCCTCCATTTATTTAGGTTTACTTACTGAACTCATAAATATTGTTTTTTAGTGCAGAGGTCTTGCATACTTTTTTGGCTTAATTTATTACTAAGAATTTTATTTTCCAATGCTATTATGAATGTAAATTTTAAAATTATTTTTTAAATTGCTCTACTATTAGAAGTACAGTTGATTTTATAGTTTTTTATGTTGCAGTAATAGTAAATTCACTTTTTATTAAAAAAAAATTATTTATTTATTATTTTTGGCTGTGCTAGGGCTTCATTGCTATGCACAGGATTTCTCTAGTTGCAGAGAGCAGGGGCTACTCTTTAGATGTGGTGTGCAGGCTTCTCATCGTGGTGACTTCTCTTTTCCAGGCTTGGGCTCTAGGCACACAGGCTTCAGCAGTTGCAGCATGGGGCTCAGTAGGCTCTAGAGCACAGGTTCAGTAGTTGTGGCTCACACGGGCTTAGTGGCCCCATGACATGAGATCCTCCTGGATCAAACCCATGTCTCCTGCACTGGCAGGCAGATTCTTAACCGCTAGACCACCAGGAAGCCCATACATTCACTTTATAGAAATTATTTTGCAAATTTCTTAGGATTTTTTTAACGTAAAAAATTATCCATGAATACACTCAACATGACTTATTATTTTCCATTTTGCATGCTTTTTATTTCTTTACCTCCAGTAGAATGTTGATTAACAGTGGTAAGAGTGGGCATCCCTTGCGTTGTTCTTCATCTTGGAGGAAAGCATTCAGTAGTTCACTATTAATTATTATGTCGTACAGATTTTTCTTAAAAGTACTTTATCTGACTGAGGAAATTCCCTTCTATTATTAGTTTCCTGAGAGTTTTTGTCATGAATTGGTATTATATTTTGTCTAAACCACTTTTTGAATCTGTTGTGATGATCATGTTTTCCCTCTTTGTTTTGTTAATGTAGAGAATTACATTGCCTGATTTCAAATATTAAATTAATATTACATTTTAATTTATCCTGAAATAAATTCTACTTGATCTTGTTTTATTATCCATTTTACATATTATTGTATTTAATTTGCAAATATTTTATTAAGAATTTTGCACTTATGCTCAAATCTCTGTCAGGGTGTGATGTTACTTCATAAAATGAATTTGGGAAGTTTTTTCTTTCTCTACTTTGTTTGTGTAAGACTGCTATTCGTTTTTCCTTAAATGTTTGGAAGAATTTACCAATGAACCCACCTGAGATTGGAGTTTCCTTTGTGGGAAGGTTGTTGACTATAAATTGGTTTTCTATATTAGCTATAAGAGTATTCAGACTTTCTATATATTCATAATTGAATTTTAGCAGTTTGTGTCCTCCAAGGAATTTGTTCATTTCATATAAGTTGTCAGATTTATTGGAATTAAGTTAGTCACAATATTTGCTTTCTATCCTTTTTAATGTGAGTTGTATCTACAGTGATATACCCTCTTTCAATCCAAATATTGGTATTTTTGTCTCCCCTTTTTGTAGATCAATCTCATAAGGGTTTATCAATTTTATTGATCTTTTCAAATTACCAATGTTTGCATTGTAAATTGTTTCCTATTCCATTGATATCTACTCTGTATCTATCCTGAAAATCTCCAATTTTAACTGGATTATTTAATTTATTTATATGTAATATAATTATTGATTTTGATGGGATAAAGTTTTACAATTTTGTATTTTTCTCTTTGTTCCCTCAGTTTTCGGCTTTCTGTTACTACTTTTCTTCCTTTTGCTTAATTGAATCCTTTTTCTAAGCTATTATTAAAAAGAGATAATTTTTTTTTAGAGGAATTTGCGGTTCACAATAAAACTGAGGGAAAGATAAAGATTTCACACACACTCCTGTCTTCACACACGCATAGCCTCTCCTGTTACCAGCACCCCACCTGAATGGTACATTCGTTACAATCGATGAACCTATGTTGACACGTCCTAACCACCCCAAATCCATAGTCTGTATTAGGGTTCATTTGTGATGTTATACGTTGCTTGGGTTTGGACAAACGTATAACATGTATCCATCATTATGGAATACAGAATATTTTCATTGCCCTAAAATTCCTGTGTTCACTTACTCATCCTTCCTTCCCCCACCCTTTGAAACCACTGATCTTTGTACTGTTTCCTTTTGAATCCTTTTTTAGTCTTCCATTTGAATTACTCTACTGGTGTTTTAGCTATACTCCATTGTATTTTTAAATTTTTTTTTCTAGATTCACTATTCATCCTTAATTTGAATATCCCTATAGTTAAAATTATACCACTTCTCATAAAATAAAGCAACATTTAACTTTTACTAACTTGGTCTTTTGTGCCAATGTGCTATTTTTCTCATAATTTTACCTCTTCTTATATTATAAATCCCAGAATACAATGTTGTATTTTGTATTAGTCACTTGTCTTTTAAAAATATTAAACAATCAGCTGTTTTTATTATGAAATCCAGAAAAGACAAAAGTTTTTAATTTAGTCACATATTTCTCATTTTCAATTCTTTTCTATTCTTTCTATGTGTCTAAGTTTCCATCAGATGTTATTTTTCTTCATCTTGAATAATTTCCTTGAATGTCTCTTTTGGTATGGATCTGCAGGTAATGCGTTCTCTCAGCTTTTGTTTATCTGAAAATGTGTTTCATATTCATTTTTAAGCATATGATCATTAGATAAGACCACTGATTTTTTTTTTTTAGCAGCCTAAAGATATTCTGTGGTCTTCTAGTCTTTATTATTTCTAATAATCAGCCATAAGTTGTATTACTGTCTCATTTTATGTATTATGTGTCCTTTTTCTGTAGCATTTTCCCTTTGTCTTTGGTTTTCAGCAGTTTGACTAATGTTTAGGTATGATTTTCTTTGTATCCTGCCTGTGATTGTCTGAATTCCTCGAACCTATAAGCTGTTTTTTTTAAACCAGATTCAGGTAAGTTTCAGGCCATGTTTCTTCAAATATTTTTCTGTCACAATCCTCTCTCCTTTCTTTCTAGAATTCCAGTTACACATATTTTAGGACAATATATTGTTTTACATACTGCAAAGTCTCTGCTTACTCTTTTAGCTTTTTCTCTTTCTGTTTTGAGACTAGCTAATTTCTTTTGATGTATTTTCAAGATCACTGACCCTTTATTCTGCACTTGAAAATGCTATGAAGTCCATTCAGTGTATTTTCATCTCAAATATGTCTGTCAGTTCTAGAATTTCCATGTTTCTTTGTGTAGTTTCATTTCTCTGCTAAGTACCCCATTTATGCATTAATTATGATATTATTTTTCCTTATATACTTGAACATATGTTTTAATGACTTCTTTAAAGTCCTCATTTGCTAATTACACTATTTGAGCCATCACAGTTCCTATTGATTTTTTTTTTTTTTTTTTTTTGAGGGTGGAAAGGTCTCTGGGTCATATTTTCCTGATTGCACATCTAGTTATTTTTTTTTATTATTATCATACATTGTGGATTACAAATTATAGAGACTCTGGCTTCTATTATCTTTCTCTGTTAAGAATGTTATTTTTTGTTCTAAGAGGCAGTTAAATTGATCTCATTGAAATTGTAGAGGCTTAGTTTTGCATGTTAGGTGGTGACTGTTTCAGTTTTGTCTTTAGTCCTAGAGTGAATCCTTAGTCTTGAGATGTAGTCTTTATTCAAAGAGTGATCCCTCTGGGGTTTCAGTGGAAAGCCTGAGTTTTTCATGGATACTTTCTTACTTGGTAGGATTCAAATCCAAATTCTGTTTAACTTGTAGTGGGCATCAGCTGAAATTTCTTCTCAGATTTTTCAGATATACAGACCTGATTTCCACTGGAATCACTGAAATCATCCCTATACCTGTGAAGTTCAGGTGATAGCCACTCAGAAGCCTCAGATTATCTTTCCTGATACATTAGGCCAATTAAGACAGATCTTCCGTTGCATTCCAGCCACTCCATGCTAAGTAGACTGGGGGATGTCTTCATGGAAAAGCTATAAAAGCAGGGTTTTACTCAGTGATATTTCTTTCTTTCTAAGAGTTAATCCTCTCCAGTTTCTTCTTAATTTTGGTAGAGCTCAAGTACCTTCAATTAGTTGTTTTTCTATGTTTTTTTCCTCCAGAATTTATAATTATTATCTGACTAAAAGTTAGTCTGATATAAGTTATTCTGCCATTACCAGAACTGGATCCCAGAAGAGAATCTTTTGTGCTAATATTTTACTTACATTCATTCTGTCTGACAAAATGTAAATTTTAATGGGCCTTTGAGAAGATATTTATTCTCTTACTTTTCTCTATTCTTTATTTCCAATTCACTAGTAATCACTGAGACTATTCAGTGGTAATTTCTAATTTAGCTTCCATTTTGATATCTTGTATTTGTTCATGTCCCTACCCTGCTTTTTTAAAAACCTTAAAGACTTCTTGACTTTATAGTTAAGGTACTTGGCAATCTTGCTCCTACTTACTTTCTGAATTTAATCTCTTGACATTCCCTTATTTTTTTTTTTTTTTAATTTAAACAAACTCCAGTACTCTTGCCTGGAAAATCCCATGAACAGAGGAGCCTGGTGGGCTGCAGTCCATGGGGTCACTAAGAGTCGGACACAACTGAGCGACTTCACTTTCACTTTTCACTTTCATGCATTGGAGAAGGAAATGGCAACCCACTCCAGTGTTCTTGTCTGGAGAATCCCAGGGACGGGGGAGCCTGGTGGGCTACTGTCTATGGGATCACACAGAGTCAGACACAACTGAAGCGACTTAGCAGCAGCAAACAAACTCAAGCCAAAACCGGATTCTTTCTATTCCTTAAAACCCTCTATGCCTTTGTTATAACTCTGTCTTTACATTCACACATTCTGCAGCCTAGAATGCTTTCACACTCATGAAAAGTGAAAGTGTTAGTCACTTAGTTGTATCCAACTCTTTGTGACCCCATGGACTATAGCCTACCGGGCTCCTCTATCCATGGAATTCTCCAGGCAAGAATACTGGAGTGGGTAGCCATTCTTTTCTCCAGGGGATCTCCCTGACCCAGAGATCAAACTTGAGTCTCCTACATTGCAGACAGATTCTTTATTGTCTGAGCCACCACACTTATATCCGCTGGTAAATTCTCACTCTTCCTTTTAGATACTACCTAAGCAGTACTTGCTCTCTGCAGCTTACATACTATTCACCTCTGTCCACTCCAACATTAATAGCCTCTCTTCTCTGCTTTCATAGTATTTTGAAATTACCCATGTTAGCACTTACAATGTTTTGTAATTTTCTATTTCTGCATCTGTTTCCCTTACTGGACCAGATTCCTTTAAAACAAGGCACATGTATTTATCTTTGTATCTTCTGTCACAATGCTGGGTACATCTGAAACTTGTCAGAAGTGTTTGCTGAATTAATGCATACATAAATGATTCCTAAGCACATTACAGAATTTGCCAGAGTTCCTCCTTAGGGAGGACTTTATATATGCACAAATCCACACCAAACGCTTACTCATTCACTCACATAACCCTTGGAATTTACCCAGGAAGGGGGCCTCTTTAGGATTAGTTCAGGACCATTGCCATAGGCTATGATGGTTAAACTAGCCTTCTTTCCAACCCACCTGGAAAAACTCAACTTTCTGTATTCTTTTTAAATCGTTTAAATCACAGATCCCTAAGGAAGTTTTTGCCTTGGCAATTTCTGCTTTTTCCCCCATTGACTATCTTTTTTGCATCTAACTGAAAGTTTGGCTTTATACAAGCTGATACGGGAGACAAGAATGAATTAACCAGTCTGAGCCCCTTCAGGGAAATGGAGAGAACAGGAATTCCTGGAGTAAATGGAACGAATGCTTTTCCTTGTTGCCTGGTGTGATACTGTTGGCCTCCTGTTATTTAGAAATGGTGTTGCTGATAATTAAAGACTCTTAGGTCAGCTGGAAAGCAGTAGTCTCCAAGTACATAGCTGTGGGTCTAGGCATCTTCCAACTGCTTTTCATGAGAAGACATATTATGAACATTGAACTCACAAATGATCCCTCTGCTATTAAAAGTAAAAAATCTGCCTCTTAGAATTATGAGCTATTCCCTAGGATAACTCTGGATTCTGACACAGAGCATTGGCTATTTTAGAATGAAATGCTTCCCCCACCCCTGTTTTAACTTGATGTTATTTTTCAAAGTAAATGAGCAGTATGAAGTCACATTTGATATGTAGATTCTAAAGTTAATTATAGCAGAGAGTCAATTTTAAGCTTCAAATTTTCAGACTAACAGCATACTTTGTAAAAATAATACTATATAGTATTATATAGAATTTTCCTTATCTGTTTAAAAGCGCTTTCTTAATATACAGTCTCTATTTTTAAATTTCTGAGTTTATATGCATGTATGCAGTCATATGTGTTTTTATTACTACAACAATAATTCCCTTACCAGTTTGTTTCATGAAGCAGCTTAGAGAAGTTATGACCCTTTTATATTTTCTTAAAATTCTGACTCTGATCATATATCATATATCAGATCCAATTTAAGAGTAGTTTCAAACCTTGGTCTCTCTAGATAAGTCTCCTCTCTTCCCAAACCTTGGTTTATTAATACACCACTTCTAGTTTTAACTTGAAGTATCCCATTCATTTTTCAGTTGACTCCAAGCACTTGGGAGAGAGAAAAGGAGACAAGAAAAAAGAGATGTATATACACCCTGACGTTTCCTATTTTCACTTTCTTAATTCACATTTCTATACTATGTGCTGTGCTTAAATTTCTCAATATCTGGGAGCGTTTCTTGTGAGACTAGAGATCTTCTGTGTAATTCAGTGTCAATCGGTGTCATGTAAATATGTATTATGGGAGGACAGACAAGGTCACTGTCGGACAGTTGGTGGGGTGAGACGTGAACTCTCTTCCTTGGAGAAGGTAGAATTTAGTTAGGTAAAAGCGAGTAGGAAGGATATACTAAGACTGCGATATGGGATGAGAGGGAGAGAGACTGAGCATAGCTATGAACATATTTGGGAGAATCAATTGATATGTAGTAGAGGTGGCATTAGTGGTAAAAAACCCACCTGCCAATGCAGGAGACGTGAGAGATGCAGCTAGACCCCCGGGCCGGGAAGATCCTCTGGAGGAGGGCGTGGCGACCCACGCCAGTATTCTTTCCTGGAGAACCCCATGGACAGGAGAGCCTGGTGGGCTGCAGCCAATAGGGTCGCAAAGAGTCAGATATGACTGAAGTGACTTGGCATGCACATGCTGAAGATCTACTGAAACCAGAGTCTAAAAATCTACCATGATCAGTCTGCAGGAGATTAAAACTTCCCATTTACAATGAAATACATCTTGTAAGTAAGTAAATAAATGGAAGCTGGCTATTTGGTGTTGATAGAGGTAAAGAAAAGCCATGACAGTAAAAGCAGACCTTGAATGTTAATCACCTGTAGCATAGTAGTTAACTCAGAATAATATTGAAATGTTTTTGTATCTGACATTCTCCACAAGCCTGTCTCCTGTGTATGCATGCAAGTATATAAATTGCTGAATTCATGTCAGTTGTAAAGTAATGGCACTGAGGGCATCATAAATTACCATGGTGATCCTCAGGAGAAGACACTGTCGTATCTGAATGAGTGTTTCACTTCCAGAGTAATGTATGCCTTCATCTGGCCCAGCAGTCAGCATATTGCCCTGCGTTGATGGATATTGTCAGCTGGAAGCTACACTACATTTCACTGCACAATAAACATGGCTGTCAAACCCATATAAAGTGAAATCAATTTATCCTGTATGGTCAGTGCATTTTAAATGAAATTAATGTACTGTGGGTATGGTGGCAAAAAGGTAGCATATTAGTTATGCATCTTGGGATTTGAGACTTTTCATGTAAGGGATCATTCTATCTAGTAGGCCTCAAAGAAGGGCTGTATATAAAATGTGTTATTTTGCATGGTCTTCAGAAAGGGACCCCTCTTCCCTTCTTCATGTTTAGAAAAGAATTGATAATATTAGCCAGTTCAGCCCTTTTATCCTATCTTTTGTTTGCAATAAATGATGACCATATTTGCCAAATAATAGTGTACTTTAATGTTCTAATTTATTACTAGCTGTGACACAAACAAATTTCTACTTAATCAGGTAGCTTGAAATAGAGTAGAAGGGTAGAGATGAATTGGATCGTATTTTACCTGTGTAATCACTCCACTGAGCTGAAAGGATTTGCTTTTTCTAAAATGTAGAGATGTAGGTTTTAATGTATATTTTGCTTCTAAACTGTTAGGAGTAGGCTTTCCTGTTTATGCAGTAGAATACCTGGCTAAGGCCATCAGTCCAACTTTACATTTAACTGTAGAGGTTCTCAGTCTATAGGGAAATATTTAGTGGTTGCCACATGTAAAGCATGTATATCAGTGTGTCGTACTGGCAGGGGTTATGAAAACAAGCAAGCACTATGTAGATTCATCCATTCACTCGTTCATTAATTGAATGTATTTCACTAACTGAAACTTTATATGCCATGTGCTTTATTGGAACCTGGAGATACAGCAGTAAAGGAGAGCCAGTTCTCACCATGTCCTCAAAGGACTTTTAATCTAGTGTGACATTATGGTCGCTAGGCTTCCCGGGTGGTGCTAGTGGTGAAGAACCCACCTGCCAATGCAGGAGACACAGGATACGTGGGTTTGATCCCTGGGCCTAGAATATCCCTAGAGAAGGGCATGGCAACCTACTCCAGTATTCTTGCCTAGAGAATCCTATGGATAGAGGAGCCTAGTGGCCTACAGTCCATAGGGTTGTAAAGAGTCAGACACAACTGAAGCGACTTAGCACGTACTATGGTGACGTCTTTGGAAACCATGAAATATCAAGAATTTAGAAACAGTTTCATAGGGGTGTGTGGCTCAGCTGGTAAAGAATCGGCCTGTAGTGCGGGAGACCTGGGTTCAATCCCCGGGTTGGGAAGATCCCCTGGAGAAGAGAAAGGCTCCGACTGCAGTATTCTGCCCTGAGAATTCCATGGACTATAGAGTCATGCAATCGGGGAGCCTGGTGGGCTGTCGTCTATGGGGTCGCACAGAGTCGGACACGACTGAAGCGACTTAGCAGCAGCAGCAGCAGCAAGCGACTTTCACTTTCATAAGAATGTTAAAGAATTATCCTCATGCAGCAGATAAATATATCAGGACCCTTGAAATGACTGCCTTTTAGTCTACTACTTTTGTATATGAGTTGAAACTTAACAATTTTGTCCTTGGAATTCAGGCAAGAATACTGGAGTGGGTAGCCATTCACTTCTCCAGGACTGGACCCAGGCCTCCTGCATTGCAGGCAGATTCTTTATCATGAGTCTCCAAGGAATCCAAATAAGGAGTAGTTGTTTTTGTTCGGTTGCACAGTCGTTTCCAACTCTTTGCGACCCCATGAAGTGCAGCATGCCAGGCTTTCTTGTCCTTCACCATCTCTGGAGCTTCCTCAAACTCATGTCCATTGAGTCCATGATGCCATCCAACCATCTTGTCCTCTGTCATCCTCTTCTCCTCCTGCCTTCAATTTCTCCCAGCATCAGTGTCTTTTCTAATGAGTCAGCTCTTCACATCAGGTGGCCAAAGTATCGGAGTTTTAGCTTCAGCATCAGTCTTTCCAATGAATGTTCAGGACTGATTTACATTAGGATTGACTGGTTTGATCCCCCTGCAGTCCAAGGGACTCTCAAGAGTCTTCTCCAACACCTCAGCTCAAAAGCATCAATTCTTCAGTGTTCAGCCTTCTTTATGGTCCAACTCTCACAATCATACATGACTACTAGAAAAACCGTAACTTTGACTAGATGGACCTTTTTCGGCAAAGTAATATCTCTGCTTTTTAATACTCTGTCTAGGTTTTTCATAGCTTTTCAAGCTAGGTTTTTCATAGCTTTTCATAGCTTGCCAAGGAGCAAGCATCGTTTAATTTCATGGCTACAGTCACCATCTGCAGTGATTTTGGAGCCCGGGAAAATAAAGTCTGTCACTGTTTCCATTGTTTCTTCATCTATTTGCCATGGAATGATGGGACCAGATGCCATGAACTTTGTTTTTTGAATGCTGAGTTTTAACCCAGCTTTTTCACTCTCCTCTTCCACCTTCATTAAGAGTTTCTTTAGTTCTTCGCTTTCTGCCATAAGGGTGGTGTCATCTGCATATCTGAGGTTATTGACATTTCCTCCAGCAATCTTGATTCCAGTTTGTGCTTCATCCAGTCTGACATTTCACATGATGTACTCTGCATATAAGTTAAATAAGCCTTGACATACTCCTTTCCCAATTTGGAACCAGTCTGTTGTTCCATGTCCAGTTCTAACTGTTGCTTCTTGACCTACATACAGATTTCGCTGGAGGCAGGTGAGGTGATCTGGTATTCCCATCTCTTTAAGAATTTTCCAGTTTGTTGTGATCCACACAATCAAAGGCTTTGACATACTCAGTAAAGCACAAGTAGGTGTTTTTCTGGAATTCTCTTACTTTTTCTATGATCCAATGGATGTTGGCAACTTGATCTCCGGTTCCTCTGCCTTTTCTAAATCCAGTTTGTACATCTGGAAATTCTCATACCGGTGAAGTCTGGTTTGGAGAATTTTGAGCGTTACTTTGCTAGCATGTGAAACGAGTGTGATTCTTTATTGTCTGAGCCTCCAGGGAAGCCCAATAAGTAGTTATTGAGTATCTATTGTATGGAAAATCCGGGGGATACAAAAATGAGTACAACATAAATACTAACTTTAGGGGTCTCATAAACCTGGGATAGAATGGAAATAATTAGAGATGATCACCAAAAAAAAAAAAGAAAGAAAGAAAAGGAATTTCTTTGGCACAGAAAAAAAACATTAAAAAAAAGAGGAATGAATGCAGTCTGGGAGGCATCATTGCAAATGCTCTTCCTTTGGCCTGAATTACCCTACCCATTTGTCTTTACTGGGCAGTAAAAACTCCCCTATTCACATGCTAATTCCTGTTTGTCTTCCAAGATTCAGATTAGATGTCACCTTTAATAGGAGGCATTAGTTGACTGTCCCCTCTGCTGGTGCCCTCTTGATGTCCTGTTTACTTCAATATTAGAGCACTTACCATATATTCCATTATGACTGTCTGTTTGGGGTCTGTCTCCTCCCCAAACTGAGCTCCTTTAAAAGCACGTGCTGTTTTATTCACTTTTGTATACCTAGCATTTGGCATAAAGCCAAAGTCATAGTAATTTCTCAGTTAATTGTTTAAATTGAATTATTTAATTAATTCATGAAACACACCATATTTAAATAGGCCTTAAAGGATGAGTGAGATTTAGCTTGAAGAAGTAAGAGAAGGAGCTTCCAGCCAGTGAGGGGAGCACTGGCCAAAGTACTGTATTGTGAAAGAGAATTCTTTTGGGTAAGATAGTTTGAAATGGGGAGAAGGCAATGGCAACCCACTCGAGTACTCTTGCCTGGAAAATCCCATGGACAGAGGAGCCTGGTAGGCTGCAGTCCATGGGGTCGCGAAGAGTCGGACACAACTGAGCGACTTCACTTTCACTTTTCACTTTCATGCATTGGAGAAGGAAATGGCAACCCACTCCAGTGTTCTTGCCTGGAGAATCCCAGGGACAGGGGAGCCTGGTGGGCTGCTGTCTATGGGGTCGCACAGAGTTGGACACGACTGAAGTGACTTAGCAGCAGCAGCAGCAGTTTGAAATGGCTGTGATGTTTAGCACATGAGGCTAAAATCATAGATAAGAGCCTACTTTTGAAGGGAGACATCACAGCAGGAAAGGTTGTGTGCATGCTAAGTCACTTCAGTCGTGTCGGACTCTGAAACCCTATGGACTGTAGCCCACCAGGCTCTTCTGTCCGTGGGATTCTCCAGGCAAGAATACTGGAGTGGGTTGCTGTGCCCTCCTCCAGGGAATCTTCCCAATCCAGGGACTGAACCCATGTCTTATGACTCCCGCATTGGCAGGCAGGATCTTTATCATTAACACCACCTGGGAAGCCGAAATAATTCTTTATTGTCAACTGGGATTGATTGTAGTAAAGATGTGCTAGGCGTTTAAAAACATGCAAAAGTAATTCTGCCCAGTGTATCTTTGAGACCTCCCTCAGAAGAGCCTGTAGGATTGTCATCTGCAACTGTATCCTGCTTCCAAGAGTTCATTTAAAAAGAAGTTCATTCAAAAGTTGCTAGGGAAAGCAACTGAACCAGGTGGCAAGTTGTGTTACATTATCCAGATAATAATGCTTTGCACCTATCTTGTTCTTCCTGCCCTGACATTACAGGAAGTAAAGCAATGAATGGCTCTGCAGCTAAACTACAGCAGTATTATTGTTGGCCAACAGGAGGTGCCACTGTGGCTGAAGCACGAGTCTACAGGGATGCCCGAGGCCGGGCCAGCAGCGAGCCACACATCAAGCGACCAATGAATGCATTCATGGTTTGGGCAAAGGATGAGAGGAGGAAAATCCTTCAGGCCTTTCCTGACATGCATAACTCCAACATTAGCAAAATCTTAGGTGAGTGCAGACACTGATGCTAATTATCTAATGAGTGGAAAGAAGGGTCCTAATATGACACCTAAGGGAGATGGTGGTGTGCAGATATTAGGTGTCACTCAGCAAGCTGCCCCAGGAGACTGTCATCGTCTCTTCACTCTTCACCCGCACCTCGGCATTTAGGTTTAGGAGTTAGTACCTCCACCAGGTGCCAGGGCAGGACTGACTAAACACTTATTTTAGAGACAAAATATTTATTGTATGTGTAATAGGACAACTCTGAGGGGTCACTGCTAACTAAGAATCATAAAGACAATCTTTATCTCCTTTTCTTAATTTAGTCTTTTAAAATCTTTCAGTTGCTATGAAACCCTGGAAACACTCAGAGTTTTCTGCTTTAGTGTTCTTGGGTTCGTATGTCCTTCTAAAAGAACTCACCAAGGACTAGGGGTGAGCCCCCAAAATAGTGTGAAATTTATGGAGTGTAGAACAGTGCCTCTAATGATAACTTTAAAACTTGTAAAATAAAACTACATTTACTTTAATAAGATATGACTAGTTCAGATTTCATAGCAGTGAGTTGAACACATAGACCACAGGGTAACTTGCCAGAGTGATTCTCCTATTTCTCTGGATTAAACTCAATCCTTTTTCTATTAGTGTAAAGCTTGCCTCGTGCAGATTATACAGTGTGGAATTATTGTACTCAACATATTGAATGTATTTTATTCAACATGCAGCATTGCAGTCAACATGTTTCCTCTTTAAAAAGAAAAAACACAGAAGGCACTGTTCTATTTAAGCTGTCATGATGTGACAAAATCTCAAAGGGAGCTGTTTAAGAAGCTGAAAAACATTAGAGACTTAAGCTGTGGTTTTCTTTTTTTAAATGTTTTGTTCAAAAGCAATAAATATTTAACCTGAGTAAATATCAGTGATCTGGACATACACAAATACACATGTTTTGTCACTGTATAAATAATTTAACTTGATTCTGAGACATTTGAGGCAGTGACCCCTATGAAAATTTAGAACATACATAAGATCAAATAGTGTTAAAATGTTAAAATAGTTTTTCCCTTTTTCTTTTTGATGTTTGAATTTCAAGGTAGATACTAAAAATCATTACAATTAAGTGGAGTTTTATTTTTAGACTTTCAGAGATGTATATCAGGGGATCATTCTTATGAATTTAAACCATGATGGATATATTAAATTTTTTCTAATTAATAGATATTCCAAAGAAAATTATTATTTTTCTGTCCCTAAATTTTGATATCAACTTTGAAATTTTCTCTTTTTTGGCCATTTTATTAGCAGTATGAGTAAGCTCACCCATGGGCACAGAACCTCTCTGTTTCCATGTTGGCAGCTGTGGGGAATCTATATTATTGATGTGCATTCTGTGAAAAAAAATTAAGAGTATAGTAAGTGTATTCATTAAAGTGTAAACTTTTAAGCACAGGCATTTTTAAGAGCACCAAAAATCCTCCATTAACTGGGGCTTTAAGCTGCTGGGAGCCAGCCGAACACAGAGAACCTTGTCCGTGTAGACTTTCTACACAACTTTTGCACAACAATCAGGAAAACAGGGATGGATGTGCTATTAAAACAGACCAGGATATTGCTGGCTACAGAGAATATTTGTACAACTTTTCCATTTGTTTATATATGAAAAATCTCCACCGAAGAACAGCTAGCATCCAGTCAGCACAGCTGTTACCGCTTTATTCACTAGCGACACACAAAAATGCAATTTGATACATGTAAAAAAACACATCCCTTCTTTGTCAAGTGTTTAGATAATTCTTTATAAACAATATTAGAGAAGTGAATACTTTTCCTTCTTCCTGTATAAACCGTATTAAAAATTTCTTACTTTCATTGGTATGGCTTTGAATGAATTGTTTAGAGTACTTGAAAATGGTATATATAATTCCAACTGTACCTTCCGGTTCTAAAGTTATAACTTCTTGAGTGGAGTTTAGGCTTTTTAATTACCTCAGGCCAGGGGAGACAGTGTGCACCTTAGGTTTTTATATATGGAAGAATATCAACATTTGCTAACATCTTATCAAAGGATAGCTTCACCAAAGGTGCTTGGAGTGTTAGAGTTGTTTGAATTACTGGAACCTAGAGAGTTGTTCCGGAGAAGGCAATGGCACCCCACTCCAGTACTCTTGCCTGGAAAATCCCATGGATGGAGGAGCCTGGTAGGCTGCAGTCCATGCGGTCGCTAGGAGTCGGACATGACTGAGTGACTTCACTTTCACCTTTCACTTTCATACATTGGAGAAGGAAATGGCAACCCACTCCAGTGTTCTTGCCTGGAGAATCCCAGGGACGGCGGAGCCTGGTGGGCTGCCCTCTCTGGGGTCGCACAGAGTCGGACACGACTGAAGCAACTTAGCAGTAGCAGAGAGTTATTCCTGAGTATTTTGTCATACTCCAAGTATACTTAGGAAATTCAGGTTTTTAACCCTATGCAGATGGGTGGGGAAATGACCTTGGTGTAGGAGATGATCTTTAAGCAGCAAAGACATGTTTTAAAACAATATACTTATTGTAGCATCAGGCTTTAAATTATTGAGAAAAATAATGTAATAAATGTGTCACATCCAAATTATTCTTTGCTCTATCATCTGAAATACTAGTTGTGAGACTGGATGACATGTGGTAATAGGAGATACTCAGAGCCCAGTGGGTGAAGTGGTGGGAAGATAGACCCAGTATTTACCAGGAGTAGGTTGCCTTGACCACTTGGGTACTTAAAGGCTATGTTTGTGTCTAGGGTCTCGTTGGAAATCCATGTCCAACCAAGAAAAGCAACCTTATTATGAGGAGCAGGCCCGGCTAAGCAAGATCCACTTAGAGAAGTACCCGAACTATAAATACAAACCTCGACCGAAACGCACCTGCATTGTCGATGGCAAGAAGCTCCGGATTGGGGAATACAAGCAACTGATGAGGTCTCGGAGACAGGAGATGAGGCAGTTCTTTACTGTGGGGTAAGTGTTCCTGCATTCAGCCACCTGGGCTTTCCTTTCCCAGTAAAAACCACAGGATGGCTACTGGCAGTGTGTCTGGGAAGGAGATTAGGGCAAGGAGGAGGTTGTGACAGATGGGGCCTATCAGGACTACACAGCCTTGCAGCGTGGCTCCTGCTCAAATCAAAAGAAATGCAACAGATTGCTCTCAACTGATCACCCCTTTCATTGTCTCTCAAACTCATCTAAGATATTCAGTGCCCACACACAAAGTTTCTGGTAGTTTATTTAAGTAGACACAGAGAGAGAGAGAAAAAAAAAAAAATCTAACCTTAAGAAATCCCCAGAAGCTTTCCAGCTTCTCTGGGTGGTGCTTCTGACTCTAATCACAATAGTCTGCTTTTGTTGTGGGATCTACCACAAGATAATTGGCCTTGACATTGGTTAGAGGACCTCATTTTTGGCATAAGATCCAGAACTCCTGTTGCAGTAAATTATTCTGTGGTAGAAGCAGTAACAATGTGGATTTTTCTTGCTTAAATCAGAAACTAGACATGTTTTTGATATCTTCAAGTCTGATTTCATGTCATTTTGTTTAAAAATTAGGTAATAGATTTCTGGTATAAATTTCGACTTGGCTGACTGGCTGTCTGCATTCAAAAGAGGCCTCTTGTAACCACAGTCGTCAGAATTAAGTGGGGATGCAGATGCCTATATGTTCCAGCACACTCAGACCTAGAAGCCCAAGGGGGTGGCAAACCAGAGGACTATTCTGGAGGCCCTGGCCTGAGGCACCTGGAATCGGACTGGAGAGACACTTAGGAAGGGCTTGAGAGAGAGAAGTGGAAGATGTAAAGAGGAACTTGTGCTCACTGTTGACTGGAAGGGGAACTGAGGAGCTGTGCCATGTCAGGAAAATAAGAAAGCTTCACTTGAGTTGAAGAAAAGAGATACCTTAGAGGAGGAGTAAAGAACCTTTTATTTTTAAGGACGTTAAAAAAAATAAATAACCTCATGGAACAAAAGGTTAGTTTCAGAAGCAGGTGTTTAAAAACAGAAAACTAATTTGGAAAGGTAAATAGAATACACACACAAAAAGGCCAATGAGAGCAGTCTGGGTCACTATACGCTACACTAGAGTGTCCTAGGGAGGAGCATGGGCTTCAGCATTTGCTTCAGACTCTGACTGTGCCGTCTGCTTGGTCAAGTTATTTAACTTTTTCAAGCTTCTGTTTTCTCATGTGTGAAGTGAAACAAATAATAGTACCTATCTCAATAAGGCAATGCTTTTAAAAATGCTTTGTATAATCTTAGTATAATATCAATAATGGTGAATTCCTATCATTATTATCCTTATTAAACATGGATTTGCTATCACAGTAAAACTGTCTTTTATATCACATTAGACAATCAATGACGATGCCTTCAGAATATGCCTGAGTCCTATGTGAGGAATGGCACAGTCTATGTATGGTAGAACCTTTTTGAGGTAAAGTGAGACTGAAATCCCTTTGCTATTTGAGGATCCCTGTATATTAGCAGATGAAGATGTGCCAAAATAGGATATCAAATCCTTCTGTGTTATAAATGTTTACATTTTTTAAAAAGCAATGCTTTTAACTCCAAAAGTACAATACAGTATAATTGGGCAATTCACATGCTAATTAGAGTATTTATGAAATATACCAAATCACGGAACACGTTAGGAAGTATAGTTGTGGGTAAGAAAATGTAAATTTAAGACTGTATAATGTCTTCTTTTAATCCTGTTAGTGTATCCCTGAAAACGTATATAATCTCTTTTGAACAGAGAATCGAACGTTTAAATTTGAGACATTTTCTCATTCCGATCTTTCTCTCCTGTCATGTCCCCTGTGTTGCATAGTGGGTCCCTTTTGCCACAGTCTGGAAGATTAGCAAAAGCACCATTTTAGTTCCCTGATACTTATTTGAATATATGAGATGCAGTAATTCTATTTAGTCCCCTTTACGAAAGGCAACATTGACAATACCTCTGGATCAAAATACCTCAACACATAACAATGTATATAAAATGAAACTCTAAATCAACTCAATAGCATCTACCACTTATTGAATGCCTACTGTATATGAGGTATTTTAGGTATACAAACTACATAATCCTCTAAAATAAAGAAATCGAGGCTTTAAGAGGTCTGATGGCTACTGAGGGCTTCCAGGTAGCGCTTGTGAAAGAACCTACCTGCCAGTGCAGGTAGATGTAGAGACGAGGGTTTGATCCTTGGGTCAGGAAGATCCCCTGGAGTGGAAAATGGTACCCACTCCTTAATCCTTGCCTGGGAAATCCCATGAGCAGAGGAGCCTGGCAGGCTATAGTCCATAGGGTCACACAGAGGCGGACATGACAAGCAATTTAGCACGCACTCATGGCTACTGAAAGGTGAGAATGAAGTAAAGGATTAAATCAGGTCTCTGTCTCTGTCATGCCAAATGACTGAGAAACTGTCCTTACTATATTGCTTCAAAATAGGCCTCACAGTCCTATTCTGCACAGTCGTGAGTGTAACTATGCTATTTGAGGAAGAGCTCCTAGAACCTAGAGAAAATAAGGTCTTTTATCGTGGTATACAGTGGCATAAAGAACTTTGAAATTTAGAGACAAAGGATCCTGATGGTATAGGAGGTCCTTTGTGGAAGGCTCATTTTAAACTGAGGAATAGGGCTATGGATGTGCAAGCAATGGCCAGAATACTTCATTCTTTAATCGTCAATGCTGACTATTTTCCTCTGCCCGATTTTAATAGTACTTGCTACATAAAGCCAGATATTATTCCCACTTAAGGATTAGTATTCTCTTTTAAGTAGTTGTATTTGATAGATTATTAACTCCCTAGGGCTCATCTTTGGAAATTGATCTTCATTAGATGTGGGGTTATTACAAGAGGGAAATACAAACAAGAAATTCAAAGATTTCTATTGACATCTTGAGGGAATGGGGATGAGATCAATTTTTATAGCTGATTTTGAAAAGATGTACATAACTTTCAAGGCAATAAAGTTACATATATGGCTCAACATTGCCATGCATTTTACTGATGATACAACTGGAAGTTCAGTGAGTTAGATTTTTTTCACTTAGCTATTATGAAATGAATTTATCAATATATGAAATGGAGTAATGTTGTCTCTAACCTTAGATTTAACCCTTTCAATTGATAGATTAAGTATCAGAGTTTTGTAATAATCCCAATAGGAGTACTATTAATGTTAAGATGAGAATTAGGGTTCATAGAGGTACAATATTGTCTTTTCCCAAAGAACTATGTCCAAATGAAATTTATTTCCAATTTGTTGAAGTTTTATTCAGTAATTTACCTAATCGAGAATTATGCAGATACTATGAAATATTAAAATTAGAGCTACTTTTTGAGTAACAATAATAGTAAATTATTGAATAATTATGCTGAGTTAATTATACCAATTATTGCAAACACAAAAACTTATAAGACAGGCAATACCATGCTCACTACAATGTTGAAAAACACAATATTCAGAGATGTTAAATAATTTGTCCAAGGTCACACAGCTAGTAAAGTGCAGAGCTAAGATTTAGACCAGGCTTATGTAAAACATCTTTCCTTTTCACCATTGCACATAAACTTTCAATTAGAGCCTACAAATTGTTTAGAGACCGTATAGTGTAAGTGGTTAAGAACATCAATTCTGGAGCCAGACTGTGCTGGCTAAAATACTAGATCTGCTTCTTCCGGCTCTAGGAACTAGTGCAATTGTTGTTGTTTAGTCACTAAGTCATGTCTGACTCTGTTGTGATCCTGTGGACTGCAGCCCACCAGGCTCCTCTGCCCGTGGGATTTCCCAGGCAAGAATACTGGAGTAGATTGCCATTTCCTTCTCCAGGGGATCTTCCTAATCCAGGAATTGGACCTGTGTCTCTTGCTTGGCAAGCAGGTTCTTTATCACTGATCCACCTGGGAAACCCATAGTGTCTTTCATTCTTCTGAACTCTCCACTTGCTCTTGGGAAACTTATTTAAATTCTGTGTACCTCAGTTTCCTCATATATGGAATGGGGATGACAATAATACCTACAACATCAGACCCTTCTGAAGACTGAATAACTTAATATATTGAAAGTGCTTGGACAATGTCTAGCGCATAGTAAGTCCCAAATTAGAGCAAATATTCTTATTCTGGAGAAATGATGCTATGTGTCAGGTATGTATTTCATATTGTAAAGAATTATGTTCTACTGGATTGTGGTATAAGTGATTTGAACATTTGCCATCTTAATCTTAAAGAGGTTGAATCAAGCCTATAAGATACTTACAAATTTAATTGAGTAGACTAGACATACTATTTTTAGTCTTGTCCTCCTATAGAGAAAGCTGGATTAGAATCTCTAATAGGTAATATAAAAAGATATGCAACTTCTAATCTCCTGAGGAACAGACTTCATTGCCTTCATTTATAGATACTGTAAAAGTCTGAAGGATCAGCAAACAGGGCCTTTGACAACATAAATAAATAGTTCCATTGCAATTGGCAAAGCTAGATTATATATTCCAGGAATGTTCTTGTGATTTGGAAACCACAATGCTGGACTTTATCAGGGTCAACTCAAACTCTACTTGGGCTAGGAGGGAGGGTTCTTAGACATCTCTACTCATATCAGCTACATATGTATACTTTTACAGACATCTACAACTTTTGTTTTGATGTGTACATTCATTACTTATAAAGCCCAATGCTTGCCAGCTATTCCTGTTTGTGAAATCTGCAGTGTTTGAATTTTGACTTTGCAATTGATCTGTAAAGGAAGGAAAAATGCTTTTCAGGAAAGTAATTTCCGATAGACAAAGCTTAAGCATGCTGGCTGGATTTTCCATTTTGTTAACTGATTAGTCAGTCATTTGGTAAGGGACTGGGCCTATCTGAAACCAGCTGTGTGCCTAACACTGTACTAAGTTAATATAGTACATTAATTCTATCCACAATGAGCTCTCAGAGAATGCTATAGTCAGAGAAGCCAGAGACTTACATGGATAGGTTAGCAAATAACAGTTTATTATATGTACACATGTACACATGCACACACAGAATACATTGCATGGTGCTCCATATGACGTATAATGAAGTACTAATTTCAATTATATAGATGAGCAAGTAAAGCTCAGAGGAAGGGAGATTACTACGCATTAGAGCCAGCTATAGTCCATTCCTGAAGAAGGGGGCTTGAGGTTTGGGTAGGGTCAGCCTGGTGAAAAGTACAGGTGAGTGAGTGAGTGTTCACTCAGTTGTGTCCGACTCTTTGAGACCCCATGGACTGTGGCCCACCAGGTTCCTCTGTTCATGGGATTCTCCAGGCAAGAATGCTGGAGTGGGTTGCCATTTCCTTCTCCAAAAGTACAGGTAGATATTCCTATTTTGGCATGAAGGAGAACATGAATATAAGGAAGAAATATGAAAATGTTCAATAATAAATAAAGAGGCTATCCTAAGAATTTTATCTGGCATTAAAGTAAGATATGTCGGGTAAAACAGTATTTTGGAAACTCTTGAAAGTTATACTCAATTTTTTTAGTCTATTTTTACGCTGATAATGACAATGAGGTATCAAGGCCAGCATAACAGTCAGCTTATGATTTTGTATCTTCAGAATCAATGGTAACCCAGAAGGGGCCTCTGTAGTCATTGTGGGAGTCCTTTTAAGTTCAGCTTGAACTCCTCTAGGGCTAGAGAGCTCACCACTTTCCAAGGGAGCTAGTTTCCTTATGGAACATCTTCTAATGCTGGAAAGTTCTTTCTTCTTAACTAGGCCATACTCGACCTTTCTGCTACTTTGTAAATTGGTTCTGATCCTCTTCTTTGGTCCATTCTAGAACAAATATCTTCCTTTTGTGTGAAGAAAATCATTCAAGCATTTAAAGATAGTTATATTCACATTCCTTCTCCACTACCCTCTCCCATATATCTAAAAGCATTACATATTTTCTTCTCTAGAATGGGCTACCCAGCCTTTCATTTGTTTTCCCTTTTTTCACTAGTTCATTCATTCATTTATTTCATGTATTCAACAGATTTTTGTTGAGTGGTTCCTATGTTTCAGGCTCTGCCTAAACAGTGAAACATCCTCAGACTATATCAGTGAAACATCTATCTTCATGAAGCTTGCATTCTAGTGGGGGACACTGGACAATTAATGAGTGAATGAATGAATAAATAAATATCAAATAGTAGTAAGTACCTTAGAACAAAGTAAATGAGGGAAAGGAGTAGGGAGTTTTAGAGGATGGAGTGCAATTTTAAAATGAGTGGATATAGATACCTCACTGAGAAGATAAACTTGAGCAAAGACATGAGGAGGTGAGGGAGCCAGCCATGCAGATATCTGGGAGAGCTAGGCAGAGTGTACAGCAACTGCAAAGATCTTGAGGTGAGATTGAGTCTGGCTTGTTCAAGAAATAATGGGGTCAGAGCAATAGGAGCATAATGAATAGGTGGGATGAGTACTAGGTGTCAGAGATAGTAGGGAGCCAAATTCTGAAAGGACTTGTTGGCCATTGTGAAGACTTTGAATTTTATTCTGGGTGAGATCGATAGACATTGAAGAGTTATAAGCAAAAGAGTATTGTGATATGACTTAGGTTTTAAAAAGATCACTCTATCTACAGGGTTGACATGTTGTCAGAAGGGAATGTGCCCTGAACTAAGGAAGCAGACTCTTACAATAAAACAAATTAGAGTTGATGGTGGCTTAAACCAGGTTTGTAGAGCTAGAGGCGGCAAAAGTGGAGGGATTCTGAATATTATATATTCCTGAGAGCAAACCAATAGGAGTTGCTGATGGATTGGATATAGGGATTTAGGATTTGCCCCCGCAGTCAGAAGATGAAGTACTCATTAGCCAAGATCTGAAAGGCTATGAGAGGAGCAGGTATATGGGAGAATGATCAGCAGTTCAGTATTGCACCTTTAAGGTTGAGATGGTTTTTTTAACATACAAATCAGATAAGAAGTTTTATATGCATTTCCATCGTCAAGGAATGAAGGGGAATTGACCAGACAGGAAGTCGATGGGGGTTGTAGGCAGTGGGTGACGCCATCTACTATCCCTCTACCACCTAGTAGTAGGCTTCTGAATATCTCCTGTCTCACTTTCAGAAAGATGTTTTGTTTGTTCGTTCTCAGTGTTCCATCACCAAGTTAATGTCCAAATACTTTTAAATATGTGCAACTCAGTGTAGAAGAGTTGGATTCTGATTCAGATTAAGTATTTTCCTGATAGTCTGAGCTTACCTTTCTCACCCTAATCTTGATATCTAGTAGAGAATTTGTGAAATAAGAAAGAATTCAACTCCTGGATATGGTACCTGTGTCACTTTGGACAACAACAAAAAATCTTTGGAACTTAATTGGTTACTTCATTTGTAAAATAGGGGAAGTGATATTTCTCTCTCAGGCTTATTGTGAGGATTAAAGAAGATAATGTAAAAACATCTAAGCATTATCCATAGCACATAATAAGAGGTCAATTCAAATTTATTTAATAGCTATATAGATATTTTGATTTTAAAATACTGCAAAAAAATGACCACCTATTCTTTGCAAAAAGAAAATGTCCTTCATGAAAAGAAAATGTACCATTTGATAGTTTGCAAATGAAACAAACTAGTTCTATAGTTTGGTAATGGAACACTAAGAGCAAACAAATATAGATTCATTTACCAAATTGGGAAATCTGTAAAATGGGTTAATATTGCAGTAAAAGTTTTCACTCTACACTCATTATGTGATTAAGGCAAAAATATATTTTATTGCAATTATCCAAACTCAGTTAAAAAAAAAAAAATCAATGAGGCATTTATTGCTTTGGGTAGGTTAGCATAAAATTTAATTGTGTCAATTCGCCCCAAACTTAGGAAGCAAGAAGTATACTGTTGTTAGAATTTGGTTCTATGAAAGGGAAGCCAGTATTTTATCAGATGTTTCTACACATGGATTTAGATTTCTCTATCCTCTTCTTTGGTACAGTCAAAATATCACTGCCAGCAACATAGAAAATGGATCAATGTCAGGGGCTTAGTATCAACTGGATGCCTACAGGCTCTGCAAGCTCAGGAATTTTTATGGAATATAGTAAGCAGAATGTGTCTGTATACTGAATATCTTTAGAGGAAAGAATGATGGAATTCAAGTCAGGTGATCTAGCTTCAAATCTCAGCAGTGCTGATTACTAAATATAGGATCTTAAGCAAGGTCTCGTTTTCTTCATCTGAAAACTGGGCATAATAATACCTCATGGAGTTACAATTTTAACTGGATGAGATAATCTATATGAAAATATTTTATGTTAGTTAAAGGTTAAGGCATCAATATTATGCCTCATAGTGTTTGACAGAGGTTGTTAAAGATAGCACTATCGGATACGCCACAGTGTAATTTTAGGCCATTTCTGTCATTTCTCCTTCTACCAGGCTGGAAAGCATACAACCCTTGAGAAATTATACTCCTTCAGGACGTTCAAAAAATAGCTGGTAACTTAGTTAATTATTCACAAATTCAGAGTATTTTCCTCTTAGATTGAGGTGGATAGAAAGTTTCAATGTAGGATTGAAACAAACATTCACTCTACAATTCAACGTTCAAATTCAACGTTCTCATTGAATGTTGAATTCTTATTCGACATTCAATAAGAATCGTTCAAGTGATCGACTGACCTGAAGTCAAGTATTAAAAGGTGGAAGGACCTTCCAGGACTTCACTGATCCCAGCTTTTGTAAATGGATGGAAACTGAGGCTCAGAAAAGAGTTACAAGGGCAGTTTGAAGTGAATTTATATTAATGTCCCTAAAGATTGAGAAACACTTGGTGAATATTGCATCTATGAATGAATATTGTTTCAGTCCTATTCTTCGAGCTAGGTAGTAGGTTTTTCATTCTTTCAATATTTCAAGTTACAATGCCTCAAGGGAAATGAGAGACAGATAGCCATGTCTCCCTGCAGAGGGAGAGACTGACCTTTGTAAAGGCTCTGGTAAGTTTATTTGAACTAGAGTGACATGATGACAGACTGATCTGGTGTGACCAAGCCTTGGCACCCACTAGGGTCTAGGATGAGGCAACGTGTGTTGTTCTGTTAAGTAGCAAAGCTCTCAATGTTCTTCACTCCTGACTCCTTCAACCCTGGCTCCAGCCCAGGGCCACAGGAGTAATGACACCCAAGATGATCCTTCCATAATTAGGAAATAGAAGTTTCAACGAGCTTCCCTACAGGTTTAACCACAGAAGTAAGTAGACATTTACATGAATACCAAATACATGCTTTACTGAATCTGACTCTGGGATGTATAGGATCCTTCCTCATCTTGATTCTTTCTTTATACAGCTCTCAAACCAAGGTGAAGACATAAACCTGCTTAACAGTGTCATTAAAGTATGTCTCATGTTACCAG
>NW_011495071.1:15369827-15375512 GCF_000754665.1 Bison bison bison
AGGCTGGAAAGCATACAACCCTTGAGAAATTATACTCCTTCAGGACGTTCAAAAAATAGCTGGTAACTTAGTTAATTATTCACAAATTCAGAGTATTTTCCTCTTAGATTGAGGTGGATAGAAAGTTTCAATGTAGGATTGAAACAAACATTCACTCTACAATTCAACGTTCAAATTCAACGTTCTCATTGAATGTTGAATTCTTATTCGACATTCAATAAGAATCGTTCAAGTGATCGACTGACCTGAAGTCAAGTATTAAAAGGTGGAAGGACCTTCCAGGACTTCACTGATCCCAGCTTTTGTAAATGGATGGAAACTGAGGCTCAGAAAAGAGTTACAAGGGCAGTTTGAAGTGAATTTATATTAATATCCCTAAAGATTGAGAAACACTTGGTGAATATTGCATCTATGAATGAATATTGTTTCAGTCCTATTCTTCGAGCTAGGTAGTAGGTCTTTCATTCTTTCAATATTTCAAGTTACAATGCCTCAAGGGAAATGAGACACCCAAGATGATCCTTCCATAATTAGGAAATAGAAGTTTCAACGAGCTTCCCTACAGGTTTAACCACAGAAATAAGTAGACATTTACATGAATACCAAATACATGCTTTACTGAATCTGACTCTGGGATGTATAGGATCCTTTCTCATCTTGATTCTTTCTTTATACAGCTCTCAAACCAAGGTGAAGACATAAACCTGCTTAACAGTGTAATTAAAGTATGTCTCATGTTACCAGCCTTTTTTTTTTTTTGTAATGTTCTAGGAGACCCTAAAAAAATGATCTCACAAGTAACTTTGTGGAGTTAGCTACAGTATTTGTTCCAAATGCCAAGGGTTATCAAAGCTTTGCTTCCATGTTGCAAAACCATCAATAAGTTGCTCCATTGTATTGCTTAACCTCAACCACATCATCAGTGAGGTTTGCAGAACTCCTCCAGGACACACCTTTGTCCTATTTCATCATTTGCTTAGAATTTCAAACAGACTCCCCTCTGAGACTGTGTGAGGGATGAATTCCAAAGCCACCCAGAAGAACATGTGTATATAGATATTTCCCTCTGTTTTATTTTATTGTTTTTGAATCTATACAGGCAGCAGCCTCAGATTCCAATCACCACAGGAACAGGTGTTGTGTATCCTGGTGCTATTACTATGGCAACTACCACACCGTCACCTCAGATGACATCTGACTGCTCTAGCACCTCGGCCAGCCCAGAGCCCAGCCTCCCGGTCATCCAGAGCTCTTATGGTATGAAGACAGACGGCGGAAGCCTAGCTGGAAACGAAATGATTAATGGAGAGGATGAAATGGAAATGTATGATGACTATGAAGATGACCCCAAATCAGACTATAGCAGTGAAAATGAAGCCCCGGAAGCTGTCAGTGCCAACTGAGAAGTGTTTGTTTGCTGAATTAAAATACTCTGACATTTCACCTCCCCTCCCCCAACAAAAAAAATTCTTAAAGAGCCCGCATGCATTTGTGGCTCCACAATTACATCAGCAGAATGGTCTTAATTGTTTCGTAAAGCGTGAGACAGATTAAGTTTTCCCTGATTTTTCATGAACTTGAGTTTTTTTGTCGTTATTGTTATTGTTGTTGTTGTTTTTTAATTTAGGTGAAGACATATTAAATATGAGACACCAGGACTTGAAAACTTATCTCAACCCATAGCTGTCTTACAAGTCTTATATTTTTGTCTTACTTTTTTCTTTTGGATGTTGATAAAGGTTTAAGTTACTGTTTTAGATGGGGTTAAACATTCTCACTCAGGTATGCTGTGCCGGCCTACAGGTTGTGAATGTGTTTTTATTCTGAATTATTTTAGAAAACAACTGAGAATTTCATATTGTGAAACAGAACAAGTCCACGGCGTGTGCAGCTGCATGCAGAGCATATTCAAAAGGCCTCGGAATTCCATTTTTCCACGTGGAGAGTTAAACTTTGAATGTGCCAAACTTTTTCATAACTTTTGAATCTTAATATTTTAAAAGTCTTAAAGGAGACACTGCAAAGTCTTAGACAATCTTTGGCATCTTAAAATAAAATAGCAAACCACACATATTTTTTTTCCAGACAATGGTAAAGTACTCAGGAATCTGGAGACGAGATATTGTAAGGCATGAACAAGGTTGCCGCAGTGCATGGACCCAGTCGTGTTTGCCTCTTGACGTGCCCTCAGTGTGACGTGGTATGACGTGCACACACTGGAGCGGTCACCACACCAGATACCGACACGGTGGTCTTCTCTGCCTGAGACCACCTCTCACTACATCCATTATCCCTTTGCCTTTAACCCTGACATTCAGTCTTAACACATTTTTCTCTTAAATAATTTATTCATTCCAGAATGTCAAGGGTCCACTTACTATTTATTTAAAAAAAAAATCGTTGGTGGCATTAATTTAATAATTCTTTTTTCTCACCCTCCTTCCCCAAAGAACTTTTCAACCCTTTTCACCTCCTTCTCCTGCTAGATACAAAAGATGTACATAGTGATTTTATGTCCCCAGAACATCTGGAAGCATTTCTGAAACAAGATACTACTAAATACCTATATAGTTGTTTTTGAACATCGGTGTAGATATGGCTGTAGAGCTGTGTATTTGGATACAGGTGTAGAGACTTACAGGAATGTCCCTGAGGTTCACCATGACTTTGAATCTTTTGCCAGAATTTTCCCCTAATTCAGTTAAGCAACAAGTGGTAGGATCTGCATCGGTGGCATTTCCCCTGAATGCCATTTAGCAGCAAGGGTCAACAGTGGTGACTGCCAGGCAGGAGAGTCCTGCGGCCAATCCTAAAGCCCAAAGCTGCGGGCCATGTAGGAGTCCACAGGGATGCTGTCACGGGCTGGCACCTCTTCACTGAGCTGCCTGTCCCATCTGGCACATCTAGAGAGTTCTTTGCAAAGTCCTCAGGATGCAAGAAGCCGCATGACAGCCTCAGAGCAATGACAGAGGCAAATTGTCATGATACATCCAGAGAATGAAAGAAAACAATAGGGAGGGAGAAGGAGGGGAAATACATTCCCTAAATGGGATGTTCCTACTGTTAATTCTGGGGAACAGATCACTCCTGGGGCAGCAGACGAGTTCCTCTGGCTCACTCCCTCCATCTGTGGCCGTGTGGGGGTCATGCCTATGTGTGAACAAGATTAACTGCCCGTGTCACACGAGGATTTTTCTGGAGATGTGCTGATGCGTTGGGAGGGCAGTGAGGCTTCCTTCCTCATCTCCTAATGACAGGGAGCTCAGCCATGCCATCTTGACCTTCCTGAATCCAGGACTGATTGCCTACGGCGGAGCCTCACCCCGAGTAGTTCAGTGGGAGAATGTCAGCAAATGGGACAGTTCACCTCATGGGACAACCAGAATCTGATCACCAGGACATAGGAACGGCCCCATCAGATTTCTTGAGCCATTTTGTCACTTGGAAGAAAATAGTGTACCTTCGTATTTATTTAAGAGTGCTCACGGCCATACCTAAGAGCGATAAATAGGTCTAGCCAAGACATTACTGTCTATGTCATTAGCTAGGAGTGCTCTCTATAAGCTGATTTAGGTACTGATAGGAATGTTTGGTTCTTAATATTGATTGGGGATTGGAACTTTGTTTTTGTACATTTATTTCAAATGAGGGGGAGGTCATTTTTCTAAAAAAAAAAAAATGAGTATTTATTATTGTCTTACTGGTTTCTTTTGATTATATACCTCTCCTCCTCAGTTCATTCTCACGTTTTTTTTCCTCTTTCTCTTTGATTCTTGCTTTTGCCCTCTCCCACTCCTTTTTGATTTTGTTGCATAGGTAGAGTGCTGTATGGCTAGCATTGTATTGTATGTAATTAATTTTGCACAAAGGCAAACATTTAGAATAGTAGGTTAATTTTGTTTGTTTTTATGACCATGCCAAAATAATATTCTGGGCTGGTGGAGAACAAAGGACTGTTCTTTAGGACTGAAACTTGATTTTGCTTGTAGTTTAAAAAAAAAAGAAACAAAAAAAAGAAAACAACACAAAAAACCAACAAAAAACACACACACTCACAGATGTTGTTTCGTAAGTGTTATAAGCACTGGATATAAATGGTATTTTTTATCACTTCTGACTAATGTGAAGCTGTTGTACGAAAACTACATGAACAAAAGTCATCTGTTTCGACTCGTGTGGGCTTGCCTCACAGTTGCCGGATTTGAGTCATTTTTATGTCTTGTTATTTCATTTATTTATGCAAAATACATGTGTGTATGAACACTTTGTTTTAGCTCCAGCTCTGCCTCAGTACTGGGGTTCAGTTACTCCTAGCCATGTTCTTAAAAATGAAAGGCTATTCAGGAATGATCTGATTGTAAACGTCTCTTTCATTGGGTCAAACAGTGATGCTGTATTTGAATCTAAATTCTGCACATAAGCAGTTTATTCTATTTATTAGCCAAGTTTGGCTCTAAATATCCATGGAAATTAAGAATGACAATCATAGGGATCACTTCATTTTATTTTCAGTGGGGCTTAAACAAAGTTTTTATGATTTTACCATCTCATTTTAGATTTTTCTAATTGTGTAAATATAACATAGAAATAGAATTTATTTTTGGTTCATGAATATTTAGTGAAATATAAGTTATGTATTTCCTTTTTGTTCTCTATCCATGTATGTTGGTCCAGACTAGAAGTTGACAAGTCACTGTACCTCATGGGGTAGTGAATTATCAGCCACAGTGAGAGAGCAGAGCCCCACTTGCAGCTGGAGCAGGAAAACCCTTCACTCGGGTTCTCGTACAGTTTAGAACCCACTGTCCACAGACTCAGCCTTTCACTTTTTTTCTCACAGAAAGCTGATGAATTGAACATGGTGAATTTCCAGCACAGCTGGGAGGGAGTCAAATTTGCTCTGTGAATCCACATGAATCTTATAAGGTAGTCCTGTGACCATTTAATAGCATGAAGCATGAATGCCATTACAAAGGCAAAAATCTGCCTCTGAGACTGGCCATTAATGAAAGCCTCATCATGCCAATTAGATTAAAGAATGTTAATAAACTTTTTTTTTTCATTGCTCCCTATTTCATAATATCTTCAAATCAAAGGTAAACATCTCCATTTTGTTAAAGAACTTGCAGGATCAGGATTTTCTTTGTCACTTAGAATAGGGACACTGACAGACAATCCTGTCCTAAAAAAATGGACCATATGGAATAGGAAGGAAGGAAGGAAGCGAAGAAAGAAGGAAAGGAAGAAAGAAAGAAAAGAAAAGAAGCAAAGGAACGAAGAAAGAAAGAAGAAAAGAAGAAAGAGAAAGAAAGGGAAAGAAAGAAAGAGAGAGAGAAAGAAAAGGTCAGTCTGTGGACAGGAGGAGCCAGTCGAGCAGTGTCTCTGTTTCGCTGGCAGATGTGAGGTGGTATCTTTTCCAGGAAGGTACGAAAGCTTTGTTGTTTTCACCTGTATTCAGCTCACCCTTTCAGGAGCACATCAGTTCGCTCCACTTGGTATGTGATACTCTCCAACCTTGTCCTCAGGCCTGATTTGTTTGCCAGGGTCCCAACACCATCTCTCAGGCCAAGTTCTAAATTCAGGTGTGGGCTCACAGTGCTATTGAGCTTGTCAAATTCTGGCCTCCCCTGAACATGAGCCCCACTGGAGCCTGGGGTGTTTGAAAAGGGTGTGATCACTCTAGGG
>NW_011495071.1:15375612-15430237 GCF_000754665.1 Bison bison bison
AGGGCTGAAATTAAAGGCTTCTTTCTTTTCCTTGTGAAGCCAGGCTGCTTCTCCGGAGCACACCCTCCCGAGCAGGGGGGCACAGGCACTAGTGAAAGCGGGGATTGTTTCGAGGAAGCCCATCTACCCCCAGTAGGAAGGCAGCCTGGTCACACCACAGCTGAGGCTGCTCCTCTTAATTCACTCATTCTGCAAAGAGGTGACCTCTACCTACTCATTAAGGAAAAGAAAAAGGATCGCTTCGTAGTTTTAAACCGTACGAGAAGTCCTGTACCAAGTGCCAACAACTGCAAAGAATGCAGCTAGAGGAATGTATTGAAATTATTACTGGGTCTTCCTTTTTAATGAGAATATGACAAAAAATGGTTGCTGTAGCCTTGCCTGATTTTGTATATGTTTGTCTAAGGACTGAGTTGGCACTTAAGCTCACTTCTCAAAGTATAATAATATTGTATGACCTCATTTGTCCTTTTACTAAAGCACTTGCATCATTTCCTTAAGTCATCTGTCCCCTGACATGTTTTCTTCCTTAATAAACAACTTCTGTCTGTTATTCCTGCCGATTATGTTCTGTTTCTGATGCCATGTACTATTGAGCGTAATCCTCTGCTAATATCACTGAAAATACTGATATGCAAACACTTTTCCCTTTCATCCCCACCCCATCTTTTCCTTTGGGGACAGATTTCTTTCCAAAAGCTCATGAACAAGTATTGGGAATGCTGGTACCTTGGAGGCAGGGCTAGAGGTGGGAGGGGGCAAGGCAGAAAGGTAAAGCTTAGTGCAGATTCTCTTCTGATTGTCGTCCATGGCAACACGAAAGCTGGAAGGCAACTCAGTGACATATCTTGCTCAGTACGTTCTTATTCCTGAAGAACCACAGGCAGAAAGTGAGGCCTCAGTGCTGGTGCTCTTGGAGTATGGGGAATGTGCAAATATTTAACTGTTTTGTATGCTGCACATTGCAGACCTGCTCGTGTGCATTCTCCGTTTGTCTTCCTTTGTCATATGTGTTTTTGCTTTTTTGAAAAAGTGCAGTCTTTATTGTACCCTTCTCCAGCTTGTAGCAAATTAGAATGCTTAGCATTTATGTTCATTCATTATTGTATTTGCCATGTAAAATTTTTATTACCTTAGACAAGCTTATAAGCTGTTACTACATAACTTATCTTATTGTAACTCTTTTATTTCCCGACATTGTAATTTGTTTGTGATGTATATTGTGAGATTGTATTCTATGTTAATTTAATCAGCACAATTCACTGACATGCTGGACTGACATGCTGGCTGCTGTTTCAAAGTGTAAAGTTTGTGTAGGGCTGTTGAGACAACTGCTACTCTGTTGCCAAGGTACTGCGCTGGTTCCTCTAGCAACACTGCGGGTGTGGCCCTTGGGACTGAGGGCATCGAATACACCCTTGAGCAAATTTTAACTGCAGATTTTCTTTGTAGAAATTCTATGTATAATGCAGGTACCTACTTGGCCCATGGCTGGTAACTATTTGGGCAATTAGAAAAAAAAAAAAAAACAAGAACCATAAAAACTAGTGTCTATTGCTGCTTTGAATATGTTTGAAAGTCTGAAATGTAAATAGTTTATCAAAAAAAAATCTTGTACAGTCCAGTGTAAAGTTTTTAAATGACCTTAAAAGGGTTGTCATCACATCTTTCTCACACTGTCCTCCTGATAATGGAAAAAAAGTTTGCTAAGGATTAAAGAAATGAGAAAAAAAAGAGAATCTCTTCAGATTTCAAGGAATGAATCATTGTTCTTAGCTTTGTTGCATACACACACTTCTTGGATTTCGTTGTGCAGTATTGATGTGAGATAAAACTCAACATTGAATAACCTTTCAGTGGTACTTTTCAAAGTCTTCCCCTCCTCTGCCTCATAATTAAGGGAAAAGACAAAATTGAAAGACACACTGTCTTTATCTATCCTGGTGTATGTTGGCACCTTAGCTACTTTTTTTTTTTTCCTTTTTGCACAAGGTGCTTTCCTGATATGTTAAACATGCCATCTTTGGGTGATAATGTATATGCCATGGTGGGGCCTAGGCCCCTCAGGGGAGTGTCTATAAGAACTGCCTATTTATGCTCATTTACCTCAAGACTGTCCTCTCTACCCTTAATCTAGTCGTCATCACTCCATCTTTTGTACTGCTGTTGACACTTACAAATTAAAGATAAATTTTGTTTTATGACCTCCGTGTACGGCCTTGTCTCTGCCCTGCAGACTGTCCCTGCCCTGAAGCCCGGTCAGTCCTAGGCTTCCTCCTCCCTCTCGCCTCCCCCTACCCCCAGCGCTTGCTGCTGGAGCCTGCAGGGCTCCCTTATCCCACTTCTCTGCCACTCCCTGCTTCTGCCTTGCTGGGAGGTAAGGCTCAGGAAACCTTCAAACCCCTTAGCCTGGGAGACTTGCCTGTTTTTTCCCTTGTGGAGGCTACACTGCTGCAGCAGGAAATGCTTGTGGATTCAGACGGTAGGAACAGGATCCAAGGCGGATTTTTTTGTCAAGAGAAGATGAGAAAGAATGTCACTTCCTATTTGCCTGACTTCTTCATGAGAGTGAAACGGTTTATGAAAACTCCCAGCATTCCTAGGTATGAACGAATCTCAAGGGCCAGCCTCTCATCTGACATCAACTTCTACAGGCCTAGCAGCCAAGAGTGGAAAATGCTGCACTTCTGGAACCGTCGCCTCCACTGAGGTTGGGAGCGGTTGGCTGATTTCTCAGCTGCTTCTGCAGCCATGAGTTGGCTCAAGAGTGAATGATATCAGCCTCTTAATGGTCTGGGGTCTGGAGGTGGGGTAGTGGCCAGGAGACTGGCCAAACCAGCCAAGCCAGTGCTGTGGATCCAGAGGTTAGTGACCAAGGCCTGGAGAGGGAAACCAAGGGCTCAGGGGAGAGAGGGGAGGCACTTCGTTGCTCACACCCTGGGGCCTGACCACCACCCTGGGACTCTCATTTCTCCTTTTGTTTGAAGTAAATCTGTGCTGTTTTCTGTTTGCAAAATTTCCTCTTCTCTTTCAAAGTGAAAGTGAAGCCGCTCAGTCATGTCTGACTCTCTGCGACCCCATGGACTCTAGCCTACGAGACTCCTCCATCCATGGGATTTTCCAGGCAAGAGTACTAGAGTGGGTTGCCATTTCCTTCTGCAGGGGATCTTCCTGATTCAGGGATCGAACCCTGGTCTCCCGCATTGTAGGCAGACGTTTTACCATCTGAGCCACCAGGGAAGTTCCTCTTTCAAACCCCACCCCAGATACTACCAACTTATCACTACCTTATCGGGCCTCTCCCTGCTCCCCAGGCAGTTTCAGGCTCTCCCTCAGGGCTCCCAAGGTACATGGAAAGAACCTCGATGATCATGTTATCTCATTGTAATAACCTGTTTCTGTGTCTGTCTTTTCTGCTAGATAACAAGCTACTGAAACCAAGGACTGTACCTTGGTCCTCCCAGCTCCCAGCACAGTGCTTGGCACAGAATAAGTGCTCAACACTTGTTTGTGGAATGAATGTATGAGCGGTGGCAACTTGGCCTCTCTGTGTGTTACAGATGCCTCTGAGGATCAGGGTCTTAGAGGGTGGAGTGAGGGAGCCTGAAGAGGACCGTAGTATTAATTGTTTCATTTGGAGAATATTTTTACTTAAAACATCTGTAGTCATTTGGAGGGGATCATTTCAAGACAGAGTGATGGTTTCTCTTGATCAGACTTGAGGGAATCAAATTCCCATGCTTTGAATGCCCAAGTTTCTGAGCCTAGCGTCACTGCTCTGTCCTTCTTCCCAGGCATCCTGGCTAACGTATGGAAAAGACAAACCAGAAATACAAAGTTTTATGGATTTGTCCTACTCCTTGCTTGACATTCCAGGGCCCAAGATTACCTTTCACTCTGCCCAGCGACGAGTATTGGCAGGCCCACCCCATGGACATCCACCACAGAAGCAAGGGGCTTCTTAGCTTCTCTGCCTGCTGGGGAGAAGAAAGGTAGTGACCTCACAAGCTGTTTATTTAGTACATACTCCTTCTTCAACAAGAGAAACTCGTGGTCCAGGTAATAATGACTCTTTCCCTTAATAGTGCTCTAGAGCCTTGCTTCCTGAAAATACAGTTCATGGATCAGCCTCATCATCACTTGGGACGCATTAAAGCACTTCCTGGACCAGGCTGAGTAGCAGGCTCTGATACACAGGAGCATCTGATAACTATAATCTACCTCTTCTTAGTCAATAACACACCACGGCATCAAGAGGTTAAGGATTATTGTCCTCATTTGAACTGTGAAAGTCAATGGCACCCCACTCCAGTACTCTTGCCTGGAAAATCCCATGGATGGAGGAGCCTGGTGGGCTGCAGTCCATGCGGTCCCTAAGAGTCAGACACAACTGAGCGACTTCACTTCACTTATCACTTTCATGCATTGGAGAAGGAAATGGCAACCCACTCCAGTGTTCTTGCCTGGAGAATCCCAGGGACGGGGGAGCCTGGTGGGCTGCCATCTATGGGGTCGCACAGAGTCGGACACGGCTGAAGCAACGTAGCAGCAGCAGCAGAGACAGGAAATGACCTACCCAAAGTCAGACTTCCCTGGTGGTTCAGACGGTAAAGAATCCGCCTGCAATGTGGAAGATCTGGGTTTGAACCCTGGGTTGGGAAGATCCCCTGGAGAAGGGAACGGTTACCCATTTCAGTATTCTTGCCCAGAGAATTCCAAGGACAGAGAAGCCTGGAAGGCTACAGTCCATGGGGTTGCAAAGATTAGGACGGGACTGAGCGACTTTCACTTCACATACAAAGTCATGCAGAGATTAAATAGCAGTGTCAGAATGCACACTTGTATGTTTCCATTTTAAAAACAGTTGACAGTATTGCATACGGCCCCACAATAGTCTGTGGAAATCACAACCCTGAGTCGACTCCAGCTGTCACCAGGCATCCTGGGGTGTGTCACTGTGGGTGCACTGAGGCATCTAGGGGCAGGGGCCTTTGACAGCTCCGATCCCTGCTCTGGCTGGGCCTGGCCCAAGAGAGACCCCCCAGCTCTGTTAAGAACTTGTTCTGCTGCTACTGCTAAGTTGCTTCAGTCATGTCTGACTCTGTGTGACCCCATAGATGGCAGCCCACCAGGCTCCGCCGTCCCTGGGATTCTCCAGGCAAGAATACTGGAGTGGGTTGCCATTTCCTTCTCCAATGCATGAAAGTAAAAAGCGAAAGTGAAGTCGCTCAGTCCTTAGTGACCCCATGGACTGCAGCCTACCGGGCTCCTCCATCCATGGGATTTGCCAGGCAAGAGTACTGGAGTGGGTTGGTCCCTCAAAAATTCTCCTTTTTTCTAGAAAATGTGAATTGCTCTGAAATGATCTGATTGCACTGGTCACATATGTTGTATTGTGTCACAGGAATCTAATGGATTCCTTTGTCTCATTCACTTTTTTTAATCCTATAGTCCTGGCACATACTACTTTCTCCATACATGTGTATATTCTTAAAACACTTAAGAATAGGGCTTCCCTTGTAGCTCAGTAGGTAAAGAATCTGCCTGTGATGGAGGAGACCTAGGTTTAATTCCTGGGTCGGGAAGATTCCCTGGAAATGGCAGGGAGAAAGGAAATGGCAACCCACTCCAATATTCTTGCCTGGAGAATTCCATGGACAGAGGAGCTTGGCAGGCTACAGTCCATGGAATCTCAAGAGTTGGACATGACTTAGTGACTAAACAACCACCATTCTTAAAACAATTTGAAAAATGAAGGAATGAACTCTTCATCTTTGAATTCCAAATCTTCTATACTCTGCGACTGGCAATTTTTTTTTTTGGCCTATCTCCTAACTATGGCTTGTGACTCTCCAGACACATCAGGCTGTTTGTAGTGTGTTTTCCCATGTCTTTGGACTTTTGGTCAATTCATGTTCCCTGTCCAAATCGCCCTTGCCCCACTTCTGCAATCACCATCTTTCCTTCCAGGACCAACTTGAAGTACATCTCCTTCAACAACCTCTACAAAAATCCTGAGTCTACGATGTAGCAGAAGCTTCATTAAATGTTTTGTTTAACCCTTAACAACTGCTCTGAATGGTAGGTATCATTCTCCCTGTTTCACAGGAGATACTACAACTGGGATAAATCAATTTGCTTGGTCAGGGTCTCTCAGTTAGTCAGAATGTCTTTTGTTTGGAGGGGCTGCCTCTCAGATTTCTTCAGCTCAGAATGAATATCTCTCTCTGGTTCAGAGTTTCTTAACCTTTTATTTTTTTATTCATTATCACTCCTCAAGGAGACTTTTGTACACTTTCTTCCCCAATAGTGCTCTACCACCATGGAATTTAAGAACCTGCTTGTGTACTGTATGTGCAGCTATGCTTTATTCATTAAAAAATAAAAAAAATGATTTTTCACCCCCTATGAGCCAATTTGAGTTAAATTCACCCATTCCAGTCCATTTGAGTTCGCTGATTCCTAGAATGTCGACGTTCACTCTTGCCATCTCCTGTTTGACCACTTCCAATTTGCCTTGATTCATGGACCTGACATTCCAGGTTCCTATGCAATATTGCTCTTTACAGCATCGGACCTTGCTTCTATCACCAGTAACATCCACAGCTGGGTATTGTTTTTGCTTTGGCTCCATCCCTTCATTCTTTCTGGAGTTATTTTCCACTGATCTCCAGTAGCATATTGGGCACCTACCGACTTGGGGAGTTCCTCTTTCAGTATCCTATCATTTTGCCTTTTCATACTGTTTATGGGGTTCTCAAGGCAAGAATACTGAGGTGGTTTGCCATTCCCTTCTCCAATGGACCACATTCTGTCAGAACTCTCCACCATGACCCTCTGTCTTGGGTGGCCCCACACGGCATGGCTTAGTTTCATTGAGTTAGACAAGGCTGTGGTCCATGTGATCAGACTGGCTAGTTTTCTGTGATTATGGTTTCAGTGTATCTGCCCTCTGATGCCCTCTCACAACACCTACCATCTTCCTTGGGTTTCTCTTACTTTGGATGTGGGGTATCTCTTTACAGCTGCTCCAGCAAAGCACAGCCACTGCTTCTTACCTTGGACTAGGGGTTATCTCCTCACAGCCTCCCCTCCTGACCTCGAACATGGAGTAGCTTCTGTCTACCCTCCTGCACCCGCGCAGTCGCCCCTCCTTGGATGTGGGGTGTGTGGTAGCTCCTCTTGGCCACACTTCTGCGTGGTCCATCACAGCCGGACGCTGCTACTGCTGTGGGCAGGAAACCCTTAGAAGAAATGGAGTAGCCATCATGGTCAACAAAAGAGTCCAAAATGCAGTACTTGGATGCAATCTCAAAAATGACAGAATGATCTCTGTTCGTTTCCAAGGCAAACCATTCAATATCACAGTAATCCAAGTCTATGCCCCAATCAGTAATGCTGAAGAAGCTGAAGTTGAATGGTTCTATGAAGACCTACAAACCTTTTAGAACTAACACCCGAAAAAGATGTCCTTTTCATTATAGGGAAATGGAATGCAAAAGTAGGAAGTCAAGAAACACCTGGAGTAACAGGCAAATTTGGCCTTGGAAATGGCATGAAGCAGGGCAAAGACTAATAGAGTTTTGCCAAGAGAACGCACAGGTCATAACAAATACCCTCTTCCAACAACACAAGAGAAGACTCTACACATGGACATCACCAGATGGTCAACACCGAAATCAGATTGATTATATTCTTTGCAGCCAAAGATGGAGAAGCTCTATACAGTCAGCAAAAACAAGACCAGGAGCTGACTGTGGCTCAGATCATGAACTCCTTATTGCCAAATTCAGACTTAAATTGAAGAAAGTGGGGAAAACCACTAGACCATTCAGGCATGACCTAAATCAAATTCCTTATGATTATACAGTGGAAGTGAGAAATAGATTTAAGGGCCTAGATCTGATAGATAGAGTGCCTGATGAACTACGGAATGAGGTTCGTGACATTGTTTAGGAGACAGGGATCAAGACCATCCCCATGGAAAAGAAATGCAAAAAAGCAAAATGGCTGTCTGAGGAGGTCTTACAAATAGCTGTGAGAAAAAGAGAAGCAAAAAGCAAAGGAGAAAAGGAAAGATATAAGCATCTGAATGTAGAGTTCCAAAGGATAGCAAGGAGAGATAAGGAAGCCTTCTTCAGCAATCAATGCAAATAAATAGAGGATAACAACAGAATGGGAAAGACTAGAGGTCTCTTCAAGAAAATTAGAGATACCAAGGGAACATTTCATGCAAAGATGGGCTCGATAAAGGACAGAAATGGTATGGACCTAACAGAAGCAGTAGATATTAAGAAGAGGTGGCAAGAATACACAGAAGAACTGTACAAAAAAGAGCTTCATGACCCAGATAATTACAATGGTGTGATCACTCACCTAGAGCCAGACATCCTGGAATGGGAAGTCAAGTGGGCCTTAGAAAGCATCACTATGAACAAAGTTAGTGGAGGTGATGGAATTCCAGTTGAGCTATTTCAAATCCTGAAAGATGCTGCTGTGAAAGTGCTGCAAATGAACCATGAACTTCCAGATGTTCAAGCTGGTTTTAGAAAAGGCAGAGGAACCAGAGATCAAATTGCCAACATCCGCTGGATCATGGAAAAAGCAAGAGAGTTCCAGAAAAAACATCTATTTCTGCTTTATTGACTATGCCAAAGCCTTTGACTGTGTGGATCACAATAAACTGTGGAAAATTCTTCAAGAGATGGGAATACCAGACCACCTGACCTGCCTCTTGAGAAACCGATATACAGGTCAGGAAGCAACAGTTAGAACTGGACATGGAACAACAGACTGGTTCCAAATAGGAAAAGGAGTCCGTCAAGGCTGTATATTGTCACTCTGCTTATTTAACTTATATGCAGAGTACATCATAAGAAATTCGGGGCTGGAAGAAGCATAAGCTGGAATCAAGATCACTTGGAAAAATATCAATAACCTCAGATATGCAGATGACACCACCCTTATGGCAGAAAGTGAAGAGGAAATAAAAAGCCTCTTGATGAAAGTGAAAGAGGAGAGTGAATAAGTTGGCTTAAAGCTCAACATTCAGAAAACGAAGATGATGGCATCTGGTCCCATCACTTCATGGGAAATAGATGGGGAAACAGCGGAAACAGTGTCAGACTTTATTTTGGGGGGCTCCAAAATCACTGCAAATGGTGATTGCAGCCATGAAATTAAAAGACACTCCTTAGAAGGAAAGTTAAGACCAACCTAGATAGCATATTGAAAAGCAGAGACATTATTTTGCCAACAAAGGTCCATCTAGTCAAGGCTATGGTTTTTCCAGTGGTCATGTATGGATGTGAGAGTTGGACTGTGAAGAAAGCTGAGCGCCAAAGAATTGATGCTTTTGAACTGTGGTGTTGGAGAAGACTCTTGAGAGTCCCTTGGACTGCAAGGGGATCCAACCAGTCCATCCTAAAGGAGATCCGTCCTGCGTGTTCATTGGAAGGACTGATGCTAAAGCTGAAACTCCAATACTTTGGCCACCTCATGTGAAGAGTTGATTGATTGGAAAAGACTCTGATGCTGGGAGGGATTAGGGGCAGGAGGAGAAGGGGACTAGAGGATGAGATGGCTGGATAGCATCACCAACTCGATGGACATGAGTTTGAGTGAACTCCGGGAGTTAGTGATGGACAGGGAGGCCTGGCGCGCTGTGATTCATGGGGTCGAAAAGAGTCGGACACAACTGAGTGACTGAACTGAACTGATGAGCCAATTTTTGTCCCTTTGGCGGCCCATTACCCTTATTGAGAATACATGCTCTGTATCAAGTTCACTTTGAGGTCTGGCCCTTACCATGAGCTTGTAATAGTTTCCTTACTGTACATTGAATACTGCATTCTGTTTACTAGGGCTTAGTAGCAATTTTCCACAAAACGTGGAGATATGAAACAACCATTTATTATCCTCATAAATTCTGTGAGTTCAAAAATTTGAACAGGGCACAATAGAAGGTTTTTCTCCATTCTGCAATGTCTGGGACCTCAGCTAGGAAACTCACAACCTGGGACTGGAATAAAATGAAGGCTCGTTTGTGCTCACGTTTGGCCCAGTTGATGCCAGCTGTTGGCTAGAACATCTACATGTGGCCTCTTCATGTTACTTGGGCTGCCTTACAGCATGGTGGCTGGGTGTCAAGGGGGAGCAGGCCAGAGAAGAAAGAGTGAGGGCCAGGTTGAGTCCTCTTTTCTGGCCTAACCCCAGAAGTCCTGCTGCATCACTTCCACTGCACTCTGTCCACTGATGCAGGCAGAGTCATGCCTAATTCAAGGGGAGAGGAAATCAACTCCACCTCTCAATGGGAGAGTGATAAGCCTCTGTATAGTATGTGGGACTGGATAGGCTGTACTAGCCATTTTTGGAAAATACAATATGCTGCACTCTGATGTTTGTTTATCTGTGACTCTGTGCCCTATCTCCAACTGCCACCTCATCTTTCAGAGGGCCTTGTACATGGTGCAGTGTTGGCATATGCGTTTGAAATTTATTTGGATACTCTGAGTTGAGAGGATAAAACCCCAAGCTGTGGTCCAGTCCTGCCATTACCAGTGTGTGGCTACCAGCTCCAGAGATCCCTGGAGAGGTCAGCCTTGGCCAGGAAGCTCCATGATGCACCACAGTGGGCTAGAACAGATATTCAATCAGTCAAATTCCAGTATATATATTTATAGATACATAGTTAGATAGGCAGGTAGAGTGAATGAGTGAGTCACCCAAAGTATTTGCAATAGGATTTGACTTATATTCATTTCTATAGAAGCCTGTCAAAGAAACTGTCACTAATCAGCAAAATACAGTCTATCTGCTTTTGATAATATTCTACCTGCATTGATATTTCTGTCAACACTACTATCAACAATACAACAAAAGATGCTTTAAAATGGTAATAATCAGTATTATGAATCATAAAGTATACAAAAATCAGCATTTTTCAGACTTGGGAAATAATAGTTTGATGTTCTGGCAGTCTCTAATATGACCTATAGTAGCAGTTAAACCCCAAAAGTTAAATTGAGAAAAAAAATGTGAACCTTAAAACAATCTTTTAAATTTCTGACTTTGGATTAATATTAATCAGCTACTGGATATTATTATACATACCCAAACCAGATCTAAAGAAGCAAGGATAGTTAGCATATTCTTTTATTTGAATCCTATTTATAATTTTATTTTAAAATATTGCTATCTGTTAATTTTAATAAAAACTCCACTAGTATTTCCAAGTATCATTATATGAAAAGAATAAATGAAGCTGGATCCTTATCATTAAATGCAAAGTATAGAGTTTAGATATATTTTTGGAAATAAAAGATGCACTGATATTATTAGTGAATAAAACAAACAGGCAGGAAAGCTAAGGCAAAACAAATAATTATATGACCACAAAGAATGATCAGAATTCTGACCCTGAGACAACAATTGTTCATTCTTCCCTGATATGACATCTACTGCCCTGATTCACCCTTGGGTTATTTGGTTGCAAAAAGTACTCATATAGTCTATATTTGGATTAAAAAAAACCTTTATGAGATCATTTAAATGCACTTTTGCACATTAAAAAATTAATTCACTTAGAAAAAGCATTTGTTTATTAATATTAAAAGAAGACCTGCTAAATAAATGGGGTTGAGCCACTGGAGAAACAAGAAGTAATTTTCCAAGCAGCCTTAGGTTTGGGTTTGGGAACACCTTTACTTCTTCACCTGCAGAGATAACTTGGATCCTCTGTGAGTACCAGGAGGGCAGGTAGGAATTGATGTGCTGGCTGCTGCTGCTGCTGCTGCTAAGTCGCTTCAGTCGTGTCCGACTCTGTACGACCCCATAGACGGCAGCCCACCAGGCTCCGCCGTCCCTGGGATTCTCCAGGCAAGAACACTGGAGTGGGTTGCCATTTCCTTCTCCAATGCATGAAAGTGAAAAGTGAAAGTGAAGTCCCTCAGTTGTGTCCGACTCTTCGCAACCCCATGGACTGCAGCCTAGCAGGCTCCTCCGTCCATGGATTTTCCGGGCAAGAGTACTGGAGTGGGGTGCCATTGCCTTCTCCGGATGTGCTGGCTACTATTGGCCAAACACACTTGCCCTGGACAGAGCTATGGAAAAGACAAGTGTTTGGACCTTAAACTGTGTCAGATAAGACATACCAGGGGATAAATACTGCAGCTATAAATACAGCTCAAGAAACTGGATCATTTTTCAGGCTGTTGAATTTCAGATGCTTGCCAAGCAGAGTGTAATATCTGGGACTCTCTATTTTTGCAACTCTACTGCAAGAAATGGCTAAAGTCCAGTTAATTTAACCAAGAAAATCAAAGAAGTGAAGACCAAAAGAGTTAAATTATCCAATCAAAATTTGAAATTGAAATTAATTTCACAAATTTTAAGATGCTATTTGGAGGAAATTTAACTTAACCCTAAATTTCAGTCAACTCCACGATGATAGGCTAAAGAAATACAAGACACACTGAAGAAGGTTAACTATTCATTAATTTCTCTATTGCCATCCTAAGGATCAGACTACTCAGGTATATGAATTGCAGCAAGTTTTCCAATTGGTAATCTGGGAGGATAATTCAGAGAATTGAAGAGAGCTGGGAAATCCCCATTTCCAAATAAAACAAAACCCACAAAGACTTTGGTGAGATCAAATACTGTACTGAGTTATTTAGATTTTGTCAATTATAAGTGACTGAAAACCAGTTTAGATGGCTTCTGCAGCCAAAAGGGATTTAGTGGCTTACATAACTGAAAAAGTGCAAGGAGAGCATGGCTTCAGGCATGGCTAGATACAGGTGTTCAAAGAAGGCCATCCAGACTTGATGTCTCTATCTCTTCTCTCTGCTCTGGTTGGCCTTGCTCCCAGGGAGTCTCTTTCCATGAGCTATTCCTCTGCAGCTCCAGACTTAGAGTCTCTCAACTTAAGTTCCACAAAAAGAGGGCTTTATATAGCTGCTTCCTGGTTTTTTAGTTTTAAGAATTAATGACGGATTTCCTACTCTGGGCTTGAACTTTGTTTACCTACATTTTTAGTCAGCGCTCACGGCTGAGATGGGAGAAGGCAATGGCAGCCCACTCCAGTACTCTTGCCTGGAAAATCCCATGGGCGAAGGAGCCTGGTAGGCTGCAGTCCATGGGGTCGCTAAGAGTCAGACATGACTGAGTGACTTCACTTTCACTTTTCACTTTTATGCATTGGAGAAGGAAATGGCAACCCACTCCAGTGTTCTTGCCTGGAGAATCCTAGGGACGGGGGAGCCCGGTGGGCTGCCATCTATGGGGTCACACAGAGTCGGACACGGCTGAAGCGACTTAGCATGGCTGAGACATGTGGAAAATTATAATTATTTTCTCTTTCCTATGTGGCAGATATCTAGAGCTTCTCTGCTTCACCCTAATAGAGTCTAAGTCTCCAGTCTTGCTGGAGAGGGGAAGGGCAGTCAAGATGTCTGTTCAGAGTCGGGGAGACGGTTCACTTCTTAAACAGACTTTCAACCAGCTCCATTATTTTAGCATCCCTTTACATTCACTTCCGGGACATTAGTAGTGATTCCTGAGCCTTTAGATTCTGAAGTTTAGATGGTTCTACCATGCAAATCATTTTACTTCTATAAAATGTTGTGGTTTGTGGTTGCCAACTGCTGGCTTGGGCATCTGCTTTCCTGGGCCTGCTAAAGTAGTTCCATCTCACAGTCTACTTTCCACCTTCTGAAATGTTAGTGGTAAGGTCTTCTCTATTGTTCCCTTTGTCTTCTAGGCTTACAACTTTAAAAATATCCCTTTAAGAATATTTTAGTAATCTTTCAGGAAAAATCAGAGCTAAAATGTATGTGTTCAATCTGACATTTTCAGATGTTTTCTGAATCCTTAGTGATTTTTTTTTTAAGAGATTGAAGAACTTAAAGTTCTTTTGTACCTACTGTGGGCCAGATACAAAGTGAGGCACTTCTACCTACAGTATTGAACTTAAGCCTCATAACAGTGAGGTTCTTGGAAATGTAATGAAAGGGTCAGAGAGATTAAATAATTAGATGATCATTTTTAACTCATCATGGAAATAATTGGTTAAAGAACTATTATGTGCCTTAAACTGTGCTGGCTGCAGAGGATGAGTGAGTTAACGTTGAATTCAGTAATCTGAACCTGAAACTTGGAAGTATTCTAGGCTCTCCCATTGTCCTTCCCATATCCTACAGAATCTCCCTCTTCGGTGTTCCTTGACTGTACCCTCCCCTGCTTCCTGAATGGCCCTGCCTTGCTTCAGGACTTTGAGATCTCTTTTCTGGACCTTGCAGTAATGTACCACCTGGACTTCATGCCTCCAAGTCCCCGACGCCAACTGCAGCCAAGGTGGTCTTTCTGAACTACATTTCTGATCATATTACTCCTTTGCTTAAAACCTAAATGTGGTGGACATAACTACTGCCTGCCAATGTCCGGCACAGCTGCCTGGCAGGGATTTCTACTCAGGGAAGCACCTAATTTGTCTCACTGTCCTCAGCACTTACTGCAGGGCCTAGCATGCTAGTCAGCATCCATAAATGTTTATTGAACTGAGCTAAACATAACAGTCCAGCCATCATGAGCTTACATTCTACCTCCTAAGTGGATTGGATTCCACCCGGATTCCAACCCAGATTTGATTCCAGGCCTCTCGATGGCCTAGCTGTTGCACACCCCTGGCTTGCAGCCTTCCCTTTCCTCATGCTCAGATGCCCTCTGCGAGGTCCTTCCCACTGCTCTCCAGGCCATCACCTGCTCATACCCTTCGTCTTCTCCTCCTCCATCCCTGCAGAGAAAACTAAGCATCTAGCCTGATATTCCAGGTACCAGGAGGGTAGGAAGGGAAAAAGCCATAGCCCCTTGCCCTTGGCCAAGGCAGGAAATCCCCTCTCCCCATCGTTTGGGGTGGCCTTGGAGGCTCAGCTCAATTTTAGGTCCTGAACCTTCCAGAGTTGTTAACTTCTATCCTAGGAGCAGTTGATTAGATTGTTGGGGGAGGGAGTGGAAAAGAAAGGGTAGAACAAGTTTATTTGCTTTTAGTATTACCCATACAGTATTAGGTGGGAATTTCCAAGAAATTATGTGGCAATGACGTTATAACTTTCACACGATGGCTAGAAACAACGTTATAAAAATATTACCTAACACGACTCCATATGGACATATGAAATTTCATTCAATTTTACACATGTAATTAAGTGGCTCACATAATGAAGTACTGTGTGTGCAAAGTGGGAGATGCCTTTTGTAGGTGAAAGATAGCTGGGGCAGAAACAAGGCTGGCATTTTAAAGGGAGAATAATCAAGCAAGGGTGGCTGTAAGTTATTGCACTTTATTCTATAAACAACTTAAACATGAAGGATTTTTTTCCCCTTAGAGCTGGTCTTCTGGTGTAAGCAAGACAAATACATTCACTATCCTGCTGCTAATATACTCTCCCATCCTAAAGGTGGTGAGAGTTTACTAAAGGTGGTGAGTGGGCAAAGTGCTGAGTTTGGAATCAGATAGAGCCAGGTTCAAATCCCAGACTGCCACTTCCTAGCAAAGTGACCTTGGATGAGTGACTAAGCCAGTGCTCTCAGAATGTGGTCCTTGAACCAGCATCATTCATCATCTGGGTGCTTCCTAGAAGTTCCAGATCCAAGCACCATATCAGACCTATTGAATCTGAGTCTGAAGGCGAGGCCAGAAACCTGTGTTTTAACAAGTTTTCCAAGTGATTCTGATGTACATACACAAAGAATGAGACAAGAAAAGTCTCTATTTCTTCCCCTGTAAATGGATTCGTTATGGCAGAAAGTCCAAATCAAAGTAACTTAAATAGGAAAAGAAGTTAATGATTCACAAGACCAAAATGGAGAGGTGGACTACCTTCTGGTGTGGCTTCATCCAGCATCTCAAACACTGTCACCCAAGCTCCCTTTGAGTTCTCGACATCCTGGAATAAAAAGGGTTTAAAAGAAAAATTCAATTGAGGTCTGAAGTTTATGGTTTCTGCATGCCTGAGTGTTAAAACCAAAATTCATACGACTTTAATTTTTATTGAGCAGTTAACCCATGCCAAGCATCATGAGGGGATCGAGACATGGTGTTTGGTCACCAATATCCAGTGCCTTGTAGTTCCCCAGGGCCTTCCCTGTAACATGCCTTGCCCCTTTGCTTTTGAACATGCCAGGCATCTTTTCTGAATTGCCCTCCTTCATCATGCCATGAGAGGAACTCCCATTCACTTTTCAGAAGCTCCTTAGACATGGTCTACTTTCTAAAGCTTTCCCCAGCTCCCCAGCCAGCCATAATCTCTGCTCTTTGTGCTTCCAGGGCCCCTGCCTCTCCTCTACTTGGTGTCCACTGGGTCATTACATGCCTATATTGTCTGCCTTCCACACCAGCAAGTGTGCTTCTCAAGGACACAGCCCTTGGTTCATCATTTCAAAACCTCTAGCACCTGGCATAGGTCCCAGGGCAGCACAGAGGCTCCACAAATCATATTGAAATGAACTGACTCTTCTTAGAATGGTATCTTTAGAAAGCCAATCCTAAGTTCACACAGGACACAGTAGGGGATACAAGCTGTTGGCCCCCACACTGTCCCACAGCCTCCAGGGGGCTCACAAAACACTCACAAAAACTATCTCAACATCATTTTGAAGGGGCTTAGTGATTTATCTAGGATAGAGTAAGGCTGTCAAACACAACTTTCTGCAACGATGAAACATTCTGTGTCTGCAATGCACTGGCTCAAGTTGTGGCCGCTAGCCACGTGTCTTTTGAGCACTTGAAATATGATCAGTGAGCCTGAGGAGCTGAATTTTAATTTAATTTGATATAATTTAAAAGCCACATGAGTCTAGTGGCTACCATATTGAACACTGCAAACCTGAAGGAGGACTTAGAGTAATCTGGTGAAAAGGAGAGTGGCAAGAATATTCGAGAAGAAGCATATACAAAAGCATGTTTGGGAAACTTCAAACAACCCTTTCCTAACTTCAAAGCAGGCTCAGCGGCTGCCTGCCTCCTAGTTCTGCCCTCAAAGCCCTGGGGCAGCCAATTTTTCAGTTTCAATGAGTCAGCAGATGCCAACAGCTACTTGGAAGCTGAATTCCATTAATCAATTCTAAAGATGTCCTATAGGACTCAATTGAAACATGATGAATTAGGCCAGCAGATATTCATATGCCTACCCTTTCTTTTAAAAATCTATTTCCTCACCCCATGAAAATTTAAGGGAGCCTATGAATTTCAAAACATTTTTATTGGGTATTATTCCCCTTTTTATAGGCTCTGTGGGAAGCTGGGACTCCACAGAGGCAAATACTTGAGGAAAAGGTTGTATGATGGTGCTGTTAAGCATGAAGGTAACACTAGGCTTGTGGAGGTTGGTGAGTAGGAAATATCTGGTCTGGGTCTCTTGATTGGACTCCTTAAAGCAGGTAAATAGAGAAAGCAAGAAGGGTCCTTTGGGAAGAACCTTTCCCACCAAAGCCTCTCATCCACCTATGCAACAAATGGCCAGTGTCTGAATGCCCCATCCTTCATGCGGAGCACCTGGCTTGTCTGAACTTGGGTCCCCAGATGGAACTGGAAGGATGGGACTCACCTCCCGAAAGCCAAGAGGTTGAACTAAATGGGAAAGTGGCTGTGTGAGCCAAGATTGAGCCGCTAACTGATCCATGAGGGAGAACGTAAAGCTAATGGATGTCTGGGTTGGGGAGGATGTGACTGAAGGTGGATAAAGCTTAGAATTAGAAGTCTGGGAGTCAAATAGGAGCTAATCAGGAGCCAGCGATGGGCTTGTATGTGATATAAGGTGGTAATGATAGAAGTCCTGAGACAGCAGAAAGAACAAATATCAGTTCCAATAGGCCACAGGATACGACAGTTGTTGTTCATTGTTGGTTAGACGCTAAGTCAAGTCCGACTCTGCCATTCCATAGATGGCAGCACGCCAGGCTTCCTTGTCTTTCCCAACCTCCTGGAGTTTGCTCAAACTCATGGGCATTGAGTTGGTGATGCCATTCAACCATCTCATCCTCTGTCACCCCTTTCTCCTGCCTTTAATCTCTCCCAGCATTAGGGTCTTCTCCTGATGAGCTGGTTCTTCACATCAGGTGGCCAAAGTATTGGAGCTTCAGCTTCAGTCCTTCCAATGAATATTTCCTTGAGGATTAACTGGTTTGATCTCCTTGCCATCCAAGGGACTCTCAAGAGTCTTCTCCAGTACCATAGTTCTCAGGCATCAATTCTTTGGTGCTCAGCCTTCTTTATGATCTAGCTCCCACATCTGTACCTCACTACTGGAAAAATCATAGCTTTGACTATATGTGCCTTTGTTGGCAAAGTGATTTCTGTGCTTTTTAATACTCTTTATAGGTTTGTCAGAGCTTTTTTTCCAAGGAGTAATTGTCTTTTAATTTTGTGGCTGCAGTCACTTTCCACAGTGATTCTAGAGCCAAAGAAAATACAGTCTGTCACTGTTTCTACTTTTTCCCCATCTATTTGCTAAGAAGTGATGGGGCCAGATGCCATGATCTTTGTTTTTTGAATGTTGAGTTTTAAGCCAGCTTTTTCACTCTCCTCTTTCACCCTCATCAAGAGGCTCTTTAATTTCTCTTCGCTTTCTGCAATTAGAGTGGCATTATCTGCATATCTGAGGTTATTGATATTTCTCTTCTGTCCATTGAATTCTCCAGGCAAGAACACTGGAGTGGATAACCATTCCCTTCTGCAGGGGGATCTTCCTGACCCATGGATAAAACCTGTGTCTCCTGCATTGTAAGCAGATTATTTACCATCTAAGCCACCATGGAAGCCTGAATATGACAGTAGCTTTTGAGAAAATAAGCAAAAATAAAAACAAGGTAGTCGTGAATGTACACATACAAATAGTGAATTATACTGATTACTTTTCAAATATTAAACCAACCTTGCATTCCTAGAATAAACCTCATTTGATAATGATGTGTTTTTCTTTTATGATATTGCAGATTTGATTTGCTAATATTGTGTTAAGGATTTTTGTGTCCATATCCATGAAGACTGTTGGTCTATGATTTTTCTTTTCTTGTAATATCTTTTGTCTAATATTGGTATCAGGATAACCATATTCTTAAAAATAAGCTTAAGTAAGCTTAGTAGTTTTTTCATAGATAATTGAGATAACTGATTAATGACACCTTTGGACCTTGAATTTTTTTAGGGGGAAGACTTTAAATTACAATATCAATTTACTTAAAAGATATGAAATAATTTCTACTTTCTATTTTTAAAGTAAGTTTGGTAATTTTTTTTAAAAATAATTTTGTCCTTTTCCTCTAAGTTTTCAAATTTATATCATTGATCAAAGGTGAAAAAGAGTCTTTGCATAATATTTCCTTATTCTCCTTCCCTCTTTCATTCTTGATATTTGCATCTTTTGCTTTCTCTCCTTGCTCAGTCTTGCTACAAGCTCATCAATTTTATTGATCTTTTTAAGGAAACAGCTTTTGGTTTTATTGATTTTTCTCAATTGCCTGTCTGTTTTCCATTTCATTGATTTCCAGTCCCATCTTTATTATTTCCTTCCTTCTACTTACTTTGGGTTAAAAGAGCTTTTCAAACTTTGCACATGCTGTTCCCTCTTGCTGGAACCCTCTTTTCCAAATCTTCTTTGGCTCATTCTTAGTTCATTCAGATAGACTTAATCATCGCTTTCTAAGAGAAGCCTTTGACAGCCTCTTTAACAGAAAACTTGGGATTGGCTGAATCTATGGCACTGTGGCTGTCATTTCGCTAGCATGAAAGGGAAAAAGGAGTTAAGTGTTTTAGAAGTCCCAGGGGCGGAATATTTTAGGTCAACGATTAACCAACTCTAGAATCCCCAGGATTCACCTGGAAAGCATTTTAAACTTATTTTTGTTTTCAAGATTACTTCCCAATGTCTCTTTGGACTGAGAAACATTTCCCTGATCACAAAGGGCCCTTTTTAGGGAAAAAGGCAGGCATGTTGGAAAGGAAAATGTTGGGTGGTGTGTGCATGAGCACACTGCATGTTTCAAACAGGTGCTGTTTTTTTATTTTTTAAGATGCATTGAAGCATTATTTACTTGCTTACTGGGTTTTGGAGGCACCCCTCAAATTCTACACCCAAACCGAGTGCCTCACCTTCCTCACACTAGTGCCAGCCCTAGGGAGTGCACCAGTAAAGTGTGTATCAAGTACCCAGACAGTATGGGTCTCAAGCAGACCTCAGTGAACCACAGCTCCTAAGGTCATTGTCAGAATTTCAGTACGGCTCAGTGAGCAGCACAGTGGACACTCCAAGACAGGAATACCAATTCTGCCTTGGGGAGAAAGTTGTGCTGATATTTGAGATAACTGAGCAGATCTAAAAACCAGAGTAGGAGTTTGTCAGGCACAAAAGGGGAAAGGGTCTTTCAGAAGAATTTTAAAGAACAGTAAGACATTGTGCATGGCTAGAAACAGAATGGGTGGAAGAGCCTGGTGATGGATGAGGCAGCTTACATGTGTCTGATCCAGGTGGCCTAAAAAGCCCAGGTAAGGACCTAGAGCTTTGTCCAGTGAGGACCTGGCCAGAGGCATTTTAGTAACTGTTCACTGATCTCTGCAGAGCACACTGCCTTAGCCTCAGCTTCCAAGGCCAAATGATGGAAATCATAACCTCTTCTGGGAGAATTCAGTGAGATGATGAATGTGAAATCTGGAATCTGTAAGGGTCATGCCAGTGAGTAATTACATAAGATTCCCTCACACTGTGATTCTGAGATGACCTCTGCATCCAAGCTCATACAAGATGAGGGGGCCATGATAATGAGCCTGCAGGGCAAGTTCACCCATCTGAGAGTAGGAGCAGAGGACAGTCACAGTCTAGCAGAGTACTGAGAGGTGGGCTCACCCTCTCCCCCTCTTGCCCCTAAGCTTCCTTTTCAGCGCTCTTCAGTATTGAAACGGTCGCCAGCATCTACTGCTGGCACCCCACTGTCATGGGCTCCCTCCCTCCCCAAGATCCTGCTCTTCCTGCCCACACAGTGGCAGAAAGGGAGAGGGCCACGCCCTCTTCATTTCTGAGAAGGGAGACCATGCAAGACACACCAGTGGAAGCTGAAGCAAATCATCCCAGGCATTGTGAGCCACCAGAGCCCACGTGTCCACCCCACTAGCTGCACACAGCCATCGAGTGTTACGTGCACCCTCATTCAGCATGACTCAGGTGTCTCCGGTCATTCTGCACACCCAGACACTGTGCACTCAGGCGCTGGACTGCTTTTTCCCACGGGCACCCAACAAGACCTTCCACACCCTCCCAGTGCCACCCACACTCACAGCCACCCACATTCAGAGGCGCCCACAATTCGTGACTGAGGAGCTAGAAGGCTGAAGGTGAGGGTGGGGAGAGTAGGTAGAGAGGCCCCTCCTTGTTTTTCTCATGGAGTCATTTTCCTTTCTCAGGGAAGTTCTGTCATGGTTTTTAGGTGAAGGCCACTGTCTTGTTTATCCTTCTTCCGTTGGCTTCTTCCTGTTTGCTGCTGCTGCTGCTAAGTCGCTTCAGTCATGTCTGACTCTGTGCGACCCCATAGATGGCAGTTAGTCCTGGAATAACTTCCTGGGACTATTTACTCTTTCAAGAGTTTTTCTGCCTCCTCAGTCTACTCCCTGACTCCTCTACACCACAGTCTGTACCATAGTCAATTCTGGAACTAATTTACATGTACAGCACTTTAGAGTTTCTGAACATCACTTGAGTCTCACAGAGGGAGAGTCTGTTATGATTCCTACCACCCACCACATGGATGAAGAAATGGAGTCTCAGATCCATGTACGAGTTCATGAAGTAGAGAGACCCATCTGTTGATTCTGTCTGTCTGTCAGACCATCTAAAATCCTCTTCTGGTTACAGCCCTCCACCTCCCATGGGGACTTCCTGGGTCTCAGTTTTCTCATCTGTAAAATGGGAGTGATTACACGGTGTCTGGGCCAGAAAATGAAACAGCCAGAAAAGCTGACAATTCTGTTTTTCAAAGATGCGTGCTTTAAATATTTGTTCTATGCTCACTTAGTGTGGAGTAGTTTAGGAGATGGTTTAAGAGATGATGCTGAGGTTTCAGAGGCGAGGACACTCTCAGCCCTAGCTGGGTGCTCTGAGGGCTCTGGCCTCCAGGCCCTTCTGATATTACCTGTGGAAAGCTTAGGAGGAGGGGGTGCTTGGATAGCAGAAGAATCAATTTACCCTCGTCTCTTTGTATAGGGACCTGATTTAGCCTCACATTTCTTTATTCTAGTGATGTTTTAGTGCCCCTTGAAGACTGGGGCCCTGGCTGACACTCCCTGAGACTTGCTGGTGGTGAGGGTTTGATAAGAAAATGCTTAGAAAATGTAGGACGTGGCTGGGCACATAGTAGATGCTTCATTAAAAAGTGGTACCTGAGCTCGGACTGTAATTCAGCAGCCCAGGACGAATGAGTTCAGTGCTTGCCCAGACTGTATTTTCAGGCCCTGCACAGGAAGGCCGGCCTTGCCCCCCACCACGAGCAGACCGCTCTGATTTTCTAAAAGGGAGACACTGAGCCCTCAGGCCCGACAGAGATCCTGCTTCCCGCCCAAAGGTGGATGGTTTGGCTGCCGAGTTCCCCGAAAATTGGTTCCGCATGTTGCCGACATCAGGCCCGAACGTTTGCTCAGCACACAGCCCAGTGGGCCCTCCGGGGAGGCTGAAACCCCACACCGGCCTCACCATCCGCCCCCAGCCGCAGGCTGCCAAGCCGCTGCCCGCAGCCAACTCCCAGGGCCAAGTGGTGGGAGCACAGGGCATTGCCAAAGGCTGGGGCGGCCCAGAGCCCCTCCCGGCCCCCCAGGCGGCGCCCGAGCCGCCACCTGGTGGCTGGATGTGGAACTGCACCAGCATGGCAGCCCCTCTCTTGCTTTGGCCCGGGGACTCAGAGTGTGTTGCTGGAGGGCTAAATCCGCAGAAGATGGTCCTTCTACCCGTTCCAGGAACTCCCCAGGGCAGGGAAATGCGGTTCCCAAGGCTAGGCTATTTTTAAACGTCAGCATCCGCCATACAGATGCTCTGTTTACTGCTGATGTTCCAAGCCTGTGAAAGGAGCTGTGCATTTAACCAAAGGCGGATACCAGGCTGGGAGTAATTAGGATGGGCTGGGCCTGTCTATTCCCAGGCCTGTGCAGCTGGGCAGGGAAAGGGCCTGCAGGCCACCCTGAGGCTGAGGTTTTCACTGGGCAAGGAGACTTAGGGCCCTGGCTAATCTCCGAGGGCCTCTGGCACCCAGGCCCTTCTGGGAAGGGAATGATGTGGAAAGATTGAAGGGACATCTCTTACTATCCCCCTATTTGATTAGTATCACTACTGCCAACAACCTTTGCTGAGCAATAATGCTTCATAAAGGGTATTTTCCCCATTTTGCTGACGAGGAAAAGCTGAAACTCAGAGCCATTAAGATATTTGCCCAAGGTTACATAGACAATGAGGGCTTCAAAGTTTTTAGAAATTTTTTACAGGGCGGAATCTGACCAGACATCTCACCTTCCATGGCTTCTAGTCACTTTCAGGACCAAAATCCTTCAGGGACTGTCGAGTTTGTCCAGTGAGGGCCTGGGCCTGCCTTCACAGCCTGCTCTTCCCCTGTTCCTGTTCCTCCCTCTCCCCCAGGCTCTTTAGACATCCCAGAGTTGGACCAGCCCTGTGTCACCACCTTTAAGAGCTTTCTCATGAGCTCTTTCTCTGAGTTCTTGAGTTCTTTTCACTCTTGCCACGGCCCCAGTGGATCCAAAACTCAAAAATCCTATAATCTGATTTCAGGTCTGCTGAGTCCTTGATTAAGGTCATCTTTGTCCTCCTATCCCTGCCACTTAGCATACGGCCTGTCTCAGACAAGTCTTTGCTGTTGTTGAATGAGTGAGTGAGTGAATAGGTGAGCAGATTTAAAAGGAGAAGGCTCAGTGTGAATTCTTGAAGGAATCTAAGATCTGCTTTGAGAAAAAAGACTATAAAATAAGGCAAGGCAGTACAAGTGAACTGCCAACCAGGCCTGGGAAGTTGGGGCAGACTTGGTGGAGGAGCAAAAGGTGGTAATGACGGAGAAGAGACTGAGTCTTGAGAAATGAGTAGCAGGACAGGAGGAGATACGGTAGCTAAAGGCAGAGAACACGGCAGGAATTCCAGCACAGGTCTGTCACACCTATACATGTGCTCCACCAGCTCCTAGGCCCATCCTGGCTAAGACAGGCTGCATGTGCGAGGCCTCAGCCCCCAGCCCATCCTGGGAGGTGGGAGTTAAGACGAGCAGCAAAATGGGCCTGCTGCTGCTGCTAAGTCACTTCAGTCGTGTCCGACTCTGTGTAACCCCATAGACCAGGCTCCCCTGTCCCTGGGATTCTCCAGGCAAGAACACTGGAGTGGGTTGCCATTTCCTTCTCCAATGCATGAAAGTGAAAAGTGAAAGGGAAGTTGCTCAGTCGTGTCTGACTCTTTGCGACCCCATGGACTGCAGCCTACCAGGCTTCTCTGCCCACGGGATTTTCCAGGCAAGAGTACTGGAGTGGGTTGCCATTGCCTTCTCTGAAAATGGGCCTAGTTGAGGACTAATGAGGAGTTTCTAACCCCGCTGTCTCTCATGAGAACAAGTGGCTGCCTCAGTTTCTCTGATTAGCCCTTTGGTTCCCTCAGAGCCAAGCCCTGGCCTGAATCTCCAGCAGCTGGCTTAGTCCCAAACAAAACCAAGTTGCAAGTAGCCTCTGTCATCTCTTCAGTTGTGCCTGAGCCTGGCCTTGGTGCCTATCACCCAAGCCTGAGAGTCCCAGGACCTTATTTTCCTCCAAGTTCAGCACAGCCCTGGCCCAGGTCAGCCCCCATCACCTTGTCTGTTCTGGATCGCGCTTCCTTCCCCTTCCTCCAGTCTTCTGGGTCTGGTGTCTCAGAATGCTTTGTGCCTGATGATGAGCAACAGACTTTGAGAGGCTTCGAACATCAAGACAAAGAGTGTGGCTATTACACAGTGGCCAGTTACACAGACCTCAGGGGCTCCTGTGGGTGGGCAGTGGGAGTGGGTACAGGAAGGCCATTGGGGACCAATGCAGCAACTCTGGGGTGGACAGGGAGGCCCGAGTGAAGGTTGGAAGTGTTCTGAAGGGCAGAGCTCACTGTGGGCAAGTGTAAGAAACAGGGAGAGCTAAGGGAACAGCAGATCTATGCCCTTTGCTGCACAGATGCTGATACTCTATACCTGAGAGGCGACAACTGCCTAGTGTTACGTAGCGTATGTTTCCAGCCCCAAGTCACCATGGGTGTCTGGGCTCCTCAAGAAGCTCTCTTGTGTTCCCTTATTTCTCCCCATTTCTCCCCAGGAGATAGTAAGAGGCAGTCCTTTGGATTGAGGCAGGTCTGGGTTTCTGTCCCAGCATCCTCATTTGTAAGCTGTGTGACCTTGGACAGGGCACTTAACCTCTCTGAGCACAAGTGTTTTTGCCTTTCAGATGTAGACAATGCTATCTTCTCACAGGGCTGTTAGGGAGAGTTAAGGGCCATTAAAGTGCTTGGTACAGCACCTGACACCTAGTAGGGCTGTCCTAATAGCTCTATTAAACATTTTTAGCTTTTGAAGGATCCAGGGATCATTAGAAAGAGGCAAGAACTGGTTGAATGGGCCAGAGAGGAGGGGCTCAGAAAGCAGACAGGAGGCAGCCAGGCCATCCACCCAGCCATGGGGTCAGCTCTCTAGTCTCCAGGCCAGAAGAGCCAATGCAATGGACAGAGAGGCAGGCTTCAAGCCCAAGAAGTCACTCTCTGCCACCTCCTATGGCCTCCAGAGTCCCCCAGCTCTGCCAGGAAAAGCTACAAGGCCTTTGAACTGCCCAGGTCCTGGGATCCTGGCTGAGCTAGGGCTGGGGCGGCAAATATCTGGGCAGCCAGCGGCCGCGTTCAGGGCTTTCTGTCCTTCCTGCAGGATCAGCATGTGCCAGGGGTGCCCAGCTGCGAGGACAGCGGCCCGGCCACTGCGTAGGCGGTGGGCAGACACCAAGCCTGCGGATCCCCGGCGCCTGCAGCGGAAGCCCCCGGCCGAGGACGGAAAATGCCACTCGGGGTGCACAATCCGTCCTGTTGTAATCCCCAGGGCTGGCGTCACCCAGGCCTGTCCAAAAACTATGTCGTGCAGGGTCTGAACTCATACTTGTGTGTCTGCCATGGGAGCCGGGGGAGTCGCGGGGGCCATAAAAACAACCCCAAATGTTTCATTTGCTTTTGCACTTTTTTGCTGCAGACCACTTGGCTGCCGGTGCCAGCTGGGAGCTGGGGCCCAGCAAGAGCGCAGAGTTATGGGGCAGCGCTAAGTGCTCTGTTTGTATGAAACTGCCAAAATGTTAGTACAAAGTGGTAGGTGTTTGTGCTGCAGATAATAACTGATGGGCTCCCGGGCGGGAGGCGGACGCCTGGTTATTATGGCCGCGGCTCTTCTGAGAAATGCTGCAGCCGCCTCCAGAGCAGCAGCAATATTTTTCTGAGCGTTCAGGACCGGCCTGGCAGCTAATGGGCACGCCTGGGCCTCAGGAATCAGCCCCGAAAGGGGTGGAGGCAGGCCGCTGGTGTTTATCTGATTCTTGGGGTTTGCTCTCGCTGGCCGAAAAAGCCCATTCCTTGGAACGTTCCAGAACCCACTGTGCTGTGGAAGGGGTAGAGGCTGTTTGGGGAAGCCAAGTGCCTGACGGTCCCGCTCTGGGGAAGCTGAAGAAGCTGTCATCTAAAGGGGCTTAGAGGCTGTGAAAAGGAGTGGGCGTCTAGACCCTGAAGGATGACCTGTTCATTAATGTTACTGGTGCTCACTCCTTGCCAGGTTTTTATCTGGACAGTAAGGCTACAGTAGTGAGTAAAACCAGAAGAATCCTCTTCCTTGTCCATTCTAGTGTATGGTGACAGACAAAACAAACGAATGCACAGATATATGATCCATCAGGTGATGAGAAGAGCTAAGACATAAAAGAAAAAAAAAGCCAGGTTAAAAAAAAAATTGTGAAAACAGTGGAGTAGGGCAGCTGAGGATGTGACACAGGGAGATGCCAGGCTAGAGCAGTGAGTTCTTGGGTGAGGCCCCTGTAGCACGTGGCATTCATAGCTAAGGCGGGAGAGCAGTGAACATCCCATTCCTGCAGTGGGTGCTGTTTCCTGTGGACTAGAGAAGACCTGTGCACTTATATGTCTTGTTAATACCACACTATGAAGCCAAGGTGGGTGCCACATGCGTGCTCAGTTGCTAATCATGTCTGACTCTTTGCCACCGCAATGGACTGTAGCCCACCAGGATCCTCTGTCCGTGGAATTCTCCAGGCAAGAATACTGGAGTGGGTTGCCATTTCCTCCTCCAGGGGATCTTCCCGACCCAGGTGTCAAACCCTTGTCTCCTGTGCCTCCTGCATTGGCAGGCAGATTCTTTACCACTGAGCTAGCTGGGAAGCCACTGGGCCCTTGAGACAGAGGAGTAAATGGAGGCTCAGAGAGGCGGCTGGTGTGAGAGCAGGGCTGGGACTTGTACCAAGGTCTACCTGACTCTAAAGCCCACGGCCTCCCACCCTGCATCATCGGCTTCCAGTGTGCTGGTGGTGAAGCCTGCCAACCTGGGAGTCAGAGCCATGTGATTTCAGCAACTTTTTTTTACTTCTTTTAGTTATGGTTTTTCCTCATTCCCATTGGGTTTTGGGGAGTAATAACCATGAGATTTCTTCTATAACATATACATAAAGCCTTTGACTTAATGCCTAGCTCAAGCAGCCTTTTATAAATGGCTAAGCTAATATGGGCATTCTGATTTTCTCCTTTGCCTGAGGGCCCTGGGAGGGTGGAATGTCATCCCCAGCATCCCTGGTGCCAGAGGCTGTGTGTGGCCCTTGTCCTTGGTCAGTTGGGCCTCCACAGGCCTCTGCAGCTCTCTGTGAGTGGGCCCTGAGCCCCTGGCTCCATCCCCCCTGGACACACACCTTGTCATCCCTGGTGTCCTAGAGGCCCTGAATTTGCCAATGACTCTGATGGCACAGCCTCCCATGAGGGGTGAGGGACTCCGTGAGCCCCAGCTCTGAGTTGTGTGCCCTATTCCCAACTGGTTCTCAGTTGCAGATGGGGAATCATCTTGCTGAGGGCCGGCAGCATCCTGCTGGGTAAACAGGCCTCTAGCTATTAAGGAGGGCTTCCTTGGTGGCTCAGACAGTAAAGAATCCGCCTGCAATGTGGGAGACCTGAGTTCAATCCCAGGGTCGGGAAGATCCCCTGGAGAGAAGCATGGCAACCCACTCCAGTATTCTTGCCTGGAAAATTCCATGGCCAGAGGAGCCTGGTGGGCTACAGTCCATGGGGTTGCAAGGAGTCAGACATGACTGAGCGATTAAGCACAGGACACAGCTATTAAGGAAGCCCCGGGGACTTTCCTGGTGGTCCAGTGATTAACAATCCACCTAGCAATGCAGAAGACACAGGTTCAATCCTTGATCGGGAACTAAGGGTCCACGTGCCGTGGAGCAATTAAGCTGGAGCAAGACAACTACTGAGCCCGCCTACTCTGGAGCCGATGTGCCAAACCTAAAGAGTCTGTGCGCCGCCAGGAAGGATTCGACCTGCAACAGCTAAGATGCGGCATCACCAAAGAAATGAATTAATTTATTTTAAAGAAAAAGAAGCTCCCCCCGACCTTTGCTGACATATGTGTTGATTCCTGCTCTGTCTTTTAACAGCTGGCTCAAGTGTCTCCTCTGAGAGCGGGAAGAAGGATGGACTCCAGAGCTGACCATGAATAGATCGTGTTTATTTGCTGAATTCTCTGACTCAGTGTCTCCAAAGAGGGCCTCTAAATGTCATTGCAAATTCAACATGCATGCCAATCTAGAACACCCCTAGAAAGCTCATTTTCAGTCCAAGAAGTTCCTTATCCCCTTCAAGTGTGAAAGGAGAGGGATGGTGTGGTAGAGACTGAAAACTGTCCTCCGATGTCTGTCCCCCTTTCTTAAGATTAGTAGAATTTTCAGCTGGATGTATGGCTTCTCATCTAAAGGCGAGAGATCCTGTCTCCACTGTAACTCGGCGCAGTCATACAACTAAGTTCTGTCCGGTGGGACTGAGTGGAAGTGATGTGAACAATGTCTGGATTATGCCTTTAAGGGGAAAGGTGAGCCCTGGCTCCTCCAGCTTGCCTCCTGGAACACAGACAGGGTGGCAGCCACTTGACCCAGATGGCAAGGGCAACACCCAAGGGTGGGCAGAGCCACAGGTGGAAGAATACGGGGCCACTGACATGATGGAGCCCTGACTCCAAGCCTGGGTTGCTTGTTACATGAAAGAGAAATATACTCCATTTTACTTAAGCTACTGTTATTTTGAGGTTTTGTTACAACAGATGAACCTCTATCCTACTTAATACAGCTAGAACTTGTGGGTCCCTTGGCCATCCCCCAAAAGCTGAAGCTCAAGAGAGGCTGCTGAGCCAGAGAACAGACCTGGCTCCTGTATTGAAAAATATTATTGCTGCCAACAACATCTTCTTACTGTGACCCCCAGGCATCCCTGTACATCAGGTGCTTCACAGAAGCCTCGGGTTGTGCACTGTCAGTGAGGCTCAGAAAGGTGAAGTGATTTGTCCAAGATCACATGTGAGCGAGTAACAGAGCCAAAAGCAGAACTCGGCGTGTCTGATTTCTAGTCCAGGCCTCTTTCACCTCCAGCAGAGCCTCCTACCCATCTATAAATCTATAAATAATGTGTGAAGTGTGTGTGTGTGTGGTGCAGGGGGAGGAAAGGAGAGCTATAATCCTGCTTTAGTCTTTAAATAGGGACATCAAAGCAGCAGGCTCGGGGTGGGGTGGGGGCTCCTTCCAGAGACAGCTGGAGGAATCACACTTGCTGAACCCAGACTGCTGCCCTTCGCCCTCTGGCCTGCAGTCTCTGCCCTCTGGGGCTTCTCAGAACAAGGCTGTCCCTTGTCTGCAGAAACACTTTCAGGAGGAACTCATGGTACAGTTCTGCAGGGACCACTTCTGGGGACCCAACTGTAGATGATCCCCAGGAATGAATAAATGACCAAAGTAACCCAAGAGGCCAGCTCTGGCATCCTCATCTGCGATCTGGCAGTGATAGTAATGCCACCAACCTCGTTGGGTTTCTGTGAGAAGTGAAGGAATAATGCCCGTCAGGGTGCTCTGTAAAGTAAGAGCTGTTCCAGGGCTCATGAAGCTAGTTGAAAAGTCCAGAAAACTGAGGGCTTGTCTGGTTTGTACTGGACTCAGAGAAATGGAAATAATTGATGTAACTACAAAGGGTGTGTCCTCTACAAACGTCCTGGCTGCTTTGCACGTCTGGGCAGCATCCAAGAGCGTAGGGTGGAGGTGGGGACTTGGAGCCTTCAGTTGCCATGTGAGCTTGAGTGAGTCAGCTTCTCATTGTCTTCAGTTTCTCCTCTGCAAGCATCAGCTGGCTGTAGATCCACTCTGAGATGATCGTTTTATACACACACGCATGCACACACACACACACACATATATATATCTGCTAATTCGGTTTGTATATTTTCTAAATAGTTGGAATAGAATATTTTTCCTCTATTCCTGTTTCAGGTTTTTATATCTCTTTTCATGAGTGAGATTGGCCAGCTATTTCTTTTTTTTTTTTTTTTTTCCCTACTATTCTTTTGTGGTTTTTGTAACAATATTATACTTTAGAGAAGGAGTCTGGTATGTGGCAAACTGTCGGTTTGGTCTTCCAGCTCTGATCTCTACATTCTGCTGGACATGATTGCACAGTCAGAGCTGACATTTTCAGCCTCCATTGAGTTGACTGTGGCCCCTCCATGTGATTAAATGAGCACTGATGCAACGTGAGTTCAAAGTAAAATTGCTTGCCCTGGGCGCTTTTTCTTTCCACAAACTGGCAGACAAATGTGTCCGTGACCAAACTTCACCCATGCAGATGACAACAATACCCTAAGGAATGATCAGGTGTCAACATGGAGGAGGTTGCACTCCTTAAATAACATGGTAAAGCAGATCTGCCTAACCAGCCTACTGCTGCTGCTGCTGGTGATTGTCTGGTTACCTTTTTGTTATTGACTTACACCTTACTTGCTCAACAGGAATGTATTTGCAGTTGGTTGAGAACTACTTTATAGTTTAATACTGTGGTTGATTTTTTTATGTGCTTGAAAAGCTATGATCTATACTGGGTACAGGGGCTTCCCAGGTGGCGCTAGTGGTAAAGAACCTGCCTGCCAATGCAGGAGGCAAAAAAGGGTTTGATCCCTGGGTCAGGAAGAGCCCCTGGAGGAGTGCATGACAACCCACTCCAGGATTCTTGCCTGGAGAATCCCATGGACAGAGGAGCCTGGCAGGCTACAGTCCATGGGGTCGCAAAGAGTTGGACTGAAGTGGCTTAACACACACAGACACATATACATACTGGATATAACGGGCTTCCCGAGTGGCACTAGCATAACGAACCCGCTTGCCAACGCAGGAGACATGAGAGAGGGTTTGATCCCTGGGTCAGGAAGAGCCCCTGGAGGAGCGCATGGCAACCCACTCCAGTATTCTTGCCTGAAGAATCCCATGGGCCAAGAAGAGTGGTGGTCTACACAAGATCCGGACGTGACTGAAGCGACTTAGCACACACACACATATGGGGCACAGGGCTTTAATCAAGCTGGTGGATCATGCTGTCCAAATGTCTGTATCTCTCCTCAGTTTTTATTTGCTTCATCTGTCAGTAGAGAGATGTGTTGAGCTCTCACTGTGAAGGTAAGTTTTCATTTTCTTTCTATATGTCTAACAAGTTTAAAGTTAATTTTATAAGGTGAGTGTAAGTAAATAGCCGGTATAACTTCCTGAAGATTAACCCTGTTAAGATGTAATAAATTCTGGGCTCTTTGTTTTAAAGTATATTTTTATATCAATATGTATGCATGCCAAGTTGCTTCAGTTGTGCCTGACTCTTTGCGACCCCACGGACTGTGGCCAGCCAGGCTGCTCTGTCCATGGGATTCTCAGGCAAGAATACTGGAGTGGGTAGCCATTCCCTTCTCCAGGGGGTCTTCCTGACCCAGGGATCAAACCTGCATCTCTTATGCCTCCTGCATTCGCAGGCGGCACTAGGGCCAGCCAGAAAGCCCCGTCAGTATAGCTACTCCAGATTTATTAAAGTTGATCTAGTATATTTTTCCACCCTTTTACTTTCAACCTTTTTTTGTGTGTCCTTATCTTTTAGATTTATTTCTCTGAAACAGCGTACAGTTATATTTTCTATCCAGTATGGTGAGCTCTGATATTTTATCTGGTGACTTATGTCTCTTTATATTTATTGTTTTGATTGACATATTTGTATTTGCTTCTTACAGCTTACTCTGTATCTCCTCTTTGCCTCGTCTTTTTTGTACTTTCTCTTGTTTTATTCTTCTTGTTTTTTATGGTTATTACTGATTTAACTTTAAATTTTTTTTTCTTCCACATTTTTGTAAGTTATACATTTAATTTATATTCTTTTACTTACTGCATTTGCTTTTTGTCTTGTACACTTAACATTGTTAAGCAACATCTACACATTTCTTCTCAGCAGTATGGTGGTGGTGGTTTAGTTGTTAAGTCATGTCCAACCATTTGTGACCCCATGGACTGTAGCCCACCAAGTTCCTCTGTCCATGGGGATTCTCCAGGCAAGAATACTGAAGTGGGTTGCCATTTCCTTCTCCATCTCAGTAGTATAGGAAACATCAAAAGAATGTTCAAGTTCTTTAATACAGTCACCCTTCTCCTGCATGACATGGTACTGTCACTGGATAATTTAGATCTGTCCTTTTTAAACCTCATATTTGTCTATTTTTATTGTTATTATTGAGGCAGTTATTATTATTATATTTGCTTTAAAGATAATGTCTGGTTTGTGTTTACCTACATGTTCACCAAAATTTTCATTCTTTCTTCCACTTCTTCTGAGACTGCGTTCCTTCTTCTGAAGTTATTCTTTTAGGGAAGGTCACTGATTATAAACTGTGTTTTGCCCTCAAGCTTGAAAGTATTTTTTTTCATTTGTTTGTCTTTGGTTTTTGTTTTTTGGATAGTTACTTTCTCTTAGCACTTGGATGATCTTATTCTACTGTATTCTGGCTTCCATTACTGATGAGAATTTTGCTGTCAATCTAATTGTCATTCCTTTGGGGATGACCTGCTTTGTTCTCTTGCAAAGCAGGATTTAGGATCTTCCCTTTGTCACTGGTTCTTCTGTACTCTCACTACAATATTGCATGAATTTATTTACTTAGTCTTGTTTGATATATTTATGTTTATGTTTTACAATTCTGCATCTGTAGATTTATAAATTTTCATCGGTTCTGGACATTTTCTCAGCCATCACTTCTTTGAATATTGGCTCTCTTTCATTTATTATTACTCCTTCTCATTTCATCCTTCATATCACTTACCCTTTCATCTATCTTCCTCTCTGAGCTACATTCTCAGAAATCTCATCAGCTCTGTCTTCCAGATCACTAATTCTCTATTCAATTGTGTCTAATCCACTGTTTAACTCAGCCACTGAATTTTAAATTTCAAAAAATTTTTTTCACTTCTCCAAGTTCTACGTTACTCATTTTCGTATTTGCCTGATTAACCTTGATATTTTTTTTTGCCCCATGAACATTTTTAGCTCTTTATTCTAGCTCTTTATTTATTTAATATAGGGTGATTTAATACAGGGTTATCATATCTTAGGTATTATGATTCCAACATCTAAAGCATGTGAAGGTCAAAATCATTTGGCTGGTTCTCACCCATTTCATATATGTTTGATAGCTTCCATTGTGAGCTCATTTTTCACTGAACTTATCTGATAATTCCATCAGACCTTGATTGGTAGGTTATTTTTTCAGAGAATTGATATATAATTCTGATGAGAAGCAAGGAGCTCTAGAGATCTGGATCTACTTTAGTCCCCTTAAGAGTTCCCCTGATTAAAGTTGAAGTCTTGGTCAGATCTCTGACCCTGCCTTCTGCACAGGGCTAGTCTCCTCTCCATAGTATTGATGTTTGCACTCCAGCAAATTCTGCCTTTTACATGTAAGTTTCAGTTTGCTGATCTTGCTCTCTTTTTTGTCCATGTCTGGCCATGGGAATTTCCCTTACTTTCTAGGGAGCCCAGAAATACATTAAAGAATTCTGTTTGCTGTAATTAGTGCAGGATCCAAGGGGAGAGCTTTTCAGAGTTTATTGGGGCTTTACTGCCAGGCAGAGAAGCAGCACACAAATTCTGCTCTCTAACTGAGCCCTTTCAGTGGAAGCAGGGCAGGTGGGCCAGGGCATCAGCAGCCCTGGGGACAGGGCAGGCTCCTGGGTGCTGGGTGGTTCAGACATGGGTCCCACCTGAATGGACTGAGGCTCTTCATGGGTGAGATGAGCACTGAGGGAAGGACCAGATGGCAGGCCTGAAGGAGAGGGAGAGGCTGATGGCAAGACATGCCATGAGGAGTTGGTATCTCTGGAACTGGGAGACAGAAAGGCTTTGAGGCAATTCTTGTTGTTTCTCCTGGGGATCAGCTTTCCACACAGTCCTGGAGTGGGAAACTTGGTTTAAAGAGGCAGAGACCAGCCAGGTACATGCGCCTCTGTGGATACAGAGGAGACTTGCACAACACCTGTCCACTGGGCATTTAATCAGCCTGTGAGCATCCCAGTCAGTGCAATCGGACTCAGAAGAAAATGGGATCAGCACGGGCTAGAAAAGGCACACTAGGCTTGCCTGTCTTCTCACCTGTGCATCATCTGTTCCCTTGGTCTGGGATGTTCTCTCCTCTGTTTCTACCCTGATGCTTCCTATACATTCTTCAACATCCTGCCCGATGGTCACCCTTCAGTGAAGACCTCCGGCTTTCCTGGGTTGTTCGAGGCTGCCTCTTGTGTGACCCACAGCACTTGCAATCTCTCTCTCTTTTCTGCTTATTTTAATGGCTACAAAGTATCTCCTGCTCTGCCAGCTCACCGCTGGGCTCTAGGGCAGGAATCAGTCTTACTGATGTCTTGGTCCTGGACAGTCAGTGTGGCCTGGGGCTATGAGTGTGGACTCTGCAACCAGAGGCCAACTCCATTACACAAGGCTAGGTCCCCTTGGCATTACTGCTTAACACCTCTGTGTGTTCCTTGGGTCCCTCATTTGAAAACTGGACCTAAAATAGTACCTCTTCAAAGCACTGCTGCAAAGGTTTACAGACTCAACACTGGCCAGGCACTTCAAAGGCACAGTGTGTGTTGTCTGTCATCCTCCTGCATCAGCACGAAGTGCACAGCGCCAGGCACTGGCTTCGCGAATGAATAACTTAAGTCGGTCCTTTTACGCAGAGTCACGTTTTGCTAGGAGGGCAAGCTTATTTGTGGCAGAGATTTCCAAGTTGTAGGAAACTAAAACTCCCTCGCTCTACTTCCAGTACCAGGAGGGACAGCTGGGCTTGCAGGACCCGATAGCCCCTCGGAAGTCGTCTCCTCTCACTTTCAGCTCCTGCTTGTGCCTTATTCTCTCTGCAGGAGCATTTATTCCCACATATGAAGATTTGTGTATGTCTCTGGTATGAGCTCCAAGTGCCAACAGTTGCTGAAGCCTGTTAAGACTGATCCTGCGGCCAAGACAGGGTTCCAAATCCAGATCCTCGAGGGGAATGTTCTGATGGTCCCAGCTTCCCTAGGATCTGCATTGGTGAGCTGATGCCAGGGAAGAGGATGGTGTTGACCTGGTACTCAAAGGTCACAGGAGGTGGGAGGAGGCTGTGGCCAAGCAGGCCACTCTGGGGGTCCCTAGATGACAGAGAGACAGCAGGATCAGAGCCAGGACCAGGCCCTCAAAGAGGACTCTGCAGCACAAGGCACCTTGAGCACTCTATCCCTGCTCCTCCCAGGCAGCCTGTGGAGCCCAAAAGCTGGGCGACAGGCTGGGTGGACCCGGGTCAGGGTGGAAGGCCTCTCAGCCCCTTGAATTGGGTGGGGTTGCACCTTGGCCAACCTGGAGCCCACCCTCAGGCTTTGGGACTGAGGAGCTCCTAGTTCCATCAGACGGACAACCGCACAAGGTGTGTGAGCAGCTGCAGAGGAAGTCCACAACTTGTCATGGAAGCATCGTCTCTGACACCACCACAGCCAGGGCCTGCCCTCACGCCAGTCCACGACTTTGTCACAGAAGCATCGTCTCTGACACTGCCGCAGCCAGGGCCTGCCCTCACGCCAGATGCGTCACTGGCCGGCCACCGAGCCTCTGGCTTCTGAGCTGCTGAAGCTGCTCCCATGGCCAGCCCGGCTCTGGGCCCCCACTCCTTCAGTACTTCAGCCTCTTCAGATACAACTCCTGTTTATTGGAGGCTACATGGGGCAGGCCACACACGCCTGAAGTCCAGACATTAACCTGTGGTGTTTATGGCAGTGATGATTATTTCCATCATTCAGAGGAGCAAGCTGAGAACCAGAAAGTGAAGGGGTTGCCTGAGGTCACAGAGCTCCTAAGTGGCAGAACTGCAATTTGGACGGAGTCTCATAAACACAAGTTCTGTACTTTATTCCCACGCTGCCTCTGATGGGTGAGGGCTGGAGGCCATCCTCCTCCGCAGCCACCTTTTCACTTCTTTCGGCTCATTCATTAAACAGGATGTGTTTTCTGAGCACACACTGTGTGCCACCCATGGGCATTGTGCTCGATTCAGAGGTAAATCAAACATGAATCTTACCCTCAAGTAGCTCACAATCTATTATTTGCCATGATTGTAAAGGAAATGCATAAAATCTATAAGAAAAGAGCCTCTGAGTAGAGCCGAGAACTGGTCCACACAGAGCAAACCAGTTCCCTCTTTCTTGGCTCCTGCAGGATCAAGTCCAGACTCTTTTGCAAGGCTCCTCAGTCCTGTCGAGGTCCAGCCCCACCTCCCTCTCCAGCCTCATCCTTTATCACTCTCCCGCCATGCCCTGGCTGCTTGTTCCCTGAAGGTGACTGCTACTGCTAAGTCACTTCAGTTGTGTCCGACCCTGTGCGACCCCATAGACAGCAGCCCACCAGGCGCCCCGGTCCCTGGGATTCTCCAGGCAAGAACAGTGGAGTGTGTTGCCATTTCCTTCTCCAATGCATGAAAGTGAAAAGGGAAAGTGAAGTCACTCAGTCGTGTCCGACTCTGCGTGACCCCATGGACTTCAGCCTACCAGGCTCCTCCGTCCGTGGGATTTTCCAGGCAAGAGTACTAGAGTGGGTTGCCATTGCTTTCTCCCTGAAGATGACTACTCTTTCTGTTTCCTTTGTCTCAGCCCCTGCTCCTTCCTGCAAAGCCCTGGCTCCCTTTGTTCCCTCTTTAGAACAGAGACCCCTGTTCTCCTCTTGGAGAGCTCCCCTGTGCCCTTCTCTGTGGGGCTTTACTGCCCTCGCCTTCTATAGACAGAAACCACTTCCTTCTCTGAAGCCTCTCTGTACCCTGAACAGTTGACTGTGGGTGGAGAGGTGGGCCCCAAATGTGACGTCCATCTGGAACCTGGAAATGTGACCTTATTTGGATAAAAAGGGGTCTCTGCAGATGAAGTTCAGGATCTCCAGGTGAGATCATCCTGGATTAGATTGGGCCCTAAACTCAATGACAACTGTCCTTATAAAAGGTCGAGGGGGATTTGATATAGACACAGAGGAAATGACCTCTGAGATGGAGACAGAAGCTGTCCATGAGCCAAGAGAGGCCAAGAATGGCCAGTTGCCACCAGAAACCGGGAAAGAGACCCAGAACAGAAGTTCTGGAAAGAACGAACCCTGATGACACCTCGAGTTCATTCTTCCAGCTTCCAGAACTGTGAATGAAGGCATGTCAATTGTTTCCAGCCACTCCACCTTTGGTCATTCCTTATGGCGGCCCTGGCAACTGGCACAGCCTTGTCTGAAGAACACTGAAAACATTGTCACAGGCCAGTTCCCATCCTCTGGTCTGTGAACAGGATCTGGTGACCTCTGTTTCTGCATTCCCAGCTCAGTGTCAGTGACATATAACTGGTGCTTAATAAGTGCTTATTGACTTGAATTGGCCAAAGCAAATTCCTCTGTAACGAGTACTTAAAAGAATCTGTTTCATGGACTCAAACTTTGCCCAGTAGTAAATGAAATGGCCTGTTAGCATGGGCCTTAGGGAGGCACAAGATTTGGTGGGTCAATTAATAAATCATCAAATGCCTCTGGCCCTGAGTCCACATTCACATAGATGTGTTTTGCCGGCTTGCTCCTCATTAAAGGATTTCAAGAACAAAGTCCGTTTGGGAAAGGAATAAGTGGTCCTACAGAAGCCATTTTTTCCACAGGCTGCACACGCTTCAGTGGTGGGTTTGTGCATTTACATGAAGAAGTGATTCCAAGAGGCCAAGCCCGAGGCACAGGATGGGCATTGGGAGCTGGGCGGGGCGGGGAGGGGACATCTGTTGTTCGGCTCACAACATCCCTGCACCTTTCTTTTGTTAAATAACTCTTAGAATTTCCTTTGGGAAATCCCATCACCTCAACTTTCAGAACTTTTGGGGTAGGAGCACCACCCCCTGGTATCCTTGAGGCCACAGTGATTGGTTCATGGATGGGCACATGACTCAGAGCCAATGAGATAAAAGACACTTTAGCTGAGAATTCTGGGACAAAGATGTGTGATATCCCCCTTTGGATAGAAGCCCCAGTGCCTGCAGGTTGGAGTTATTTCTCTGCAGGTTGCTACCATGAAGAGTTTAAGAAGATGACAGTTAGAAGGCGAAAGACATGCCCTGCTGATGTAGTTTGAAGTCCAGTCAAGCTGCAGCTGAAATTCCCCTCAGACTTTTCAGTTTTGTTAGCTGATTATTTCCCCTCTTAGTCTAGTTTGGGTTGAAATTTCTTCCATGAGTAACCAATAATTAAAAGTTTTAACTGTTATAAGGGTGATGTTATGACCAACCTAGACAGCATATTAAAAAGCAGAGACATTACTTTGCCAACAAAGGTCCATCTAGTCAAATCTATGATTTTTCCAGTAGTCATGTATGGATGTGACAGTTGGATTATAAAGAAAGCTCAGCACTGAAGAATTGATGCTTTTGAATTGTGGTGTTGGAGGAGACTCTTGAGAGTCCCTTGGACTACACAGAGATCCAGCCAGTCCGTCCTAAAGGAAATCAGTCCTGAATATTCATTGGAAGGACTGATGCTGAAGCTGAAGCTCCAATACTTTGGCCACCTGATGCGAAGAACTGACTCATTTGAAAAGACCCTGATGCTGGGAAAGATTGAGGGCGGGAGAAGGGGATGACAGAGGATGAGATGGTTGGATGGCATCACTGCCTCAATGGACATGAGTTTTAATAAACTCTGGGAGTTGGTGATGGACAGGGAGGCCTAGCATGCTGCAGTCCATGGGATCACAAAGAGTCGGACAAGATTGAGTGACTGAACTGAACTGATGGGTATTATGGAGAATGAAATAGCTTCATATGCTAAAATAGTACAGGCTTTGGATTCAAATTCCACCTCCAGGTATTAGCTATGTGATAAACAACCTTGAGGAAAATATCTTGTTTCTCTGAGCCTCAGTTTTTTTCATCTGTGACATGGATCTGCCTTTTTTCATCTGCCTTTGGGGTTTATGAGGATTTGAGTGAGCCCATACGTATCTCTGATTGTGGTGACTGGACAAATACATCTTCTGTACATGGTACCTTCAGAGAAGCATCACTCCTTTCTTTGTCTGCCCTCTTTGTGAGTGTGTGAAATGTGCTCAATTGTGTCTGACTCTTTGCGACCCCATGGAATAGTCCATGGAATTCTCCAGGCCAGAATACTGGAGTGGGTAGCTGTTTACTTCCCCAGGGGATCTTCCCAACCCAGGGATTGAACCCAGGTCTCCTGCGTTGCAGACAGCCATCAGGAAAGCCTGCTCTGGAAATACCTATTATCCTCCCAACTTTTGATTTGTCCTGATAGACATTGATGTATTTTTTTGATTAGAGTTGTATTGGATTTTTTAAATTAAATTGTTTATTTTTATCATTATTTTTATACCGTTTATTTACTTATTCATTTTGGTTGTACTGAGTCTTAGTTACGGCACATGTGTTCTTTGTGGTGGGGCATGGGCTTCTCTAGTTGCGGTGAGCAGGCTCCAGAGCATGAGGGCTCAGTAGTCATGGCACGTGGCCTTAGTTTCTCCGCAGCATATGGGTTCCCAGTTCCCAGTTCAGGGATGGAACCCATGTCCCCTGCACTGGAATGTGGATTCTTAACCACTGGACCCCCAGGGAAGTTCCTACTTTTTATTCTTACGAGTAATAAATGTTCACTGAGGAAAATGAGAATATGCCAAGAAGGGAAGAAGTAAAAAACACCCATAGTCCTATGATTAAGAGTTAATCCCTGTTACCATATTTAATACTTGATTGTTTATAGCACAAGGTTTTGGCTTGACAAAGGTTACACCTCTCACATTCTTTGGGTATGTGGTCGTCAAAAGTTATTGGGGTGGTTGTAGAGATTAAGGGCCATCTTAAGAATAAGAATAAGCTGCCTTATTGGGAGAGGAGGGGATGGACTATCTGACAATGAACACAGCCTGATACTCTGGAGGTGATACCAATGGAAGTTAGTGGGTAGGAAAAGGACCCTGTGCTGGGTTCTGCCTCACAAGACAGAGACATAAGTGACCAGCAGCTTGAAAAATACAAGAAAGAAGAGGAAGAAGAGACATTGTTATTTTGCTTTCATTTACAAACTTGGAGGTACATAAAGTCAGGCTGATAAAACATTTCTGCTACTCTTAAGCTCTTGCTTCTCCACCCCTAAAGTGTGATTCTCATTCAAATGATCTGCAATGGAAGCTAAAGTTCAAGACATCCCAGGCAGCAGGATGGAGCAAGCGATGACTAAAGAAGGGGAAAGGTACATTCCAGCTTCCTTTAAAAAGGTTTTAAGCAAGTTGTTACCCTCTGCTTACATCTCATTGGCCAGAGTTTAGTCTCAGGACTTACCTACCTGCAACAGAGTGTGAGAAAAGTAGTCTTTAGTCAAGATACTAACATACAGAGGTTGTGTCACTGTAGAGGAAATGGGAGGTTGACAGGAAACTCGTTTGGTGGGAGGAGATGTCTGGACTATGATCACAGCTCCACGCTGGAGCTGATACTGCCCTGGGGATAGTTTGATGGGACACAGTAAGAGGCCAGATCAGAAGCCTCTCCTGATCACCCCCCTCCCCAGCCTAGCCCCAAGAGTGTTCTTGGGATTATTGGTTCTGCAAGTAAAGAGCTCGGGCCCAAGTTGGTGCCAAGTGAGAGGTTCACTGTTTCATCTTTCCCTCTCCCTAGTGCCATCTATCTAAGGTGCTATCACAGCCATGGGCAGGGCAGCTTATGTCTGATGAGAGGTGCAGACCCAAAAGGATCCAAAGGAAGGAGTGGTCATTTAGTCTTCAGATAGGTGGAGGAGGGGTGCTGAAAAGTCTCCACTACAAAGATGATATTCAAGATGAGTCTTGAAAGAGGATTGGGGTTTGCTGAGTGAGTGGGGAGGAGGAGGGAAGCGGATGGCCCTGCTGCAGAATGAGTGACTGGGGAAGTTATGTGGTATGTGGGTGTGACTAGGGCACAGGAGTGATGGCGAGAAGTCAAGAGAGGGAGGGAAGCTGTGAAGATTGAGGAGGGTCCTGTGGGCTCCACCAGGAGTCAGGGGAGCAGAGAGTGGTGCGAGCAAGACCAAGCCACACTTGTTCTTGTTTTGAGTTGAGAGAGGCTTTGCTGGACCCTGTTAGGCTCTGACGAGGAAGAGGGTTTGAGATAGGTGGAGGTCCTCCGGGACCAGTGATGCTGGCTTAGGGCAACCAGGAGACCGGGTCCCTGGCTCTGGGTGTGAGGGCTGTGAGGCCAGGTGGTGGGGCAAGGTGAAGGACCAGTTCTTGTGGTCAGAGGGCATATCCGTGAGCTATAGTTAGGTCCAGGAATGGAGGTCTGTGTAACTATCTCCTTTGAAGAAACTGAGACGAACCCACAAAGGAGGGACTCCCTGATCAGCCTCATCCTACCTGGTCAGCGCTTTTGGACAAATCGGGTCTCTGCAGGTCCCTGATTGGGCACCCTCACCATCAGATGCCAGTACGGAGACAATAGTATTACATGTGAACTTAAGATTGGGCTTTGAATTCTAGTTCTATAGCCTACTTGACTTCACTGAGCCTCAGTCTCCTCATCTATACAACGGGAGTAGTAATAAGATCAGCCTCAAAGTGCTGTGTGATGAAATGATTGAATGGGAGGTGGTCAGCCAGGAAACAGCCTGGCAGACTGTGAGGATCCTGGTCTTAAAGAGGCAGCAGGAGACCTGGAGCAGGACTGACTTCCTGGGGGTCAGCAACGCCCCTCCGTCCATCTGCCCCCCTATGGAGGGAAGGTGCACGAAGAGCTGGCAGTGCCAGGGCCCCTTCTAGGGGCTGCAGCCTCTGCTGACCGAGCCTCCTCCTGTACTAATCAGGCCCGTGCGGTGGAGTGGAGTAGCTGGGCCTGGGTGTACTTGGCTAATCAGTGTGCATTCTTAGCTGCTGCAGTTGAATATTTTAACTAGGAGATTTCCTCCCCTGAGCTGATTGCAGCATATCCACACACCAGCCTGGGACAGGGCTTGCCAGGGCAGAGGGCCAGGAAGCCGAAGAGACGGGCTTGTTTTTTAGGACTCTAAGCAGTGAAGTGAGTTCCAGATGGGCAACACGATTACCCGTTTCCTTTGTAACTCAGACATCCAAGTGGCCATTCACTCTGTTTGGGTCCACATACCGTAAGCAGAGAGAGTAATAATGGCCACTAATTCATTTATTTTTCCACTCATTCTCCAGCCCATCCATCTTTTCTTCCCCTCATCTACGCTTTCGACTACCTGTCAGTGCATCCATCCATCCATCCTTTAATAATCTGTGCCTTCCCAGTCTCTAGGCTCTTGCAGACATTCTTTCCTTTTCCGTCCTAGTCAGATACCTGAGGCCCTCACTCTGCCTGGTGGGAGGAAATCTCAGCCCCACCTACATCCCCCTGAGGCTTTCTGGGGAGTGTTTCCTTGGGATGTCTGTTGCTGTCACCTCCTTCCGTGAAGTGTCGTTGTGGGCTTCTCCCCTCATCCTCCCCAGCTTATCCTGACTTCTCCTCCCTAACAGTTTGTGCCCAACATGGACACAGCGCCTGTCTTACTCTCCAAGTCTCCCCTGACATACAAGTTGTCATAGGTAATGGATGGTATAGAGAACATTCTAAGGAAATTGTGGCCCAGAGAAAGAAAACTTAAAATTTACCCTTCAGTATCAGTGTTCTCAGGCTTCCCAGATGGTGCTAACAGTAAAGAACCTGCCTGCCAATGCAGGAAATATCAGAGACACAGGTTGCATCCCTGGGTCAGGAGGATCCCCTGGAGGAGGAAATGGCAACCTACTCTAGTATGCTTGCCTAGAGAGTCCCATGAACAGAGGAGCCTGGTGGGCTACAGTCCATGGGGTCATAAAGAGTGACACAACTGAAGCGGCTTAGCGTGCACACATCAGTGTCCTCATGGCCCATCACAGGATGCCTGTCCCTGCCTGTCTCCCTGGTCCTGCCGGGAGGGGCCAGGAGGGGTGTTGCAGCTCCCCCTCAGCTCAGCATCTTCTCTCATCTCTTTCCTTTCTCTGGGTCCAAGACTACGACACCTGTACCTCTCACTCATCAGGAGTAACTAACCAGAACCAAAGGAAAAAGTGCCATTCTTTTAACATCAAAAAACAAAAAAGTACATATATAGACCCTTGTCCATAGGGCAGATGCTTAATGATTATTCCGTAAAGAAGTTGACCCTGAATTTCCTTAATCTACACTTTTAGATGGGGCTTCCCAGTGGCTCAGTGGTAAAGAATCCACCTGCAATGCAGGAGATGCAGGTTTGATCCCTGGGTCAGGAAGATCCCCTGGAGGGGGATATGGCAACCCACTCCAGTATTCTTGCCTGGAGAACCCCATGGACTCTGCCCATGGGGTCACAAAGAGTCGGACCCGACTGAAGCAACTAAGCTCAGCGCAGCAGACTTTTAGATTAAGCCTGGGCCTTGTCTTTATGAAACCAAGAGACCAGTTAAACTCTTTTTTTTCTCAAGAAAAAGTGGCCAGGTTTCTCTAGATTATAAAACTGGAGTGGACCTTTCCTGCTTGTATCCTGCTATCCACCCCTACATCCTCTTATCTTCCAATCCATGTTCATTTTTTCCATTTGCCCAACAGATATTTATTGTGCACCTTCTAAGTTCCAGGCCTTAAGCTGAGTGTGGAAGATACAACAGTGAATGAAATACGCAGCCTGTGTCTTCACAGAGCACATACGCAGGGTGGCTGGGAGAGGATACCGTAAATAAATATGTAAGACGTACGTCAACAGAAGTAAGGCTAGGAAGGGAAAGTGCCTCCAAGCAGACTCCCATCTAACTGGCTGTTTATTTCTTCAGTGTCTGTTTTTGCTCATTCATTGCTTCAGGCATCAATAAACATGGGCTCGATATTTGTCATTTATTTGGCACTAGGCCTGGTGTTGGAGACTTGAATACAAAAAAAGAAGACCATGACCTTTCCCTTGAAGCAGGCACAGACTGATAAGTGTGGAAAACAGATAAACACCTCACAATGATACAGAGAGGCTGGAACTAGAACAGAGATGCTCGTGGGCCAGTAGAACCCAGAGGAGGCAAAAAGTACCACTGCAATCGGAGGCTGAGGGCAGGCTTCCTGGAGGGGGTGTCATTTCATCACGACTTGGCAGATAGGAAGGAGTTTGCCCAGGCAGAGAAGAAGGTAAGGGTATTGAGGGCAGGGAGGAGAGCAGGCAGTGAGAGCCAGGGTTTTTCCTGCAATGCGGTGGAGTTGCCAGTGGTCAGAGAGTGTGCCTGGAGGAGAAAGAGCCCTGGATGAGGCTGGGCTGTTTCCCACGGAAGCTCCACAGGAGAAGAGCCTGACAGCTGAGCCTGCTGAAAAGGGGCACAAAAATGGGGCTGAGGCTGCGGAAGATAGAGAGAGAGAGAAGAGGAGTGGGTTGGCTCTGTGGAGAGGAGAAAGGAGCGATTCCAGAAGTATTTGGAGGCCCAGCCTCTGCACTCACTACCTGCTGGGGTGTGTTTGGCTTCTCCAGGAGAAGCCTGTTGCTGCAGGGTAAATTCTCCCTGGTTCCCTGCACTTACCTCCCAGTGTGCTAATGAGAGCAGAACTTCAGGAGATGCCAGAGCCTGCTATTTAGTGTTTGTCGAGTGGAGCAGGGTTGGATGGAGGTGCTGCCAGTCAGAGACAAGGAGAGCTGGCTGGCGCTGGGACCCCGCTCTGCAGGACAAGCCCCAGGCCTGGGCAAGGCAGGACTGGGGACAACAGAGCCAGGAGCTCCGTATGGGAGGGAGGTGAATGCTCTGGACAGCAGGAGAGCAGGGAAGGGGGTGCTCTGAACATGGCAAGTCGGCTCCCGGAATTCTTGGAGACACCCAGCGGGGCAGGTCATGTGGCTGGATGGTAGCGTGAAGCATTAACTTTTGCATTTTGACCCCAGGACTTTCCGTCTTCTGGCTGCCAGACGTGAAAGAATGCTGGCTGGTAATTTTTTTCCACCTGGGAAGAGATTAAAGCAAAGTAAAACAAAAACAAGTTTTCCCTGTGTCAGAAAAGGAAAAACTGGAGCATATATGAGAGTGAAGTCTAGGTTGCTGGAATAAAAAGGGTTAAAAATGCGAAGTCTTAAAGAAGATGGAGGTTATTGCATCTTGGCCTCACCATCCTCAGGTGAGAGGGGAACTGGTGGGCCACAGATCGGCTCCACGAGGACTCTTGGGGATCCCGGTGCCCTCCATCCTGTGGCTCCATCTCCCTAGAATAATAATCTCAGCTTCATGGTCAATGTGGGTCACAGACACATCTGTGTCCCAGCTTGTGGGAAGGGGACAAGTACACTGGGAGATTTCATGGTCCAGCAAATTTTCGCTTCTTTTTTGGTCTATCAAAAACAGTAGGAATAAACTTCACAGAGGGAATAAACTCCCCTGCCCCAGTTCCAAGTCTAGGCCTTAAGAGGCATCATAAGTTTCTATCTGATCCTCTGGGAGCTTCTGACCTCAGCAATGAGAAGAACCTGCCCAAGGTGACTGCTCTCTCGGGAGCCTCTGTGTGGGAACAAGACATGTGGGGCAGACCTGAACTTGACCTAGGACTGGAAACGAAGCCACTGCTTTGAGACCCACGGATGTGTCAGAAATAAATACTCATGCTTGTTTACCACTGAATTTTGGGGTGGTTTTATGCAGTATTACTGCAGCAAAAGCAAGTTGATATGAAGTGTGGAATGAGGGCAAGCAATTTTCTTTTAAGACTTCCCTGGTGGCTCAGATGGTAACTTGTCTGTCTACAATGTGGGAGACCTGGGTTCCATCCCTGGGTTGGGAAGATCCCCTGGAGAAGGAAATGGCAACCCACTCCAGGACTATTGCCTGGAAAATCCCATAGACAGAGGAGCCTGGTAGCTACAGTCCATGGGGTTGCAAAGAGTTGGACACGACTGAGCGACTTCACTATATCACTGTCTAGTTTTTTTTTAAGTAAGCATGAGTGAAGTTTAGAAAATTAGTATTAATCATATGATTATAGTTAGCTGCAAGGGAGGCTGAAAGATATAGTCTGCCATGGCACAGTCCGATGTCCAGTTTAAAAGAAGAGCTATGGTCGTAAAAATATGCTCATTAGTCAGTAGAGAAGTTCTAATTAAAGCCATGGAGCTATGCTGCTAAACTCTTACTAGAATGGCTGAAAGGGTTGATCATTCCATGTGCTGATGAGGATGCAGAGCAACTGGAATTCTCAGACACCACCTGTGGGAACGTAAAATTACAACCACTTAGAAAAATGGCTTGGCAGTTATGTAGAAGGCTAAGCATACCTCTACCCTATGATCCAGACAATACACTTCTATATATTTACCCAGGAGAATGAAAACATGTGTCTGTACAAAGACTTGTGTGAATGTAGCAACTTTATTTGTAATTGCCCTAAACTGGAAACAATTTAAGTTATCCATCAAGAAGTGAGTGAATAAGCTGATTGTGGTCCATCCACATGAAGGAATACTGCTTAGCAATAAAAAGGAATGAATTGTTGGTACATGTAACAACATAGATGAAAATCTCAAAGTAATTACGCTGAGTAAAAGAGGTTTGGGGAGAGAGTAAGAAGGACCTATTCCCTGCCTGCATGGATCTCTGGGAGGCAAGAACTTTGCTGGAGTTTTCTGGGCCAGTGCTGGCAGAGTGGAGACGATGTGGCCACACTGGGGGAGAGGGTGGTGGTCAGGGGCACAGAGCACCTGAGACAGCCACTCTGTATCCCCCCTGTCCCAGTGCAACCAGAAGAACAGGAAGATTTTTAAGAACCCTTGAAAGGGTATCATCCAGACCCTCTAAAAAGTAGATGCTAGGATAAGAAGTTGTAGCAAATTGCAACCTCCCTTCCCGGGGCCCCAGGCTCACCACAGCGGGCTTTGACACTTGGGATCGGTGTCCAGGGTGGGAAGGGCAGGAGGAAGAAGATCGCCTTGCTTTGCATTTGTGTCAAGACTCTTAAGTGAGCACCTCTTCCTCGGAGGGGGACAGAAGAGGCTCACCTGGCCTGGGTCTTTTCTCCTTCCTTTGTGGGCAGAGCTTTCTGCCATATCCTTGATGCTGGGCTCAGCTGGTGCCTTGCTTTGGCCAGTGGTGTGGTGATAGGTACAATGCACGCAGAGGTTTCACAAGCACTTGTGCATTGGGGTGTGCACTCCTGTCACTTCTGTTCCTTCATCACTGGTAAGAGCATGTCCAGGTCAGCTGCTGGAGACTCTAGGAGACTGACCGAGAAAACTGCATTCATCCCAGCCAGTCCCCTGCAGACCACTGGCTGGCTGCAGATGGGTAGGTGACCTTAGCCAAATCACCAGAGCCTGGTGCAGATCTTCAGAACTGTCCAGCCGACCCACAGACTCCTAAGAAAATAATCCATGGGTGGTGTTGCAGGCTACTACGTTTTGGGGTGGTTTGTTATGTACAATAGCTAACGGATACAGGGTCCTCTACTCTGACCCACATGTGCCTTATTTTGTCCACTTAGCTGGGGATACTATTTCCAGTGATGCTGTCCCCTTATCTTGGTCCCTTCCTGGCTCTGGAGGCTTCTGGAGAGCAGAGGCTTAGAGAAGGCCTGGCCCCACGTGCACACCTCTCACACCCCTGAGGGGAAAGCGTGGGGGTGGGGGTGAACAGGAGGGGACAGCTGGTTCAACAGGAGCCACTGCAGAGGAAGCCAAAGTCATGAAGGAGCAGGGAAGTGGCGAGGACGTGAATTCCACTCGGGAAAACTCACAACTTGATTACTACTCAACATTTGCAGTACCCAGATACTCTAATTAAGAGAAAAGGTCAATAGGTTAAATAAGTAACTTAATCAGAAAATTATGCAAAGTGCCACAAGTCAAACATATTACATGGCTCTTGAGATCGATATGGTATGCAAATCGATCACCCAGGATCAGGACAGCGCAGTGATGGGAAGGGGGAGTCAATCCAGGAGGCTCAGGAGACCCTGCCTGAGTGGGGGAAGGCGGGGGCCTGGGACCCTGAAGTAGGTCAGTGAGGGCAGTGTGGTCTCTCATCCGTAGACCGGGGAGGGTGGTATGGCACAGATTGTAGGTCTGGGGGACCACTCCCTGGGCTGGAGCACAGCTTTGTCTCTGCTGAGCTGTGTGGCCTTGGACAAGCCATATAGCCACCTGAACTTCATTGACAAAGCAGGAAGCAGGGATGTTAATACTGGCCTCTCAAGATTGGGGAAGGATCAGTTATCAGCTCTGACCTTGGGGGGTGTGTGTGTGTGTGTGTATACGTGTGTGTGTGTGTTAGGGGTTTGTGGTCATGGGGCCAGTGAGGTTTTCTTCCTCTCTGACACCCATCTTTCTTCCTCCTAAGCCCTGCAGTCAGGACACTTAATCAGAAACCAGTCAGAAGCCTTTAAAAGCATTCAGAACAGTGATCTTCAACTGGGGGTGATTCTTGGTGTATGTCTGAGCAAGTTTTGTTAATATAACCCATAGGGGTGGGGGTGTGCTACTGACATCTCGTGGTAGAAGCCAGGGGTGCTTCCTAAATACTCTAACATACAGGACAGCTGGTTATCCTGCCCCCAGCAAAGAATTATGCTTGTGCTCTGTTGTCGCTCAGTTGTGTCCAATTCTTTGTGATCCTGTGGACTGCAGCCTGCCAGGCTCCTCTGTCCATGGGATTCTCCAGGCAAGAATACTGGAGTGGGTTGCCATTTCCTCCTCCAGGGGAATCTTCCCGACCCAGGGATTGAACCTGTGTCTCCTGTACTGCAGGTGAATTCTTTAAGGCTGAGCCATTGGGGAAGAACCAGCGAAGAATTATCCAGCCTCAAATGTTTGTAGTGCTAAAGTTGAGAAACCCTGACTTATAAGAATTGAATAGCTTATGAGAAAGAGAATCAGCCGGAGCATAAAATGTGTCAAGAACCTTGTGGATTCACCCAGAACTGAGTGACAATAGCCTGAGAGGGTTCCAGGAACCTCTGGGGGCTCCCCAACAGTCCTGGCCCTTCAGTGAATGTCCTGCAGGAGCCCCTGTCCCTGGCCTGTGAGCGAGACGACAGACTCACATTCGACAGAGTTTGCAGGGAGCAGTCCTGCCAGCTTGGCTGCAGAGGGTCTGGTCTCGAGACAGCTCTTCCTGGCCTGGACACGTCAGGCCTGGCCTGGCCCTGGTGGGGGGAGGCGGCCGTGGGGAGACTGCCCTGGCCTGGCATTCTCTTGCAGCCTGAAGGAATGTGGTAGAAATGGACCCTTATTTGGGCTTGTTTTTATCCCCCAGGAGTGTTAAAGCAGCCTGGCTTTTCCCAGGCTTTCCCACTGCTCCAGGGAGGGAAGTGGGACCTTGGGGACGGTCCCAGGCCTGGTGTGGAGAGAAGAGACCCAGCCCCCACCTGGGGTACAGAGTGGGAGGCCTGTGCTGCTGCTGGCCCTGGGAAAAAGCAAGGGTCGGGTCTTTGCCTCGGGAGCCTCCTCTTGACCCCTGGACCCCCTGCAGAGTGCTCTCCCAGGGGAAGAGGTGGGGGCTGGAGCCCAGCTGGGTCCTTGAGGGGAAGGGGCTGGCGGAGATCTATCTGTTCAGGGCTCGCTGGGGCCGAAGGCAGGAGACATGCTTGATGGAGAGGACTAGGGCAGTGAGGGCAGCTCTTCCTTCCAAGGGACCCTCAGTGTCTTGAGTTTCCTCTCACCGATCTGGAGTGCCCCAGCCTCTGAGGTCAGAGGGTGTCACTAAAGACTGACTCATGCCATAGGGCTCAGGTCTGGGGAAAAGGGCAGAGGGGTGGTGCAGGGCGGTCAGGCATCTTCCTCCTCCCCTTCCTCATGACATATGCAGTCATCTCAGGCCTGGAAGCTTCCGTTTCCTAGGTCTCAAGTCACAGGCAGTTGGAACTGACCCAGAGTCCTCCCCAGAGGTCAGGGAAGTAAGGCCCATAAATGGTTAGGGTCCTGTCCAAGGACAGAGTGTGGGTCAGCAGCAGGACCCAAAACAAAGCCTAGGTCTCCTGACTTACCCAGTACCGGCATGTGGCAAACTCACAGCTGCCTCTGCTCTCTCTTGCTTCACCTGTCTCACGAAAAGCAGTCTTCCAAAGAGGACATTGTATACAGTCATCAACTACACTGTAACAAGTTACTCCAAAATATGGCAGTTTGAAACAACAAACATTTTGAAGTTCCTGGGGGTCAGGAAACTGGGTGCATCTTAGTTGGGATTCAAGTCTCAAGGTCTCTGGTATGGACAGGATTAGGGTGCCAGCCAGGGCTGCAGTCTTCTCAAGGCTTGACTGGGGAGGATCTGTGTCCCAGCTCATGCACATGGTAGTTGACAGAGTTCAGGGTCTTGCAGTCGATTGGCCAGAGACACCAGTTCCTTGACAAGATAAGGGCTCCCAGCGTGGTGCATGGCTTCCTTCAGGAGGTGGATGGAGAGAGGCCAGGGAGAGCCAGCAGGCAGAAGTAGCATCTTTTTGTAACTTCATTTAGGAGTGACTTGCCACCATGCTGACCACATTCTGTTCATTAGACTCGAGTCACAAGGTCCAACCCACCCTCAGAGCGAGGAATCACAGGTGTAGACCTAGGAGGTGGGGATTGTCAGGAGCTGTTTGAGAGTTGGCTTCCCACATAGTCAGTCGGCAAAGAAAGTCTGAGGGAGGCCTGTGGCTTCTCCTCTCAATAGTTCATCTGCTTTCAAACTCTTAGGGGAAATCCCAATACAATTTAAATAGAGTTGGAGGATGGATGAGAGCCTCTTCTCACCTCCAGACAGGAATCTCAGCCTAGATGAAGCCCAAGTTTCTTTGCAGTTGTACAGCCTAGATTTTTATACCCATCCAATGGAGGTTTCCATGATGGCTCAAGCAGTAAAGAATCCACCTGCCATTGCAGGAGACATGGGAGATGCTTCCCTGGGTTAGGAAGATCCCTAGGAGAAGGAAGTGACAACTCACTCCAGTATTCTTGCCTGGAAAATCTCATGGACAGAGGAATCTGACAGGCTACAGTCCATAGGGTCACATGGAGTTGGACATGATTGAGCATGCATACACCTGATGGAGGCAAAAGCATTTGGCTGCAGGTCAGAAATGTCAGGTCCTTGGCCAGGTCTTAAGGAATTCAGGCAAGTCACTCGGTTCACAGACGAACATACCTGTAAAAGGTGAAACTTGGATGGGGATTTCTGGTGGAACATTCTCCTGAACTGAAATTTTCTCCCACTCTGGGGACAGAAAGCTCCCACGTTCCTGCCTTCCCTCTACCCTCATGGACTCACACCTGGAAGATGCCAGTGCATCTGAGAGGGGTGGTTGCATTCCTGGGGTGGTGCATTCTAGGGGTGGTGGGTGAAGGTCAGGGGGAGCCTGTAGAGAAAGGTCAGAACAGTGGCCTGGGCCTTATCAGTGTGGCGTCTGCCCAGCAACCAGCCTAACTTAGCAGTGGCTCTGAACTCCCTGGAGGTGGAAGGGAGGGACCCAGACAGAGAACAGCAGGAAGGCTCCTGGGGAAGGTCCTAAGAGATCAGTGCTGTCCAAAATGCACCCCTCCCCCTCCCTGCCACCTCCACCAGGATCCACATCCCAGATTTGCCTCTTCGTCTCAGCCTGGCTTCCTGTGTTTGCCCAGGAGGCGTTAGCTGCTCCTCATCCACACCTGCTGGCCCTTCACCTTGCTGCTTCCAGGCGAGCCTCATGGGCCAGAGTCAGAGCGTCCACAGGGCTGGAGGACAGCAGAGTCATTCTCCCGGGAGCTGAGATGGTATGGCCCTGGATTCCCACATCCAGGCAGGAAGGTGCTGCTGGCCTTAGCGCAGGGAGGAGGCGGCAAAAGCCCCTGCCTGCGTCTCAGACTCATTTCTAATTCACTTTCCTTCTGAAGTGGTTTTGAGGAAGTGCGATATCTGAAAAGGCAGCTAATGCAGGCCCTGTAAATAGTGCGTCTGCGGCTGTAATGGAGGGAGAGAGAGACAGAGCAAAAGATGGATTAAGTGCCCACCGTGGGCTTGGAAAAAAAAACCCTTTTGATCTCTCCCTACTGCACAATGCCCTGTTACCTTGTTAGCTTGCATCAGCCAGAGAGAGGATGTTTCTTATTGTGATTGCTGCAAATTGGCACCTATTTCCCAGAGAGTAGCTTTCTCCTGAATTAAGTAGAGCACCCGGCTCCATCCTGGGTGATAAGGACCTCCTATTAGGGGTAATGTCAGCAGGGAGCCGCCTCCACTCTGCCTGCCTGCCTCAGGGACTCCTGGCTGGCCACACTCTCTGAGTTTAGCCTCGCAGGCCAGGGCAGCTGGGGGCCCCTCCACTGAGGCTCATCTTTCTCATCCCAGGGATGGGTTCATTGCTCCCGATGGATCCTTCTGATGGCTGCAGGGGGCCCATAGAACTGCTTGGGATATGTGGTGCTGATCACTGAACTCAGTCTTTCCCTCTAACATAAGCATCCTAGATTCTCCACTTATTTAATTAATAAATCCATTCAACAAATATTTATTGAGCACATGCTATGTTCCAGATGCTCTGATGGTGCTGGGGACACAGCAGTGAACAAGCCAGAGTCCTGCCCTCACAAGGTGTGTAGAGTAAAGCACCACCATCTTCCATTTGCCCATCCCAAACCCAGAGTCACCTGAGACTCCTTCCTCTTCCGAAGCGTCCGCATCCACTCAACTCAGTCCCCAAGTTTCCCCCTGTGAGCCCCTCCCTTTGTAATGGAAGGTACCAAAATTGATCTGTCTGCTTCTCTCTCACCACCTGGGACCAAGCTCCAGCATCTCTCACTTGAACTCCTGGACTACCCACTTGTATTAGTCTCCTACTCGTTGCTGTAACAAATTACCAAAAGCTTGGTGGCTTGGAACAACACAAACTTGTTGTCTTGTTATTGTTCAGCCAGTAAGTCAAGTCCAATTCTGATGCTTCCCTGTCCTTCAATACCTCCCAGAGTTTGCTCAGACTCATATCACTGAGTCAGTGATGCCATCCAACAGTCTTATCCTCTCTTGCCCTGTTCTCCTCCTGCCTTCAGATCTTTCCCAGCATCAAGGCTCTTCACATCAGATGGCCAAAGTACTGAAGCTTCAGCTTCAGCATCAGTCCTTCCAATGAACATTCAGGGTTGATTTCCTTAAGGATTGACTGGTTTGATTTCCTTGCTGTCCAACAGACTCTCAAGAATCTTCTCCAACACCACAAAGGAAGCATCAATCCTGTGGTGGTCAACCTTCTGTATGGTCCAACTCTCACATCCATACATGGCTCTTGGAAAAACCATGGCTTTGACTGTCCAGACCTTTGTTGGCAAAGTGATGTCTCTGCTTTGTAATATGCTGTCTAGGTTTGTCTTAGCTTTTCTTCACAGGAGCAAGTGTCCTTTAATTTCATGGCTTTGTTATCTTATAGTTCTGTAGTTCAGAAGTCTGACACAGATCTCACTGGGCTGGATCAAGTTATCGGCAGGGATGTGTTACTTTCTGGAGTTTCTGTGGTGAGTTTCCTGGTCTTTTCCAGCTACCAGCAACCACCTGCATTTCTCAGTCCTGCTGGACTGCAGAAGCTGGTTGGCAAGAGCCTGACTTCCAGTCTCTACTGCTCTCTACTCAGCCTCCCAGCCCAGGCCATGAACACAGTTGGGATCCCAGTGAATATTTATTGAATTGGTGAGTAATGAATTTACCATGTATTCAGATCAGTTCAGTTCAGTCGCTCAGTCATGTCTGACTCTTTGCGACCCCATGAATTGCAGCATGCCAGGCCTCCCTGTCCATTACCAACTCCTGGAGTTTACCCAAACTCATGTCCATTGAGTCAGTGATGCCATCCAGCCATCTCATCCTCTGTCGTCCCCTTCTCCTCCTACCCCAATCCCTCCCAGAATCAGGGTCTTTTCCAATGAGTCAACTCTTCGCATGAGGTGGCCAAAGTATCGGAGTTTCAGCTTCAACATCAGTCCTTCCAATGAACACCCAGGACTGATCTCCTTTCTGT
>NW_011495071.1:15430337-15433305 GCF_000754665.1 Bison bison bison
AGGACTGATCTCCTTTAGGATGGACTGGTTGGATCTCCTTGCAGTCCAAGGGACTCTCAAGAGTCTTCTCCAACACCACAGTTCAAAAGCATCAATTCTTTGGCACTCAGCTTTCTTCACAGTCCAACTCTCACATCCATACATGACCACAGGAAAAACCATAGCCTTGACTATGTATTACTATGTGAGAAAAAGAGCAGGGTGCAGACAAATATGTGTCTCTTAAGAAAGACGTCCTATACATGGGTACAGCTGTATGCATGTTTATGAAAATAGAAAAGCTCAGGAAGGACCACATTTATTGCATTTCTCATTAAAAAATATTTTTTTTTTAAATTTTTGGTTAAAAGCATTCATAACCATTTTTAAGTGCTTCCCTGGTAGCTCAAATGGTAAAGACTCTGCTTGCAATGCAGGAGACCCAGGTTCAATCCCTGGGTCAGGAAGATCCCTTGGAGAAGGATATGGCAGCCCCCTCCAGTATTCTTGGCCCAGAGAATTCCATAGACAGAGGAGCCTAGCAGGATACAGTCCATGGGGTCACAAAGCGTCGGACACAACTGAGTGACCAACTTTCACTTTCAACCATTTTTAAATGGAAAAAAATTAAAACAAAACCAAACAACTGTCTTCCAATTGAATATGATCAAATATCACAGGAATGAACAATATATTTTAAATAAAAGCATGCCTCATAAGCGCATCCCAGAGGTGTCCTTTGCGTCCACTCAGACATTTAATGCTGCTCACGTGGCCCTGTGATGGCTGCAAAGGACCCTGCTGTGGTTTCACGTGGGTCCCTGAGGGGTGGGTCTCCAGTCAGATCCTAGCACTACTGCACCTCCCTCCTGTATCACCGCTGTGGTACTTCCTGACCTGGAGGACCAGTGTGAGCCCCTGGGCTGGGTGGTGTGTGTGTGTGTGTGTGTATAGGGGATGGTGGGTCTGGGGTCTGGCTTAACTCTGCAACCTCTTCCTCCTCCTTACCCCCGACTTGCAGGAACCCAGAACCACCACCCTCTGACATTTCTCTTTTCTAGGCCTTAGTACCTGCTGGGCTTTTCACAGGGGTGGCTCTTCTCTGCTGTATTTACCTGGTGAATGTCTATGCATCTTTTGATAGCTGGCACCCCTCTGGAAGTTTCCACTCACCCCTTCCTGACTCTTCTCTCTCCCCCAGCAGAGCCAGCCCCTCCTTTCTCTGAGCAGCTGCTGGAGAGATGGTGTGAAATGGTTTGCGCAAAGCCTCTGGCTCCACACTGCCCAGTTCTAAACCCCAGCTCCACTGCAACTTTGAGTGATTTCAACTCTGAGGCTCAGTGGCCCCACTCGAGACTTGAATGATGACACCCACTGGTAAGGTGGTTGTGCCCTTTAAATAGGGTGATCTATTTGAGACTCACTGTTCGGAGGAGCCCAGTACTTGGAAGGGGCTTCAAGCCAGGTAGACCTCAGGCCCCTGGGGTTTGGTGGGTAGTCCGGCCTCACTGTCTTGAAGGGCCAGGAGAGCTCTGAGGAGGAAGCATGTCTGAGCTGAGTTCTAAAGGCCAAGAAGATGGTTCCAGCCAGTGGGTGGGACCAGGAGCATCAACCGCGTGCCATGGGCGTCCAGAAAAGCAGGGTCATGGAGGAGGGGATGAGCCCAGAGGACCAGAGGCCTGGGTGTCAGCCGAGTTCCCTGCTGGAGGGACATGAAGATTCACAGCTTTTGTGCTGCTTCAGTCCAAGCTGTTTGGGGTTTGGCATGAACACACAATAGTGCCTGAAGAGGTGGCTGCGTTTTTCCCCTGGAGCTCTCAGATGTCATGAAATTGGTCTGAATAATTTTTTCCCCTCAAATTGTTCAAAACGTTCTGTTTCTGGCCTGAGCGCTCAGGTTTCCCATTGCCTCATGGAAAGGGTCCTGGGGCAGATTTGGAGGTCTTGGGGAGCACGGTGAATCGGGCCACCCCTGTCCATGTGCCCTGCTTCTCTGCTAAGCCAGACCCCACCCAGGGGCCAGAGTGGAGGCTGGCTGGTGGGCGCTAATGGGCTGAGTGCTGCGGCCCCACGGCCCGGGTGGTGGCCAGCGCCTGTGGGCAGGCTGGGCTGCAGGCCCAGCACAGACCAGCAGGAGCTGCCGGGAGTCCAGCCAACTGAAGCCTGATACCTGGCTCTTGGCTCCATGGGTAGCTGCCCAAGAAGGTGGGAAGGAGGCGTGGGCCTTCTAGGGCGGCCCAGCCTGGGGGCGGCTCTGTGGCTGTATTTACGTTGGCTTCAGTGGAGCAAGAGTGAGGAGCTGCTGATAGCATCTCAGGGCCCGGGCAGCCTCCAGAGAGATAGGGCTTGTACTTCTCCAGCATGGGTGGGCTCACTCACACACATGCGCAGACACATGTGTGTGTGTGTGTCATTTGTCCATTAGCCCCCTTGAAACAGACACTCACATGTGGACATTCTATCAGGAGAAGGCGTTAAGGGAAGGGGTGTGTGTGGGGAGTAGGGGTTCTGGCCAAAGGAGGCAGTGAGTGTCTCAGACTCTGACATCTGGGGAGGGACGCAGAGATGTGGATGCTGCAAGACGAGAAGCTTTGGCAGGCCAGAGCACTCTGATTGTAGAAAAGTCTTTTCATGCTGCCTCCCAGCTAGTGCCTACTTCCCACAGCCCTGGGGTCTCAGGACTCTCCTCTCTGCCACCCCATGATGGCCAGCCATCTTGTCTTGCCTAGCTGCAGGGACCCCATCCGCACTGAGCGCTCTGGGACTCCTGTGCCTGGGGTTCAGGAGCTGGTCTTAGGGGTGCACTCTGAGTGCGCCCCCTGGGGACTGTGGGACAAGGCAGGCAGCACTGAGAGACCCTCAGACCTGTGAAAGGCTCTGTGGGGAAGTGGGTGTTGGCTTCCTCTGGACCTGTGGAAACTGGGGCTTCTGAGTCATCCTGCAACTTGGAAATTTTGTTTCTTGTGGAGGGGGTGGGGTGGGGGTGGTG
>NW_011495071.1:15433480-15436195 GCF_000754665.1 Bison bison bison
TTGGAGGTAAATTGGTCTACAGGCTTCCCTTGTGGCTCATCTGGCAAAGAATCCGCCTGCAATGCAGGAGACCTGGGTTCAATCCCTGGGTTGGGAAGATCCCCTGGAGAAGGAAAAGGCTACCCACTCCAGTATTCTGGCCTAGAGAATTCCATGGACTGTGCAGTCCATGGGGTCGCAAAGAGTCAGACACAACTGAGTGACTTTCACTTTCAAATTGCTTTACAATGTTGTGTTGGTTTCTGCCGTACAACAACGTGAATCGATCATAATTACATGTATATCCCTGTCTCTCTTGAGCCTCCCTCCCCTCCCTGCATCCCACCCCTGTGGGTTGTCACAGAGCACCGGGTTGGGCTCCCTGGGTTATGCAGCAGCTTCCCACTGGCTATCTATTTACACGTGGTCGTGTATACATGTCAATGCTACTCTTCAATCTGTCCCAGCCTCTCCTTCCCCCGCTATGTCCACAAGTCCACTCTCTACATCTGCGTCTCCGTTCCTTCCCTGCAAACAGGTTCAGAGTGAAATAACACACAGGCTTCCGAGTCAGGCCTGGCTTCCATCTTGCAAACACAGGCACCGACTCTGGCTTATATTTGGGTAAAATGGAGATGTCTTAAAGCGTGTTGGGAAATTTGCAGAATCTGGGCCAGAGCTCCTGACCTGGAGGGCGCCCCCGCCCCGCAAGGCAGGAACAACACCCAGATGGCTTCTCAGAACCAACTGGTCTGGTCACTTCAGGGTGCTGCCTCTGCCGCCGGCACTGTGTCACCGCCAGCGCCCGTAATGTCCCAGAATCTCCACCCAGCTCCCCTAGAAGCTGGGTGCGGTGGCTGTTGCACCCTAGCTGGAACGGGCTCCAGGCAGCGTCTGCTTTGTTGCATCATTTTCTTTCGATTCAAAGGTTCAAAGTTTGCTGTGGGTGAGTCCGGTCAACAGAGTGAGGTCACGGGCTTGAACTCTGGCTGCAAGGAGGATGGGAAAGTGGAGGTGGGGTGGGGGAGGATCTGGCTTCCATATGAAGGTGGTCTCTGACCTGGACTTGGAGTGGGGAATTCCACCAGCACATAGATGTGTTCAAAGATGGCAAATGACTACTGCAGAGATGTGCGGAGCCCAGCTCAAAAGAGTAGAATGGAGGGTTTTTCTTTCTTGTCTCTTTTCTTTTTTTCCTTCCCAAGAGCGGGGACAGTAAGCCTGGCATCCACAGACGCTTCGGCTCTCCCTCGTTTTCACACAGCTCCTCTGCCAAAACCTGCAGTCAGGTGGTGTCCCTGCCTCTTTACCCCGGAAACTGCTCCTGTCCCTGGGGAAGACGTTTGGCCCCAGCTCCCATCCGGCAGCTCAGGGATGGCCACAGGGTCTGTCTGATGTGCCCCCGGAGTAGCTGAGCTGCAGCTGGCTCCCTCCCCAGATGACACCTACAGCACACGTACCTGGCCTGGGTGAACATTCATCTCTCCCGAGGATAGCTTAATCTGATCTTCCATGGAGAAGGGCTATGCACCCTGTTAGCTTGCCTTTGACCCCTCTACAGTGCCCTGTGTCCAGGGTGGACCCTTCCCTCACTGGCTCACATAAGGAGAGTTGGTGTTCTGGCTTAGCATGAATTGCTCTGGGTCTGGTGGCATGGCTGGGGTTGGGGAAATGGGGGTATGGCATGGGACATGTCTGGGGACCTGGCATGGAACTGAACACATCAGAACACACACCCCTCCAGAAACCCCCCGGTGACATAATCTTTCCCCTCAGTTATTTCACTGTTCCACCACACACACTAATGTGTTGTTTTTTAAGACAATGTATTAGTGTATTTTAAATTTCAGAATAGGAATGTCCTTGTTGTTTTTCTATTGTAAAAGTAATGCACACTTTATAAAAAGTCATATATATATAAATGTCATATATATATATAAAGTCATATATATATATATATATATATATACACATATATAAATCTGTATGCTAGAAACTGGAGAGTCTTCTTATACGGAATGTAGAGATAACCATTATTAAAAGGTTTTTTAAATCTACATATATAAATATACTTATATGTAGAGCTAAGGTTGAAATGAGTGTGCAAATGGAAAGAGATCCCAATATGGTATTGATTTTAAAAAGTCAGTTGACAGGAGACTCTGCCTTGCTTCATACCAGAGGCAGAGAGAACTAGGAAGACTGTCTACTGGATACTCAGCCTCAGGCTGACTGGTCAGGCACAGTACGAAGCCGGGCCTGAGCAGCGATTGTGTTTTTAGCACAGTTTTTCCTGGGATCTGGTAGCCAGAGGGCCCAGGGATCATGTCCACTGTCACCCCCTATGGAAGGAGGTGAAGTGGGGAGAGGGTACCCAGGCTCTGAGGGGTCTGGCCTGGGTCCCCCCTGGCACGCCTTCTCCCCTGACCAGACTGCCTAGGGGTCGGGGGAGCTGCTTCTCCCTGGAGATCCAGAGGAGGAAATGGCTAGGCATGCTGACCTCCCAGACCCTGTGGTCCCCTAGGGCATTCATAGCTCCAGAAGTCAGCCTGGGATGTTTCACGGGGCCCTGGGGCAGAACAGAAGCAGACCGGTAGCAACTGCTCACTGATTAGCACCCAGTTTTCTACTCAGCAGTCACTGAACATCTGCAGAATGAATGAATGAATGAAGGATAATCTTCATCAGCTCTAACTGTGTTTCTGAGTCTCAGGGCATCTCCCCAACCTGTCCCAT
>NW_011495071.1:15436295-15446803 GCF_000754665.1 Bison bison bison
CAGGAGGTAGAGCAGTTCCTAGGAAACCACAATCCTAGCCTCACAGAACTTGGGCCTTCTGAGGAGGTTGGCCCTGCTGAGGTCACCTGTCCTGTCCCCTCCTCTGAAGGCCTCTGACCTGTGACTGCAGCTCTCTGAGGAGAGACTTTTCCCGACCCAGCTTCCCACGGGGATGTGACTACTTGCCCAGTGCAGAGGGAAGCTACTCTGTGCACGTGTGCGAACAGGCCAGCGACCTGGAGGTGGCAAGGCTCTGCCCTGGGGACCCCTCCTCTTCATAATTCAGGGCTGTGGTGGGCTAGGGTGAAAGGCATCTCTCACAGTCTTGGGGTCTGAGGTGGATCCCCAAGATTTCCCTCTTCTTGGGGGAGGATCTTCAGGTCCCCTGCCCACGCCCCTGGTCGCCCTCCTCTGGTCTCGCTCAATAGGGTTCTTTTCTCTACCTCTTCTCCTCGCTCCCATCTCTCTTCCCCTCCCCATGGTTCCCAGAACTAGGACCCAGGCCGCCAGCTGCAGCCTGTCCAGGTTTCCTATCGGATTATGAAGCTTAACATTTTTGTGAAGGAAGAAGAAAGCCGTCCCTCTGGGAAGCGATAAGAACATTCCATCCTCCTCTGGCTCCAGGGAGCCTGGGAAACAATCACCAAAGGGAGAGAGACTCCCCAGGGACAGGCTCTCCTGCACGGGCAGGGCCGCCCTCTGCTGGCTCCCCTTCCCTTCCGCCCTGCGTCCTCCTCTCTCAGGATCCCTGGCCAGGCAGTGGGCCTGAGGTGGTGGGCAGACCTGAGGCCCCTAGAACCAGGTGCCGCTACCTAGTGGGCTTCTTCTCAGCCCGGAGCTGCCCCTGGGAACCTTGGGCACTAGCTCTCTTGAGGGCAAGCTGTACAATCTGGGAGGAAGGAAGCTTCCACCAAGAGGAGCCCCAGAAGAGGCCGCCATGGAGGGGGTTAGTTAGCAGTGGGCAGGTGGGCCCCCCACTGGGGTGACCTAGAGCCCATGAAGCGAGACGCTGAGTCAGTCTCTTGATGGTCTGGGGGCCTGCAGAAGGCCCTGTGGTTGGCATACTGATGGGGAATGGGGACTTTGCCCAAGCAGTGCTCCTTCTGCCCCCTGTCATCTCTCTCTGTCCCTCCCTCTCCCTGAAGGGACAACATTCACCAAAGCCCACTGGGACCCAGGCGCTATAGGAGAGACAAGGCTGGTCGCGCCTTCCCTTCTTTCCTTCCTCAAGGAGGACATGCCACTGCTTCGGCGCCTTTGCACTTCTCTGTCCTCAGCTTCTCTTCCTTCAGAATCCCCACCGCCTCACTTATATGAGCTCTTTGAACGTTACCTTCTCAGCGAGGCCTCCCTTGCCTCCTTGTCTCAAATGGCAAGTTGCCGTCACCCACAAGAATGCCTATCCCCCTTCTCTCAGCATTCACTACTATATAATATACATTTTACTTATCAAGTATACTTTTTGTCAGTCTCTTCCCACAAAAACTGGTGTTCCCAGAAGGCAGAAATTATCACCTGCCTCCCTTGCTTCAGTGACGAGAAGAAAGTCTCAGAGTACACTGTATGGATCAGTGACCTGGCAGGAACCAAGGGGGCCCCCACCAAACATAGGGGGAAAAGTGGGGAGTGGGCTTTGAAGAGAATGTAATGACGGGACTATTTATAAACCTTTATCAACCGTGTGCATGGTTAACTGGAACAAACAAGGATGTGAAGCGCCCAGCACTAGCCACAGCAGGGTCCTCCCCAGCCCCACATGAGAGAAGAGCTGCCAGACAGACCAGTGCCCTCGTCCGAGTGCCACCCAGTCAGACAGGGGTCTCTGGAAGCCAAAGAACAAGGGTACCTGGATCATACAGTCCAGGTCAGGCCCCTGGGACCCTGGGTGGGGTACAGCCTGGACCTGGAAGAGCACCTGAGAAGATCTGCACACAATAAATACGTGTAGAATACATGAATGGCTGTCCTTAAGAAGCCCACATGTTGGTGGAGAAGACACGCTCACCCTTCCACTCATTGTCCTCATTCATGTGTTTATGCATTCGTTCATAGAAGGCAGAGCTGTTGAGCACTGGCTGGGTGTTTGGATCCATCAGACAGCAGCGCAGAGACAGTCCCAGCCCCCTTGAAACCCACCCCTGGGAGGGGCTTGCTGGAAAGAGGGACACAGAGGGTGAGTCCCCACATGCCTTCCCTGTCCACAGTTCACGGCCTGGTTACCTGGGTCAGGGTGCCGCGGACCCAGTGCAGGACGGGGCAGGTAAGAAATCCTCGGGTTCCTTGGGGAACCTGTTAAGTCAGGCCCAATTGGGTGGAGGCACTGGGTGTGGGGAGACAGCATTTGTCATTTGTTTTTCTAAACCCTGGGGATTTGAAGCTAGGTGAAGAGGAGGTCACCAAGGAGGGCAGTCTGCGGGCCCTCTAATCCTGCAATCACTCACGCCAGGGGCACTCCCTGTGCCAGGGCTCCCTCCGGCACTTGACCTCACTTAATCTCAGTGACTGACGGCCCTGTGAAGTCGTTATTCTGCCCAATTGACTGTGGAGGGAACGGAAGCACAGAGAGGTTAAGCGACTTGCCCAAGCTTCCACAGCTACTGTGTGGTGGAGGTGGCATTCGAACCCTGGTGACTGCTGTCTGGAGCCCACACTGCCGTCCTCTGTGCAGAGATTTTTTTTTTTTTGGTTATCCATTTTTAAAAATTAATTAATTTATTTTACTTGGAGGCTAATCACTTTACAATATTGTAGTGGGTTTTTGCCATACATTGACATGAATCAGCCATGGGTGTCCATGTGTTCCCCATCTCGAACCCCCCTTCCCACCTCCCTCCCCATCCCAGTGCAGAGATCTTTGATGGGAGGTCCATTCTGGGGGAGAGTGGCAGTCATCTGAAGGTCCGGGGACACTCGTGGTGACTCACCATGAGTCTCCCCAGACCTTCTCCATCTGGGGAAGGGAGGAGCCTTGTCAGAGACCAGGGTAAGCTGCAGGCCGGGTGTTCCTTGAGGCCAGGTGAGGCAGGGCTGACAGGTCCTGGAAGCCACCCTCACCTTCATCACCATGGCCACCTTCTCTTTCTTTCACACCTGTCTGCAGTGGCTCCTCCCTGGCCGCCCAGCCTGCTGTCCCACCCTTGACTTGTGGAGTGCTCTCCACACCAGGTTTCCAGAACTCCAGCATTGTCGTGTCACGCCCTCTACTCCTGCCTTTCAGCTGCTCTTATGACACCAGGATAAAATGTCCAACTTTCTCCCCTGGGCCTGGAGGCTCTGCGTGACCTTCCCTGGCCACCTCACCAGCTTTATTTCTGGCCATTTCCTCCTTGACCTCTTCATTCCAGCCCCCTAGGCTTCTTGCTGGTTCTAGAACACACCGTGTCCTTCTGGTCTGGGGACCGTTCCACTTATCGTGCCCCTTGGGGGTACTGTGTTCTCAGAATACCCCACTCCATCAGGCACATCAGTTCCCAAGGCCTTTCCTGAAATGCATGTGCCTCCCCTCACTCAGACCCTTTTCATTCCTGTATCTGAGGGATTATGTGTTTTCTTTCTGGACTTTATCACTGTCTGAAATGAGCTTTTTTAATATATTTATTTCGTGTCTTTCTTCCCCCATTAGAATAAAAGCCTCTTGAGAGGAGGAAATATGTGTTTTGGTTAGTGTTGTATCTTCAGTGCCTAGAACACTGTCTAGTGTACAGGATATGCTAAATAAATAATTCTTGAATCAGAACTTGCTCTGTCATTTCTCACCGTGGGGCCTTCAGACACACTGATTCTGCCACCTTCTTCCTGCAGTTTAACTCCGGTGAACTTTAGTTTTGAGCTCAAAGCCCACTTCCTCAGGGCGCCTTCTCCAGCTTCCCCGACACACCAGCCCTGCCCTCACACCCGGCTTGCCTGCTGTCTCAGAGCCCTGGACTTCTGTGCCTGCGCCTCATTCTTGCTCCTTACTAGGTGACTGTCTCTCAGCAGTAGAGAGCAGACTCCACAAGGCCAGGGACTGTGCTGGTTTGTTTACTTCGGTATCTCTGGTGCTTCACACTGAGCCTGGCACACAGTAATAGCTGCTCCACGGTTATACGTTCAGTCATTGAGGGGACAGCTGGGGCCCTCATGTGCCCATCAGAGTGAGGGCACAGGCCTCTTCCAGTCACTTCTAACTTGAAAAGTCCAGATAAGCCTGGCAGGAATTTTCATACATGTGATCTCAATCTTTCCAACACATCCATAAGTAGGTATTGTGATCTTCCTTTATAGACAGAGACAGAGGCTTGGGGAGGTTAAGGAAACTCCCCAAGATTACCCATCCGAGAGTAGCAGAGCTGGGACTCAAACCCAGACCTCCTGAATTGAGAGCTTTTCCCAGGGGTCTCTGGGAGAGAGTAAGCTGCAAGGTAGATTCCAGGCAAGGCTGGAGGTACCCCGTCTCCCCCAGGTTCTTCCCTTCTCTTACAGCCTGTATTAGATTTCTGATACTGCATAGCAGATTATCCCAAAACTTAGTGGCAATTATTATCTCACTGTGTCTGCAGGTCAGGAATTTGGGTGCAGACTCACTGGGTCCTTCGCTTCTGGGTCTCTCATGAGCTGCCATCCCAGTGCTGCCTGGCACTGCAGTCATCTGAAGGCTCAATTGGGGAAGAACCCACTCCAAGCTCCTCTGTGTGGTTGTTGGCAGGATTCCATTCTTGCTGCCTCTTGGCTGAAGACGGTCCCCTGTTGCAGGGGCCTCTCCAACATGGCAGCTCAGTTCATCAAAGCAAGCAACCCAGAGAGGCAGGAGTGCTGGAGAAATGGAAGCCGGTCTTAATAATGAAATCCTGGACGTGGTGTCTCAGCACAGTCTGCTGTACCCTGTCATGAGGAGCATGTACCTAGGTTCAGCCACACCCAGGGGAGGGGATTACACGAGGGTATAAACACCAGAGGCAGGGGTCACTGGGAGCCGTGCCAGAAGCTGCCACCACACAGCCTGTTCTCTTTCGGCTGCTCTCAGATCGCAAATTCCTGCAGGGCAGCTGACATCATGTTCACGAGCACCCGTGGGATGCCGCGTGCCTTCATTCATTTACCATCTCACTCATTTGACAGACATTTGCTCCCTACCTACTGTGTGCAAAATCTTGATTGCTGGAGTGACAAAACTGAATAAGGCTCATTTTCTGCCTTGAAAGAGACAGATGTGTAAAGAAATAAGTGACATTTAGTGTCTGCTACGTGGAGACTCTGGGAAAGAATAGGGCTAATGCTCTTTGAGCACTGACTGTGTATAAGCATCAGTTTAAACACTTTATAAGTATTATCTCTTTTAATGCTTACAGCAACCTGTGAGGTAGCTACTATTATTAGCACTCCATTTTGTAGAAAAAGAAACCGAAGTACAAAAAAAAGAGGGGTGAATGTAGCTGGCAAGGCAGGGCTAGGGCTCCACCTGGGCAGTTTGGCCCCTGAGTCCATACACTGAGTCCGTGTGTCATCTCGTCTCGTGCAAGACGAGCTCCGCGAGCAGTCCTTGTAAAGGAACGACAGGTGTTGGGGACCATCCTTGGGACCAGTTCTTTCTTGTTCTTCAAGAGCAATATGCAGACAGATCCTTTTCCACGGGCCTTGATGAAGCTGCCTGCTGGCATATCTGGGGTGGGAAGAATGACTGGGAAGACCACTCGGCAAGCTGGGGAAGAGAGTTGTTTTGGTTTAAAAGATTGACATTTTAATAAACTGCTCTTAATTAACAGCACTTTGAAATTCTGAGTGGCGTGCTCTCCATCTTAAAACAGGCAGGCGGGTGGCTTCTTAGAGAACACGATGCTTGTGGGTGATCTCCCTTTTTGAAACAAACCCAGACCCTCCAGTCACAATTTATTTTTCATTCCAAAAATGATCTTTACTGCAAATGTTGCTTTGGTTCGAGTGAATTAGAAATCCTTATTACACAGGCAGGCACTTCAAACAGTGCCCGGCTCTCTGCGCCGGCTGTGGCATCAAAGACTCGGCTGGAATCTCTGATTACCACCCAGGCTGTGGGCCACTCGGGAGCAGGCGGCATCTGAAACGGGGCTCCGGCTAGTGGGAGTAGTGGGTTTGGGGATCCCAAAAGCCAGGCAGCCTCCATGCCAGGCAGCCTCCATGCCAGGCTTGGAGCTTCCAAGTTCAGGGGCTTGGAGGGGTTGCTGTGGTCAGAAGAGGTGGAGAATGGCATAGTTGCCCTTGACTGAGCACCTACTGATGTCCCAGATGCCTGCTAGGAACTTTTTCATGCATTTGTGCTGTGCTAATTTGCTTCAGTCATGTTAAACTCTTTGTGACCCTATGGACCATAGCCGCCAAGCTCCTCTCTCCATAGGATTCTCAAGGTAAGAATACTGGAGTGGGTTGCCATGCTCTCCTCCAGGGGATCTTCCCGACCCAGGGGTCAAACCTGTGTCTCTTACATCTCCTGCATTGGTGGGCAGGTTCTTTAACACCAGCTCCACCTGGGAAGCCCTTTTCATGCATTATCTCATTTAAAATTTCTGACGGCCACCTACTGTAATTGTTGTGATGGTTTAAGAGAGCTTGAGAAACAATACTCCTCTTTACCTCACTTATTCTGAACCAACTGAAGTAAGACAAAAGAGTGATGCAAATGAGAGATCAGTATCAAGCTTACCACTGATACCATACTTACTACTGATATTAAATATCCTGCTTACTACCAATATTTTAAGCTGGTGTTACAGAAGGTGCCTGGTATTTGCAGGCAAGCCAGGTTTGTAATTCTGAAGCTCACAGTTATCTAGTTCCTTCCCCGTAAACATGCACGCTATGTTGGGACAGGTTGCATGGGGGTGGGGGAGTGGAGCACTGATCTCCAAATTGTTAAGAGAAGAGAGAAAATACAAGCTGCCTCTTCAGGTAAAGAGATGCTGAGGGAGCTTGGCCACGTTAGCCCTACCAAATTCACCAGAGAATTCCTTCTCACTCTTTAATGTCAGGTGAGAGAGGGAACTGGGAACCTCTCCACAAGCAAGGAAACATCACACCTCTACCACCCAGGCCCTTGGGATTATTTTCTTTGTTCTACAGGTAGACAGGGCTTCCCTGATGGCTCAGATGATAAAGAATCTGCCTGCAAAGCAGGAAACCTGGGTTCAATTCCTGGGTTGGGAAGATGCTCTGGAGAACGGAACGGTTGCCCACTCCAGTATTCTGGCCTGGAGAATTACATGGACTGTATAGTCCATAGCGTTGCAAAGAATCAGACACGACTGATTGATTTTCACTCCACAGGTAAAGAAGGAGCTTCACGGCTCTCCAGTTGGTAGGAGGTGAGGCTAAGATTCACGCTGCTTGATCTGCTGGTCCTATTCTAACTTCCCTTCTTGACTTTGAGCTCCTCAAGTTCAGGGTTGTGTCTCATGAATTTAGTGTCCTTAGGAGCTGGCACAGGGTCCAGCTCAGGGCAGGCTTCAGGCAATGTCTTTGAAGTGAACAAAACAGATTCATCCTTTCATTCAGCAACATGCTTTGTCTCTACTGGGTGCTGTTATCACTATTGGTGCCATTAAGCTGGTGGAGTGGGGAACAGTGGCCCCCTGCCCCAAAAGATACATCCTAGTCTCTGGAAACTGTGAATGTGATCTTATTTGGAAAAAGGGTCTTTGCAGATGTCATTAAGGATCTTGAGATGATGTCATACCTGATGATGACCTGAAAAGTAAAACTGTTAGTCACTCAGTCATGTCCCCATGGACATGTAGCTACCCCATGGACTGTAGCCCTTCTGGCTCCTCTGACCATGAAATTCTCTAGGCAATGGAGTTAGTTGCCATTCCCTTTTCCAGGGGATCTTCCTGACCCAGGGATCAAACCCAGGTGTGCAGCATTGCAGGCAGATTCTTCACCATCTGAGTCACCAGGGAAGTCCACGATGACTTGGGTGGGCTCTAAATCCAATGACAGCTGTCCTTGTAAGAAACAGAAGAAGCAGCAGGAAAAGAGAAGGCATATGAAAAAGGAGCAGGGATTGGAGTGATGTGGCCACAAGCTAAGGAACACCTGGACCCACCATTGGCCAGAAGAGGCGAGGAACGATCCTCTCTTAGAGACTTTGGAGGGAGCAGGGCTCAGTTGGCACTTTGATTTTGGACATCTGGTCTCCAGAACCATGAGGGGATAACTTTCTGTTGTTCTAAGCTCTCTAGTTGATGGTAACAGAGTGCCATCCAAGCAGCCCTAGGAAATGACTACACTGGCACTAGAGAACAGAAAGATGGCTTGGCCCCTCTGCCTCTCTCCCGACATGCAAGGGGGCGGCTGGCCATCTCATCGGGGCCTAGATCAGAACCACTTTTCTCTGGAGGTGCTGGCTCCCCAAGCTCAGGCACGGGGGCAGGAAACCTCTCATCAACCTGGACGGCATTGTTCACAGCATGTTGCTGAATCACATAAAAGAAAGAGAAAATGAGCAGTCGGACACGCACAGACCCTCAGACCAAACCATGGAGACATGGAGGCTAGTGTGTCTGGTTAGACTAGTGACTTTTCTCTGTAACTGGTGCCATTCCCCACATTGTGATCTCTTGGTGTCTGAAAAGGAACGTCAGAGAATTACTAACTGTTTTTGAGGGGACTTCCAGAGCCACCAGCATTTCTCAGCATCATTCTTACCAAGGAGATATCCAGTTGCTGTCTGGCTGCCTCAGAATCAGAGCAGACAGGCCCCCTCCTGGGGTTCCTCTTTCGAAAGTGCTTCTCTGCAGGGGACACACACCTGCCTCCCCCTCCTACATACTTTCACTCTCATTTCACAGATAGAGAAATTGAGTCTTGGCAACTTCCTAGGGTCACACACACTGCTGTCATTTAGTCACTCAGTCATATCCAACTCTTTGCGACCCTATGGACTGTAGCCCACCAGGCTCCTCTGTCCATGGGAGTCTCCAGGCAAGAATATTGGAGTGGGTTGCCATTTCCTTCTCCAGGGGATCTACCTGACCCAGGGATGGAACCCGCGTGCCCCGCATTGCAGGCAGATTCTTTACAGCTGAGACACCAGGGAACCCCAGGGTCACATGTATAGTATGTGCTAAATCCAGTCTTCTGAGAGATTAGGAAACCGCAACTCCCTGCCTTGGCCATGAGAGGAATCAAGCACGGGGCACTGGTGTATGTGGTTGTTACTACAAACACTGCTCAGGAGCCCCATTGTTGACTAACACGCCCTGTTGTAGCTACTGACCCAGGGCTTAGCTGTGCTCCTTAGAAAACCAGGCAGGTTACCCAATGTGTGGTTTTCTCTCTACACCTCTGTGGATGCATGCTTTTGGGGCGGAAGTTTGATCAGAACATTTCCTGAGTTTTGGTCTCCTGGGTCCACTCGCAAGGAAGTGTTCTGCCTGATGTGGATGGTTCATCTAAGACCTCCTGGCTCTTTCAAGGTAACCTTGGATATACTACATATCAATACGTTTCAAAATACAAATGTAATTAGTTAGGGGTATTGGGAACATAAGGATTGTATTTAAGTTTGAATTCTGGCTGGTGAATCTCCCTCCTTCCAGCTGGGCTGTTGGCTTTGTTACACACAAAGAAAAGGAATGATCCCTACTGCTGGGCCATGTGAGCTGGGCCATGCCTGATGCCCCCCTGCAGACGCCTGGTAAAGTAGGGGTGGGACATTGGTGCAACCTCTTTCCCTCCATCTAAGCTCAGAACCGAACCTCATCACTGGCCAGGCACCTTATCCAAGTGAGGGCATCTGACAGCAGAGTGCTACATGGAGGAGTCCTCCACAAGCTGTTACCCTTCTGCAACGAAAGTGAGCATCGTATGGAGAATGTAAATCAACACCCTGCTTTCTTCATCAAGACAGCCTTGCTGGGAAAAACGTCAGCCGAGCTAAACGGTGCGCTTAGTGACATTGTGCTTGCGTTCAGGTGCAGGTCCTAATCTCCTTGCCGACCAGTGAAAACCAGTTCACAGACTGACACTGGTCCAAGGACCACATGTTAGAGGCCCTGCTGTAACACAGAAGCGGAGACTGGGTGGGGGGTGGCCCATGTGGTCAGGTCTCTCCAGGGAGTGATCCTGCTGATCAGGAAACACAGCCCATCTAGGATTAGAAGATGTCCTATTGGCGACAGGGAGTGAGGAAAAGGCTGGTTGGAGGGCTGGAGAGAGGGATGTAGGCTTTCCCTTCCCCCACAGATATTTCTTTTATTCGTGCAATAAAGCCTTAGCAACAACAACAAATGAATTTCTGGCAATCGTACTGTCACACTTACATGTTCTTACTTTTTACAGCTCTTGATAAATATAACAGCGGAAGGCCTGCAGGCATTCCAGCCTTCCTGGAAAATGTGAAGATTTGTTTCCAGGGCGGTGGGACACAGATTTCTGGATTGGCAAGGTCCCTGAGAAGGCTGAGATGCACAAATCTAAACCAATTCTTTCACTGGTCAGAACCTTACTATTAATTGACCAGAAGCCTGGGGACCCAAGAGACCAGAGAAAGGTCTGGG
>NW_011495071.1:15446903-15493975 GCF_000754665.1 Bison bison bison
GGGGGAGGCAGGGAGCTCCCCCTGCCACTGACCAGAGTGGCCAGACTTTAAGGGGCTGGGGTGCATGAGCTTGTGTCCTGAGAACATACAGTGATACTCTTGGGGGCTGGGGTCCTGTTATACAGACAGGCCCTGTTGTGAGCTGGCCAAGAGCGAGAAGAGAGAGAGGTCCTGGGGTTGCCTTGAGTTCTCACCTGTTTGCACTCAAGCTGGTCTTGAAAGAGTCCCAGAGAGGACGCAAGTTGCCAACCGGCTGAGGAATGAGCCTGAGTGCTCAAGGAAGCCTCAGAGGGAGGTGGCTGCGGCTGGGCTCTGCCTAGCAGCGCTTGGCTGCCCAAGGAGCTCAGTTAAACAGATTCTAATACAGCACTTACCTCCTGGGTGCCTCTTTTGTGATGGGCTCTGCAGGGGACACAGAGCTGAGTGGTGTACACCCGCCTAAAGCCATACTAATGAGAGCTAATACGAAGTGTTTACCACATGCAGCGCTTCTGCCCCGAGCTGGATGCGTTACCTAGTTTAAGTCTCCCGGCACTCCTCAGAGGAGGTGTTGTATTATTCCCTTTGGATAATTCTGAAAACTGTCAGTTTCAACAGCTGAGACTTGGTGACCTGCCTGAGGTCCCCAGCTGGTGAGGATGGACCTGGGATTTGACCTCTACGGTCAGGCTCCAGATCAGTGGTTTTGATTTTGGTGGCCCCTTTGTGTCACCTGGAGAGCTTTTAAAACATAACCATTCCTAGATCTCTCCTTAAACCAATAAAATCAGAATCTCTGAGGGGGAGATCGGGCATTGATGTTTAATAACTCTACCCCCAGGCTGCGCGTCTTCTGCCACGACTGAAACCAGTTTTCCCAGAGCCTGTGGACTTAACCACTGTGAGGCCCTGCCCCGGCCATGCCCATCTCTGTGCATCATGAGGACTCCTGAGCTTTCGCTTTTTCCCACTGGACCATGCTGGCCCCAGACAGTGGCTTGCACAGAGGTCTCTGATACAGGGAGGCCCATCACAGTGTCATAAGAGAGGTCCCCTTCCAGCAGGGAAGAATCAGTAACTGCTTCATGTTGAAGGCAAAAGATTTTGGAGAAGGGTCCGAGGTTGAAGAAGATTCTGGAACTTAGCAACGGCCTCAATTTTTGTTTATTCATATGAATTCAATTCCCTAGGTACTGGGGAGCCATGGAGGGGTTTTGAGTGTGGTAGTGACCCCATCAGAAAACCATCTACTTGCTGAAGCCCCTGCAGTTCTTGCTATACCCTCTTGCTCCAGTGGGAAGCTGGGAAATGGAATTGGCTGAGGAATTTTTTGAAAAATTAGGATGTAAAACACATATCAGCAAAAACCATCCTCTTGTTTCTGCTCACTTCCCTGTCCACACTAGTAATGCCAGTCTCCCAGGCCACACTCCTCTTGGCCTCTGTCCCCACAGTTTATTCTGCCTGGAAGTCCCTTTCCTGTTTGTAGGTCATGTAAATACATTTACATTTATACTTCAAAACCTGCTCCCAAAGCTTAGGAACCCTCCCAGGATAGACTTAACCCTTTCCTCCTCAGCCCTCCTAGACCATGGACATAGTTCCAGGGCTGTGCAAGTTACCTAGCCATTCTAATTGTCTACCTATCTGGCTCCCTGCTAGACTGTGAGCTCCTTACTCAGAGTGCCCAGCCTGTAATAGGTGCTAAAATCCCTCTCAGGTCGAATTTATCTCCAAGGACAGGAGTTTTGAAAAAGCAGAATTTTAGGAACCACCCCAAAACCTCATCTGTAAACTCCTCTTGGAACATCTCTTTCCTTCCTGTCTGCCACACTCAGCAATTTTCCTTATTATCTTCACTGCCTAGAACCAAAGGATTGTCTCAGAAGGTTTCTTTTGAAAGACAAAAGGATTATCTTCGATTTTGGTATCAATAGCTTCCTGACAGCCATGCACCACTGAGCCCAGCCTAGCTTGTCAGATTAGCTTTACCAGGTCCTGGAAAAAAAGTGACACAGATGTGATAAGTCGTTTTATTGTTTTGTTTGCTTGTTTCAGTTGAAGTATAGTTGGTTTATGATGTATTATTTTCTGCTGCACAGCAAAGTGAATCAGCTATATGTATACGTACCTCCCCTCTTTTTGGATTTCTTTCCTGTTTAGGTCACCACAGAGCACTGAGTAGAGTTTTCTGAGCCATACAATCATTTCTCGTTATCTATTTAATACACAGTATCAGTGAGTGTATATGTGTCAATCCCAATCTTCCAATTCATCCCACCCCACCAGCCTTCTCCCTGGTGTCCGTATGTTTGTTGTTTACATCTGTGTCTCTCTTTCTGTTTTGCAAGTAAGATCACCTGCACCATTTTTCTAGATTCCACATACATGCGTTAATATACTATATTTGCTTTCCTGACTGACTTCACGCTGTGTGAGGTCTCTAGGTCCATCCACATCTCTACCAATGACTCAGTAAGTTTTGAAAGAGCAGGGAGGGGAAAGGGCTAGGCCAGGGTCCAGATGGATGGGGGTGCTTGTCACTGCAGCCGGGGGAGCCTCGTGGGCAGGTTTATGGGGCTGCCAAACGGCCAGAGGGAGGCCATCGACTATGTGAGTGTAGATGAATAGAGGAGAGACGGGGGCTTTAGGACGAACAAGAGCCCTCTGGCAGGAAGGGGAGGGGAACCTTGGGGACTCATGAGCTGGCATTGTTCAAATAGGTCGGGACCTTAATGCAGTGTAGAGTGTGTGCCCCTAAGCACGTGTACAAGTGAGAGCAACCAGTTCTCCCCCACAGGCTCTGAGCAGACCCAGGCTCCCAGGCCCAGCCAAAGAAGGGATTACTTTCTGGTTTAGTAGATTAAATGCTGAGGTTTCTGTGAATTAAACCCCAAAGCAGCTTTGGAATGTTTTCACTATCTCCACTGAGAAAATGAGATCTTTTTCATCTGGTAACACAGGGATAATAATACCCAGATCCCTGGGCTAGAGTGAGGATTAAATGAGATCCTGTACGTCAAAGCCCCGGCCTGTGCCTGGGACACAGCGAGGCCCCAGTAAATGGTGCTTCTCAAGTGAACCAGCGCTCAGGGCTCTGGCTAGAGGCAGGCCTGAAATGAGTTTTATTCCTTAAAGAAGCAGCAGTGCCTGCCTTTTCCTTGGCGTCTTTCAGCTTTTGAGCTTCATGGTCCTGGGGTAGCTCAGGCTCAGGGTCAAATATGGGTTCTTTCCCAGTCTGTCTGCATCCTGGTGTAAGACCTGAAGCAAATTCTGTAATGTCTCTGAGCCCCAGTTGCCTCTTAACAATACAACTTACCTTCTGGGGTTGCTGAAGGATTTGATGATCTCATCTGCCCCTTACTCAGCTCCCAGCCTCCGCCCTCGACCCCCTCCAGACTGTTCTCCACAGAGAGGCCAGATAAACCCTATCAAACTGAAATTGGAACTTGTTTTCTCAAGCACACATCTCAGAGAGTTTAGGATAAAATCTGAAGTCCCCACCATGGACTGGCAGGCCCTATGCGATCTGCCATCTGCCTCCGTTCATCCCTAGTTAGTCTGCTTCTGCACTTGGCCAGCAGCAACCTTCCTTTCTCTCCCTAAACAGAGCAGGCTCCTGCCCCAGGGAATCTGTGCATGTGTTCCCTCTGCCTGAATGCCTTGCCCCCATGCGTGTGTGCTAAGTTGCATCTGTTGCATTCGATTCTTTGCGACATTTTGGACTGTAGCCCACCACGTTCCTCTATCCACGGTATTCTCCAGGCAAGAATACTGGAATGGGTTGCCATTTCCTCCTCTAGGAGATCTTCCTGACCCAGGGATCAAACCCACATCTATTATGCCTCCTGCATTGGCAGGTGGGTTCTTTACCACTAGCGCCACCTAGGAAGCCCTCAGAAAACAGATAGAGCAAAGCTTGTCTCCACCATTGATTAAACTTGGCTGAAATCTCTCTGTCACCTCCTCCTAGAGACAACTCCTGCTTCTCTCTCTTAAGCAGCATTCTGAGGCTTTCTCAATTCCCCTGTGTGCGTATGCATGTGTGTGTGTACTCAGTCAGTCGCGTCCTAGTCTTTGTGACCCCATGGACTGTAGCCCGCTAGGCTCCTCTGTCCATGGAATTTTCCAGGCAAGAATATCGGAGTGGGTTGCCATTTCCTTCTCAGGGGATCTTTCCAACTCAGGGACTGAACTCGCATCTCCTGCATTGCAGGCAGTTTCTTTATAACCGCATCACCTGGGAAGCCCCCTCAATTCCCTTATCCTGATGTATTTTCCCCAAGTCACTGAGCATCGGCTGACACTGTCACCTACATTTATCTGTTGTTGTCTCCCTTCTTAGAATGTAAGCTTCAGGAGAGCAGAGACCTTGTTGAGCTCACTGCTGTAGGCCCAGCAAGTGAATAACTCTTTGCTCAATACCAGTTTCTTGAAGGAATAGATGAATGAGTTAGCACCTGTGAAACATCATTCCTACCCTGTGGTGAGCACTCAGAATTGTTAGCAATGGAGTGAAATGACCTTGAAAGTCTAGCCCTAAGACCCATTTCTTGCTGACTGTCAACTTACTGTGCAAGCTCAAGCAATTAACTTACCTTCTTTGGAACCCTGGGCAAGAGAGGATACCCGCTCCTGTGTTAGCTGATGGGGATCGGGGGTCGTGGAAGGGTCTAGTTGATAAGGAGACAGTTTGCCAAGCAAAAGAAGCCCAGGGATAATAAAGTGAAGGCCATTTTCTCCGAGAAAAGCCTGTGTCTCTAATTTTTCAATATGCTGCCAGCTGGGCTGCATCAGGTGGTTGCGCGTAAGGGGAAAAAATGCCTTTGACGGAAACGGTGATGTTTTACTGAGGCCACTTGGTTCTGCTTTCAAATAATTTCTTCAGGGGTCCCAAGTGCCTCCTCTTTCTTACTCATTAGCAGTCTACAGAACTTAAAGGGAGACTCTAATTAGGCAGAACTTTCATATCATTTACTAGGGAAAGATTGAGGGAGGGGGCTGTCTTATGGGCCAGAAAGAAACTTCTGAATCTGCAAAAAGGCCCTTTGGCTCCAGGCCTCTGATTTGACCTCAGGAACTAAAATGAAAGCCACAGGTCAGGAAGATGCATCTGCCATTTGGAGTAAGCAATTGTTATTTTAAAAATACATAAATTCTGAAAAAGTACACAGGTTTGGGGCATCTGGGGTGCCTGGGGATGGGTCTGACTCTGGCTTGTTGAAGAAGTGCAATTATTGACTCTGCTGTTAATGAGGAATGTGGAGTTAACAGGCTCAGGGCAAAGGAGAAGCAATGAGGACAGCCTGAACTGGCAGAGAAGAGTCCAGGGGCTGCACTGTCGAATCCTCACTCTGAGACCCCATCGGGAGCGGGCAGGCCTGCTCCCAGGCCCTCTGGAAATCAGAGGAGGTGAAAAATGTTTAGATTCTTGTGCTGATGTGAGCTCAGTGTGTGTCAGCAGCGTTGGGACGTTGCCTGGAGGGCCGATGTCCTGGAGTCCTACCTATGTAGGTAGAGTGTGCTGAATCAGGGAGACGATAGTCCTGCCATCCTCCATATTGATCATCTCCAAAGATATCAGGGTGTTTGCCTGTGGTCCCCAAATTGATAAGGAACATAGACATTACTGGTTAAGCAATAGAACTAAAAAGGTAGCGGAATCTTTGTGACAAGGACACCTGTTAGCCAAGTAGCTATGAGCGTGACCTTGGAATTAAAGGGATCTAAGTGGGAATCCTGGCTCTATATTGCTGACTGTGTGGCCTTGAGCAGAAATTTTCCTCTTTCCCTGTGAGCCTCATCTTCTTCCTCATCTGTTAAAGAGCATGATTGTGTGTTCTATCTTATAGGAGTTTCTCAAGGGTCAATTTGAGTAAAATTACATAAAATTTGTAGCATATAGCATGCACTGAACAAATAGCAACAGTATGATTACGCTTACTCTGAGAGCAGGGGAGGCATCCTTGAAGTATTAAGCACAAGAATTCTGGAAGGGATTCTTGTCTGGGAAGGCGCTGTGCTAAATGGCCTGGGAGCTTTGGGCAGGGCCAGGGAGGTGAGTCCTGGTCTTTGTGGGCAGCAGCTTTCTCAGGCAGCTCTGCTTCCTCTCCCTGCCCTTCTGCCTCTACCAGGGTGATGCTCATGTGATGCTTGTGGGTGATGTTTGTCCTGTGGGTGGGGAGGCAATGGCTGTTCTTAGATGTGGTCCCTGAAAGCCTTCCTAGAATCCTTTTCACTATGTTGGGCCAGGATGTGGGAAGCAGTGGCTCGGAGGGTGTTTAGGAAAACTTGGATGATGCCAACCCAGAATAAGATCACCTGGGGGCTGATGACTTCAATCCCAGATGCAAAGGACTCTGGGTCTTAATCTTTCCCAAGTCTCCTTTGGTCTGATTTTGACCACCAGCCTGGCTGAGGCAGCTCTACCTGGGGCCACTGGGATCTTAAAAGAGGTGTGCTCCTGGGACCCACCTGCAGCTGTTAGCATGAGACTGACCCTAGAGAGGAAATGGGCTTTGGTTTCAGCTAAAGCAGTGGTGGGAATGCGATAGGTCAGGTCTTGCGTGTTTGAAACCCCTGAGTGATCATCCTATTCTTGCATGGGCACTACCCCCATGGCATTCCATGTGGGGTTGGAGTTAGCAGCCCCAGGTTAACATATCCTGGTTTAGCACCATCCAGGTTATTTACAATCACCTGGGTCCTAAGCCCAGTGATCAGTGATTGAAGGTGGTCAGGAAAGGGACCTCTGTGTCTGGTGTTAGACTCATATTATCTCATCCTTTATGACAGGCCTATTCTCATCTCCATTTGACTGGTGAAGAAAATGCAGCTCAGAAAAGTTAAGCAAACTACCCAAGGTGACACAGGTAGGGAATGATGAAACTGATTTTTGTACCTGAGTCTCTGACTTCAAGGTCTGTACTCCATCCATTGAGACTTGTTTTTGAGGAGACTGGTGATGGGAAGAGGGAGAGAGGGGGCTTCCCTGGTGGCTCAGATGATAAAGAATCTGCCTGTGATGTAGGAGACCCAGGTTCAATCCCTGGCTCGGGAAGATCCCATGGAGAAGGAAATGGCAACCCACTTCAGTATTCTTTCCTGGGGGATTCCATCCATGGGGTGGCAAAGAGATACAACTGAGCAACTAACACTTTTACTTTGTGATTTCAAGATGTCTGCTCCCTCCATTGAGACTTGTTTTAAAGGAGACTGGTGATGGGGAGAGGGAGAGAGGGTGAACATCTGCCCCAGGGTCATAGTTTGAGAAATAGGACAGGAGAGCCCCCTTGAGAATGAGAATTGAGGTCAGTGAGTGAGCGTCCGGGATGGTTCCTGTCCACCCCCTCCCTAAGTAAAGGGTGGTAAGGAAGACAGAGCTTGGCTTCCTTTTAAAGGAGGCCCCTCGGGGAGTGCGCTGCAGGAAGAGTGTGCGGAGTGGCAGAGTGGCCACCTCCTACCATCGTGCTGGTTCTGCTGTGGTGAGAAAAGCCCCAGTTCCAGTTTGGCTGTGGCAGCACAGACGGGACAGACTGGGAGTTTGGGGGAGACATTGTCACCTGCTCTCCCCTGACTTTGTCTGTGGTCTTATGCCTGCCACTCACACCACCTCCACGGGTCTAATTCTGATGTTCTATGCCAGGGCCCCCTAAACTTGAGAGTGCCTGAAAATCATCTGGGGGGCTTGGTAAAAATTAAATTCTGTTTCATGGAGCTCCCAGAAGAGGCTGTTGCTGTCACCCAGGGACCACACTCTGACTAATCCACTCTCATCCTCTGGACTCTGAGGCACACTGTGTAGACAGCACCAGAGTCAAGGTATTTTTTCCCCTGTGTAGACCTGGAGTGTTAATAGATGAACTTGTGCCAAATGACATGTCTGTTTGGCCCCTCAAAGCTTCTTTCAGGACATCTTCCCTGATCTGCTTCTACCGTCAGCTCCTTTAGGTGCAAAGTGGTTAGGAATATGGACCCTGGAGCCAGATGTTTTGGGTTCAAATCTTAACTCTGCCTGCGTGACCTTGAGCAAGTTACTTAACTTCTCTGAGCCTTGGTTTCACCATCGTAAGCTGCAGATGATGGCGATACTGATCTCACAGAGTAGAGGATTAAAGGAGTGATCATGGGTAAAGCTCTCAGAGTGAGCCCGTTATAGATGTTCCCTCTTCTTCATTATTTTTGTCATCATCACCATCCTTTTCCCCCTAGCCTCCCTCTGGCCCTCACTTGCTCCTCTCTGGGCCCCAGCACAGAGAATTTTCTCAGAACTCAAGTGGGGTGCCCTGAGGCCAGGCAGAGCAGGACTGCTGCTCACAGGATGCAGATTTATGGCCCAGAGGCCAATGTTAGAGCCGACTGAGGGATTCTGGTGGGATTACAGACTCCTTTCAGCAGGGTCAACCTTTTCTCATCTTATCTGGGAGCTGACAGAAAACAGAGGGTGACCCAGTTCAAGCCTCACCCTGCTCTGGGGGCCATGACCAAACCCTTTGTGATCTAGACATTTTGCCTGTCTCCTGGGTTTTGCTCTAAAGGTAACCCTCTCCCATAAACCAAGCCTGGTGAGTCTAGGGGAGCCCATGAGTGTGGGTGGGGTGTGCTTCCAAGCTGTCAGATGTGACACAGGACTAGGTCTGTTTCATCACTGACTCCCCTGCCTTCTCACCAAATGCTGGGGATGCTGTACACTGCCGGGGGGCTGGAGGGGTCCATGCCACACTCTGACAGAATGCAGTCCCCTCTTCAGATCCCTGGCTAAAGAGAAAAATGCAAGCACAGAAAACAAAGGCCCCACTGCCCAGCATAAAATACTGCTTTCTAATCCCAAGTGTGGCCAAGTACGCTGTTAAGATATTTAGAAGGCTCTTGAATTATTTCCACTTGAAAAATGTTTTTATGTCTCCCATTCTGTTCACTTGATTGGTTAAGGTGTAATTGCTCTCCTGGCCCAGACTTTGCTTCCTCACCGATGGGGACCCTGCTTCTGCATCTTGATATTAAGAACAGATACTGAGAGCTGAATGGGGCATTGTTTCCTGGCCAGATCAGTAGCTGCTGCCTGCATTTAGCGAGCAAGCAGTCCAAGACTGGCAGCCCAAACTAGACCACGCTGTGGCTTGCTTTGATTACTTGGTTCCATCCTGCTCCAATCAGGAATGGATCACACATGTCCAGGTTTGCATTTGCTCTTCCTCCCCCACGTGTTTTCCACAGTTGCAGCTTAAAGGAGTTGGTTTGGGGTTGGAAACCTACTTTGGTTTCTGTGTGATCAGGGGGTTGGGCTGGAGTAACAGGGGATGTCCCCTGGTTGTCCCTTCTCCCCAATCTGCCCCCACCTCCCCCCGCCGACCACTGACTCAAAGCAGAGGCTTGGTATCTAAGCATCTTCTGCTGATATGTTCCCTTACTTGTGACCAGAAAATGTTCTAGAAACATCCCTCCGATTAAGAACAATGAGGAACGCCCATTCTTTCCCCAGCAGGCAGTAATCACTTGAAATTTGGCACTTTCACATTTTAACCAGATAGGTCTAAATATAGAATCATAGCATCTCATTTTAAAAGGATTTGGGAACACAATCTACTGGTTACTTAAAAACTCTTGACTGCAAGTCTTTATTATCCTGCCCGTGTTCCCCCTGCCTCCCTCTGCTCATCATGACGTTTGGCCATAAATGCCAAGAACCCAAATAGAAGCCTTTGAGCGGTGGGACCCAGCTAAAGAACAATGGCAGGATGTTGGCTCGCAGAGTGTCAGCATTTGCCAAATAAGTTTATCCTTTATTTATTGTTTTCACTGTGGCTTAAAACATGCAGTCCTCAAAGCCAAGTCTCTAAACTGAAACGTATGTCAGGTCTGCTTCTGCTCACGACGAACTCGGGGACTTTCCCCTTTGCTCCTCGCCAGTGACTGGGACCAAAGAGAGTATGTTTTGAATTTACTGAGAGATCTACTGCTTTGGGCTCAGTTTTTGTACTTTTAAAAAGCAATCAATAACGGCCAGTTTGTAATAAGAAAAATTTATGAACTGACAGGCAAAATGTAATTACGGAGGGGATTCCTTGCAAGAAAAAAGAGGTGATGTTAACAGACATCCCGACAATCTGTTTGCACTCATTTTCATTCATATAAATGATGAAGTGCTTCTGGGTGGAAGCAGCGTTCTCCAAAGTCTTCCCAGGAGCCTGGAAATGTCACTGCCAAAGTTTTCGCTAACGAAGGGCAATGAGTTGTGTTAACTTCTCATTGTTATTCACGACGTGGATTTTTTACAGTGTTGTTTTTATGACTATAACTTAGCCAGCAGCAATTTCTACACCTCGTCTTGTTGGTCCCTGAGGAGACCCAGCATGTTTGGGAGTTTCTGGAAACCGAGGTGGTGTTACAGGCACCCCAGGAGGCTTCGGTTCCTTCCACTCATCCCTCTGTCTCCTCTGGCCACTTTCTTCTTTCAGTCTTGGCTGCTGAAGAGAGACCTGGAATTTCCTGTCTGTAAAAGGTGTCCTTCAAGAGGGAGAGCGGAGGTTCCTAGCTGCACACTGGAAGTTGCCCCCAAACTACCTGATGCTGGTGAGGATGGAGCGTAGGGCCTTTATATATCCTAAGACTTGGGCTTCCCTGGTGGCTCAATGGTAGAGAATCCACAGGCAAGGCAGGAGATATAGGAGAGGCAGGTTTGATCCCTGGGTTGGGAAAATCCCCTGGAGGAGGGCATGGCAATCTACTCCAGTATTCTTGCTTGGAGAATCCCATGGACAGAGGAGCCTGGCGGGCTAAAGTCCATAGAGTCACACAGAGTCAGACACGACTGAGATGACTTAGCATACACACATGCATATCACAAGTCTTAACAAATGCTTGAAAAATAGTAATGGCATCTGACACCCATCTGTCACTTCCAAATCATAAAGTACTTTAGATACCAATGTCCATTTTGACCTTCCCAGCAATCTGCAGGGACATTTCCTATTATACTCATTTTACAGACTAGGAAATTCAGGCTCAATGGTATTACTTGACTTGCCCACAGTCACCAAGCTTACTAATACTGGAACCAGGATTTGAACCCACATTTCTCTGTCTCCTAGGCATGTGGTCTTCTGAACATGGCAGAAGTAGAAAGGTCAGTTCTTTTAGGAAGATGGAGGAGCAGAATAGACATTTTGTTACAGAAATATGATTTAGTGACATTGTACTTAAATTGGTTGACTTTTAAGGGGAGACCAAGGTTGGAGAAGGCAATGGCACCCCACTCCAGTACTTTTGCCTAGAAAATCCCATGGACGGAGGAGCCGGGTAGGCTGCAGTCCATGGGGTCGCTAGAGTCAGACACGACTGAGTGACTTCACTTTCACTTTTCACTTTCACGCATTGAAGGAAATGGCAACCCACTCCAGTGTTCTTGCCTGGAGGATCCCAGGGACGGGGAAGCCTGGTGGGCTGCAGTCGATGCACAGAGTCGGACACGACTGAAGCAACTTAGCAGCAGCAGCAGTAAGGTTGCCAAAAACGTGAGAACTGTTTTACCATTTTACATCTGCAGGCTGTGTTGATTTTCCAAGTATGTCCATATCTTGACTTTCTGTCATTTGCTTTCTGTCGCCACAGCCCTGTGGAGGGGGCCAGGGAGACATCTCTATTCCCACACTGTGGAGGAGAGCAAAGCTATGAGGCTGGGGGACCTGCCCAGGTCAGAGAGGGCACCCCCAGGAAGCTGGAAGCTCCTGATCACATCACCACAGCTCACTGACGTACAAGAGGGGCATTTTCTTGCTTTTACAGAACAGAAAACCTTAGTATGCTTTACTATTTTTTCCCCTTCATGTTAACCTCTCAGTTGAAAGTCGAATCACAAATCAAGTTGAGATCCAGGAGTGAGTTGAAGTGAGCCCCATCCCCACAAAGAGCAGTAACTAGAAAGAGGGGCCAGGGACACCACAGCCCACCACAGCCTGATTCCCATCTAGATAGTCAGTCCCAGTCCTTATGCCTCTGCAGCCTGGGCAGTTCTCAGTTACCTAAGTGGACAGTGACGTCTCACAGAGATTTTCAGTAACAAATGTGGAAACAGAAGGGGTCTGAACCTCCTGCACTTACCCAGCGATCCAAATGCACAGCAGCTCTCTTTATCTGGCCGAGGCCCCTGGATGTAGGTTTGGGTATATTTGGCTCTGTGCCTCCTCCCCAGGCACAGTAACTGGTGACAGGTGTGGCCACAGGACAGGTGTGACTGTGGGGGCAAGGTTACCCTGTCAGCCTTATCAGTTAGGAATCTGGTTTCTAGATCTTTTATTTCTTTTTTACCACAGTAAAGCTGCAGACCCTGTAACTCTGTGGTTTCAAATCTCATTCTCTTCTTGCTCCTGTGTCTGTGGGGCATCTGGGTGTTGACTGATCTAGTCGGGGTCAACCCCAGTGCTGTGGGTTGGGTTCAGATCTGCCCCCTGTATCCTTCCTTCCTCCAAGGCCAGTGGGCCCACCTGGGCAAGAGCCATGGTGATGGCAGATGTGCAAGTCACATTTGCAAACATTCCACCCATCAAAGCCAGTCATGTGGCCCAGCCCAGCCTCAGTGGACCAGGGAAATCTGCTCAGGGAACCCAAAGAGAGTAAGAATTTACTGAACTTTCAAATTATCACACAAGTTACCTGACTAGCATCCTATTTCCTAATTGACTCTAACTCAGAGGGAGAAAAGAGATGTGACTATGATAGAATTTCCCCTGAAATCCCCTACACAGAGACCCTGAGCCCTAGATGCTGAGTGTAGAGAGGACTTCAAGAAGGGTGAGCAGGCAGGGGCAGCTGCCTCCCTGTGATGGATCAAGGGCACTGAGCTGGTGACCAGCAGATCCTGGGCAGTGCCTTGAAAAGCAACAGGATGGTGATGGAAAACAGAAGCACCAGAGCCGGCATGAGCTAGGTTCAAATCCCAGCTTCTCTACTTACCGAGCATGCGATTTCCTACTCTAGGGCTCCATTTGCTCATCTATAAAAGGAGGACAATCCCATGTACCTCAAGGCAGGCAAGTGAGCAGGGAGAGCTAGCAGAGAGCAAGGATGCTGGATGCAGGAGGATGCCCTGAAGGGAAGGAGGAAAACACAGTGATATCTGAGAAGCTTGGGTTTCTGGACAGGAAGAGAATGCTAGGATAAGTTTAGTGAGTGGAGTTGAGTGGGGTGGCTTCTATTTCAGCTGGTTAGAATCTCAACAGCCCATCCCAATCCCAGTTCCTTCATTCCTTCCAGAAATGTTTACTGAGCTGCTGCCCCATGCCAGGTACCAGTCTAGGTGCTGGGACTGCATCAGTGAATGAACCAGATGAAACTCTGCCCTCGTGGAGGGTGGGGTGGGGCTGGGACTGAATTAATGAAGCATGGGTACGTTTCAGGCACTGTGTTGGGCTCCATATGTATCATTGCCAGATGGTTACTGTTCTTTCTGACTTGGGGATTCGAAAACTGAGAGTGGTGGAAGTAAATAACCATTCCATGGCCATCTGCAGCCTGTAAGAGACACAGCTGATACTGCTCCATCCTGGAGTCTTTCTACTCTGTCACATCTCCAGGCATGAAGAAGGTTTGTGAACAAGCCCTGAGACTCTTGGAGGAGCAAGGGAGACTAGAAGAGAAGTGGTGGTGAAAACGTTGTTGTGGGCAGAGGCGCTGTGCTGGGAATTCCAGGTTGGTGCTAGAGCATGAGTGAGAATCCTGAATGCAGGCAGTTCCTCTCCCGGCCTGTCCAGAGGGGACCAGTGCTCCCTTTAAGACTGAGGGAGCAGGGATGGCTCCAGGGGATCCCTGTGAGCTCCTTCACTATTAAGCCCAGCCTGCTCCCTTCACTAATGTCAAATGCTCCAAGATAATGGGACCAAGGCCTGCCTGAAATCAAAAAGAAATCTGAAACAGATGTTAGGGAACCTTTTTTTTTTTTAAACTTTGACTATGAGGATGAGCCCAGCAATTATTGGCAGAACTCTGGCCTGTGTCAGAAACAATTAGCTGCCTGGCCTGAGACCAAATGGATCCCCCAGCTTCCTTTTACTTCCTTTCTGGCTCAAGCCAGATGTGTTTCCAAGGCTGAGCTGTGGCCTTCCCAATGGGTGGGTGGACCCTGGGTCTCTGACTCAGTCTGGACCTATAACCTCCCTGTTCTGCTCCTCCTGACCCACTGTCTTTCTCTCTTCCTGACCTTTTCTCCTTTGCTTTCTAATTCCCACCCCCACCAATACTAATCATGTAATCTTGGCAGGTTCACACACACAAACACACACACCAAACATGCCACTTCCAATTTTGCCTCAAGATTCATAATGGGAACCAACCAGACAGGGCCATCCAAAAATTTATAATCCTCCTGTTCATCAAAGCCCCTCAAATAATCTTTCTGTGGTATTTACTCTTAGTCATGGCAACCGAATGTCTTGGCTGGGGCCCTGATTCGGAAATTCCATAGACTGTGGATTCAAGAACACCATTAATTGAGCACCTCTGGTGTGCCAACCACTCGACAAGCATATTCCAGCTCTTTTCAAGGTCTCTCCAGCTTTCTGTGGTGGTCAGATCTCATGCTTCATCAGCTCCTGCCCCATCCTGCAGGACTCTCTGGTCTTGTGTGGAGGAACTCAGGATGGTCACCTAGAGGCTCCTGATTTGGCCATGTATATGATGACCATATGCAGCCTTTGGGAGATCTTACTCGCTTGCCCATGGAGTCATCAGGGCCCTAATATTAATGAGTGTGACCAGGTCCCCAAAGCTCCTCCATCTGCTACTCTTCAGAGACTAGAACATGGCTGAACTCTCTGTAAGAGGACTTCCCTCCTGCCTCCCTACACCCTCGTCTGAGTTGCTTGGGTCTCAGGCTGTGCTGGCCATGGACTACATTTTATCAAGTCCCTCTGGAAACCCATGCCTCGTCTTCTACCACAACTTCCTTCTCCATAGGGCTTATTCTAAAATTTCTTTAGCTTGACTGGGTGACTGAGATCCCCAAGAGGTATTATGTTGTCACCTCCTCCATGTTTTTGCGCCTTATTTCCTCGAGTTTACATTCTCTTTCTCTCTAGAAACAGGGGCCTGTGTTCCCTTCCCCACACCTCTGGACATGACAGATGTCCCAGAGGTACCGTCGACTTTATCTCAGTATAGGTTACGTTGACTCCTCACTGTGACCCTGTGATGAAGCTAACCAGGTTATTTTGTGGTCTAAATCGGTGGGTGGAGGCTGAACATGATGGAAGAGCGTTCACTGTGCTCCAGGAGTCCTGGGTTCTAGACCTGGTTTTGCCACTGATCCCAGTGGGGCACCATAGCCAAATCTGTTTTCCTCTGTGGTTTTCTGAGTTCCTACCCATGAACTGAAGATAGCAAGAAGATGGCTCTCCAAATTCTCTTTCTGCTCTAATAAAAGGGATGCCTTGTTCAAGAATGGGCTACATGGATCTTCTTGGCGGTCTCCTTACACACTCACTGCCTGGTGATACACCCCTTGGGTTTCCTCAACATGTACATTCAGTGCTTGAAGGACTGAGTCAACTTGATACCTCTGTGTGTCCCCAGTGACCTGAGAGCCTTGTTGCTTCTCTGCAGCAGCCTCCACTTTCACTTGGCCTGACTTAATGAACATGGCCCCTGGGACTTGCAGGACTTCCTTTTCGACTGCTCTTCCTTCGCTCTCTACTTCCACCACACTGGCCTCTGGGGATCCTTCACACACCAGACACCCTTCAGCAGCAGGGCTGTTCCCTCTTCCCAGGCCACTCTTGCCCCAGAGACCTGGAGAGCCTGATCCTTCATCCTTCACGTATTTGCTCACATGCTACCTTCTCAGGACTTCCCTGGTGGTCTAGTGATTGAGATTTTACCTTCCAATGCAGGGGATGCATGTTCAATCTCTGGTCAGGGAGCTATGGGAGCTAAGATCTCACATGTCTCAAGGTAAAAAAACCAAAACAAAACAGAAGCAATATTATAACAAATTCAATAAAGACTTTATTTATTTTATTTTATTTTTAAACTTTACAATATTGTATTGGACTTTAAAAATGATCCACAACAACAACAACAAAAAAATCTTAAAAAAAGACACTGCCTTCTCAGTGAGGCCTTCTAGGAATGCCCTCTTTCAAAGTACTCCCTGTACCACAGCTCCTATCCCCTTTTCTGGCTTTATTTTCTCTATAGCCCTTATTAACATCTGACTTATTCTATATTTTCCTTATATTTGTGAACTGTATTGTCTGTCTCTGCACATTGGGCTGTGAGCTCCAGAAAAGCAAGGAGTTTAGTTTTCTTTGTCTAGAACCAGGGTGAAGACATTGCACAGCTCGAAGGGGCACCCTTTACATAGCATATAATGTAGAATATGATGTAGCGGGTCTACCTGAAATAGTGCTTGGTATATCGTTGGCACTTAAGGCAGTTTTGTGGCATGAATAAGCCAGAATTAGCTGTCTGTTCTTGGCAGAATTAAATCTCTTGGAAGCAGAATGTATATGGGAGTTTCCCATTCAAAGGCAACCGAGGCATGAAGTAGGATAATACAGGATCAAATATTCTTGTGACACAAATGGCAGAGCCCAAACACCCTGCTTTTGGTACCTGGATATAAGACATGCAGAAGTCTTATATTCATAAGGTGCAGAGGAATGAAAATGGATACAAAAGAAAACAATAAATCTCATGAGCTTAGGATGATCAGACTCAAACTCAGTGCTCCAGGAAGAGAGAGGAAGAGTCCATTTCTTTTTTTTTTTTTTTTTTTAATTAATTTTTACTGTAAACTTCATGGACTGCAGCACTCCAGGCTTCCCTGTCCTTCACCATCTCTGGGAGTTGCTCAAACTCACGCCCATTGAGTCAGTGATGCCCTCCAACCATCTCATCCTCTGTCACCCCCTTCTCCTCCTGTCTTTAATCCTTCCCAGCATCAGGGTCTTTTCCAATGCGTCAGTTCTTCGCATCAGGTGGGCAAAGTATTGGAGCTTCAGGCTCTGCATCAGTCCCTCCAATGAATATTCAGGATTGATTTCCTTTAGGATTGACTGGTTGGATCTCCTTGCTATCCAAGGGACTCTCAAGAGTCTTCTCTAACACCACAGTTCCAAAGCATCAGTTCTTCAGTATTCAGCTTCTTTTATAGTCCAACTCTCACATCCACACATGACTACTGGAAAAACCATAGCTTTGACTAGACGGACCTTTGTTGGCAAAGTAATGTTTCTGATTTTTAATATGCTCTCTAGGTTTGTCATAGCTTTTCTTCCAAGGAGCAAGCGTCTTTTAATTTCATGGCTGCAGTCACCATCTCCAGTGATTTCGGAGCCCAAGAAAATAAAGTGTGTCACTGTTTCCACTGTTTCCCCATCTATTTTCCATAAAGTGATGGGACCAGATGCCATGATTTTAGTTTTTTGAATGTTGAGTTTTAAGTCAACTTTTTCACTCCCCTCTTTCATCTTCATTAAGAGGCTCTTCACTTTCTGCCATAAGGGTAGTGTCATCTGCATATCTGAAGTTATTGATATTTCTCCCAGCATTCCAGCTTGCACTTTATACAGCCTGGTATTCCGCATGATGTACTCTGCTTATAAGTTAAATAAGGAGGGTGACAATATATGTATACATATATCCTCTCTTTTGTGGATTTCCTTCCCATTTAGGTCACCACAGAGCACTGAGTAGAGTTCCGTGAGCTATACGGCAGGTTCTCATTGGTTATCTATTTATATGTAGTATTAATAGTGTATATATGCCAATTGTAATCTCCAAATGCCCCAAAATTCTGTTTTTAAAAGATTTACTTATTTACTTGTTTTTGATTGCACTGGGTCTTCATTGCTTTGCTAGTTGCAGCAAGCGGGGGCTTCTCCAGTTGTGATGTATGGGCTTCTCACTGTGGTGGCTCCTCTTGTTGCAGAGCATGCTCTGTAGAGTGCATGGGCTTCAGGAGTTGTGGTCCTCAGACTTAGTTGCTCCGTGGCATGTAGGATCTTCCCTGGCCAGGGATTGAGCCTGTATCCCCTGCATTGGCAGGCAGATTCTTAATGAGTGGACCACCAGGGAAGTCCCCCAATTCTTGAGGAAGCTAAGAAGGGGGAAATAACCATGTTCGCCAGCTCACTCTGATATGGAAACACATGTGTTTCTCAAAGTGTTTCAGGAAAAAAGACAAACTATAGATTGGGGGAAAAGAAGTTTTCTGGTTAACTTTCAGTAAGATAGAACTTTCCAGTTACCTCCAGTCTTTCCTCCCTCCTCCCTTGTCCTATCCTGAACACTCTGGTTAATCAAGGTTGAGCCACATCTCCTAGGGGGTCTAAGAGAAGTGCCCGTGAGCTTACTGAACATTTGGCTTCAGGGACGGAAAGGCATTGACCTGGTGCTATGTCTTCCAGGCACAAAGGGCTAAGTCACGGTTCTTTGTCTCTTTCTCTAAACTGCTGCTGCTGCTAAGTCGCTTCAGTCACGTCTAACTCTGTGCGACCCCATAGACAGCAGCCCACCAGGCTCCCCTGTCCCTGGGATTTTCCAGGCAAGAACACTGGAGTGGGTTGCCATTTCCTTCTCCAGTGCATGAAAGTGAAAAGTGAAAGTGAAGTCACACAGTCGTGTCCGACTCTTAGTGACCCCATGGACTGCAGCCCATCAGGCTCCTCCGTCCATGGGATTTTCCAGGCAAGCGTAAACTGCGGCGTATTTATTAATACAAAACCTAGCCAGGCAGTGGGGCACAGAGGGCTGGGCCAGAGCCACTCCACATGCTTCTGAGAAAGCTTTTGAGGCCATTATCTCCTGGACCACAGCAGGAGCCAAAGTCGGTGTCATTAGACGCCTCTAAAAGGCTGGTCTACATCCCACCGAGATACAGAAAAGGGTTAATTACAAAGAGGTGCTGGCTGAACAAAGGACCAGAGACAAGAAATTGTAAAAGGTAGAAGAAAAGAAAAAGTGAGACAAGACAAGTTAGGGGCAGATGGCAGTTCCCTAAACAATAAACACAGTGGGAAGTTTCTGTAATTGTGGGAGGCATGAGGGAAAAGGGCCTTTTAGAATACCATTAAGATAGGAATCTTCAAACCATGGCTGTTCCTAAGTCCAACAGGACCAGGCTGGCAAGGAAAGGGGTCCTCTCAGACTTTCAGGCAGCATACTTTCTATACACTCCTTAGTCACCCTTTCTTTAAATATCTAAGGGAAAATACTGTAAGTTTCTCATGTCTGAAATCAGCCAACTCAGTGAAAGTAATAAGATGCATTGCCTCTCCAGGCTTACTTACAGTGACACTGGTAATAGAAGCCTCTATTGACAACTACGTCATTGATATGAAGGGAAAAGACCAACCAAAGAGTACAGTCTGGACCTGCAGAAGGAGTTGGACACAGACCCAACCCCAAATCATCACCAGCCCATTTGCTGCAAGCAAATTTAAGACAGAATGAATATTGAAATCAGTAAAGACTTGAATTTAAATCTCAGCTTTGCCATTTATTAGCTGTGAGAATTTGGGTTGTCACTTCACCTCTCAGAGCCTCCATTTTCCTTTCTGTAAAATGGGAACAATATCACAGTGTTCCAAAGGGCCAGTGGGATGATACAATGAAATGGCTCCAAGTTGAGGACTCTTTTCATGCATCACAACTCTCTTCACTTGCTTTTAGTGGCCCCATCAGACTCACTGTATCAAGGGAGCTCATTAAAAATGGCAATGATGGTGTCCTTAATAGGAATGGTGATGACCAGGATGGAAGTATACCTCAACCTCAAGAAATCAACCTCAGGCTTAGATTTAGCCTGCAAGGTAGGATATCGAACAACAGGGAACTTGACAATCAGGATAGATGAAGACATTCTTCAGACACTGTGGTTATTACACCAGGATGTTTTACAGTCACGGTCCTCACTCAAGTGTCTGCTGAATGCAACTGTTCACAGTCATAGTGATTATTGATTGTATAGGTGGGTGTCTGTCTTTGTGGTATTTCTCATGGATTAGCCAGATCATTAATTTCATGCCATACGCTGCTTACTGACACTTCTGGGAAATCTGAAATCTGAATAAACACTTTTACCAGAAATTATATTAGATTTAATATTTGACTAAGAGATTCATAGATATTTAACATTACACCATAGTCAAGAGAGAAAGCTTGGGAATTCCTGTGTGACTTCAGTTTGTAACCCATGGCATTTTATTTCCCTTCCTTAAGGTCGTTCAAGCACATAAGACATCTTTACTCCTTTTTCCATCCTGGGCATCCTTTTCTGGCTCTGAGTTTCCAAGGAGCCAGGGAGCATGCCTTAGATCTTCCTGAGAGCCTCTCACCTCTCAGCCAGGACCACCCACCAGGCGTGTGGTGACCCCTAGTAATTTCCTCAAGTCTAGCCAGTTGCTTGCTGTACTGGGTTGAATAGTATGTGTTCCTGTTTAGTCGCTAAATTGTGCCTGACTCTCTGAAGACCTGTAAGTTGTAGCCTTTCAGGCTCCTCTGTCCATGAGATTTTTCAGGCAAGAATGCTGGAGTAGATTACCATTTCCTCCTCCAGGGGATCGTCTGGACCCAGGGATCAAACTCGCATCTCCTGAGTCTCCTGCATTGGCAGGTGGGTTCTTTACCACTGAGCCACCTGGGAAGGGTTGAAAGGCAGCCACCCCAAAAGATGCACCCACCTAGAACCTGTGAATGGGAACTTGTTTGGAAAGAGAAACTTTGCAGATGGAATTAATTTAAAAATCTCGAGATGAATTCATCTGAGTTGCCTCAGTGTACCCTAAACCCACTTACAAGTGACCTTACAAGAGACAGAGATCAGCAAGCATGGCTGGAAAAGACGGGAAGACACGTGAAGATGGAGACATGGAGATGGTGATGTAACCTCAGGGAACACTGAGGACCATCACAGCTAGAAGAAGCAAGGAGGAATTCTCTCCCTGAGCCTCCAGAGGAAGCAGGGCCCTGCTGACACCTTGGTTTTGGACTTCTAGGCTCCAGAACTGTGAGACTAAATTTCTGTTGTTTCATGATACCTGGCTTGTGATAATTGGCTATGGCAGCCCTACGAAACTAGTATAGCAGTCCAGCCTGCTTTCTGCCAGGCGCTGGTCTCTCCCAACTCTTCAGTATTGCCTGGGGAGGGTAATTTATATGCACACATTCCAGCTTTATTTAGTTTACTTTATCTTTTAATATTCAGAGGCTTCAGACACAGGCGTCTCAGCCTCATATCTTCAACCTGAAGATAACAGGGATTTGAGGCTACAGTTAGTAGGTATCTTCCCATCCCTATGCTCATGATAGACAGTCATCTCAAGCATTCTCTCTCCTTACTCTGATTTCTCTTCTACAGCATCTTGGCAGGGGGATTTTTCTGTGACTTGCTTGCTTGCAATTATTTATTTGTTTATTTATTTTAGATTTTTTTTTTTTTTAATATGGACCATTTTTAAAGTCTTTATTGAATTTGTTACAGTATTGCTTCTGTTTTATGTTTTGGTCATGAGGCATGTGGGATCTTAGTTCCTCGACCAGAGATCAAACTTGCATCCCCTGAATTGGAAGCTGAAGTCTTAACCACTGGACTACCAGGCAAGTCCCTTCACTTACTTGCATTTATTCATAGACAAGGAGCTCACCAGCCTCAGGGCAGCCTGTCTGGTTAGAGGCTATCTGCCTGTTAAAACCTTGTAGTAGCCAGGTACCAAAACAAATTTGCTCGTTTGCCTATAACTTCACCCACTTTGGAGTAACACGAGATACACAGGCTTCCTATATTTGCAGAGAGCTGACACCATCCCTGGGTCTACTGGTGTCAAGATGAACAGCCCTGCTTGCTCCTGGTAGTCGGTGCCTGCTGTGCTCTCTGGCCCCCTCCAAATGCAGTGTGTTCTCCTCTGCAGCTGTTTCTCCAGCCCAGGCACTTCCCTGGAGGCTCCCAAGGATGATCAGCGCTCTCTGGCCCCTCGCACCACAGCCCTGGGTGAGGAGACTAGACACCAATTGTCTTCCTGCCTGTTTGCCTCCCTGCCTTAAGGAAGTATCCCACACTCTGCAGTTCTGAAGAGGCTGATCAAGGGCATCAACATTCTCACCCTAGGGAAAACAGGGACCCCCGAAAGGGCACCTCAGACCCCTGGACACAGTGGATAGGGTTAGATGGACTCTTGCAGGGACTAATTTATGCTCATGAGATGTTGTTATCATGTAAGCCTGAGCCGCTCAAGCGCTATTTTCCCGATCCTGGGAAAGAACCTAATAGAGAATGCCTCAGACAATGAAAAACAATGGAGAAAGAGAGAAAAACAAAGAGGGCGGTGAGGGAGGGAAGACATGAAGAGAGATGAGAGACTGAATTCTGGGGATATCCTTGGAGCATCTGGATTCAGCTCTGTTTAATGCTAACCCACCCCAGGACTTTTCATGAGCCTAAAGTTCCATCTTTTCTTGAGCTTGTTTGACTTGGTTTGCTGCTTTTGCAAGCAGGAGTCTTGGCCAAACACATCCAGTCCAGCCAGTGCTCCTCTATGGGCCACCCAGGAAGGACTGACTGTGTTTGACTCTGGCCATCACCAAACCTCCATGCTTCTTTCTGACTCTGCCTTCAGCCAAGATCATGTAGATTCCTTCCCTTATGACATCCCAACCATGGCTGTCTCCTCATTTCACACTAGTCATTTGTAACCTAGGCCCAACCCTTCCCTGCCCCCTGTGCCCCATCTCTGAGCTCTGCTCCATTAGACCTCTTGTGCAGAGAGGTGTCCCCATGCCATCTGCAGGGCCCTCCTCAGGTCCAAAGTGATTCCCTTTGGCCTGATTGGTATCTTTGCAAGCCTCACATGGGAGCCATGCTGCACAGACTCCAAGAAAGCTTGTGCATGCAACACAAGAAGGCTCACCTTCATTCAATCCAATTTAACTGTAAGAATAACAGCGCTGAAAAACAATCTTTAGCAATCAATGCTGTGATGAATTATGTAGCAAATCATAAGCATCACCCCCAAATATTATGTCTACAGGAAATAGCCTTATGCAGCTAATTGTTAACTGGGAAACTCTTTCATTAATTCAAATGGGTCAACATTTTAAATGATACTGTCATATAAATGCGGTGTGAAGGTTTACATGCAGATCACTCTAAGGTATCCCTTTTTTTTTTTTGGTGAAGCCGACTAATGCTGCATTATGTTTTATTGTGCAATAAAATTATGTGCTAAAATTATGCTCATAAATGTACGCAAATGTAAACCAAGCTATTAGTTATGTTTTCACAGATAAAAGTCATTAGCATAGCTATCAAACTCTTCTTCCATTTGAATAACAGAATTATGTCTGGAGTCTCTGGCTGCCTTGCTGGGGCTCAGTCTCTGGGGGAACAAGTGTAAATCTTGCTGCCTGTTGGTTATGTGGGAGTTAGTAACCCGACCTGACTTCCACCCGCTGAGTCTGACTTTATATGAAGCCCACTGGGTCACTAGCTGAGGAAGGACCCTTTCAGCATCTCTCAGCATCTCACATCCCTGGGAAGTCATTCTTAACACCTCCCCACCTACTTCCTGCTAATTAGACTTACTGAAAAACAATTGCAGATCTTTGGAGATTTCAGGAGTCTGACAGCATCTTTTAGCAACAGTCACAAGGAAACAAAGTTTCATGTATAATTCATGAGGTGCATGGTCATCCTGGTGGGAAATTATCTCCTGACAGACTTGGCGATGGTGGTGTCCTGTCAGAACGGCCTACAGTGTATAATTAAAACCTGAACAGAACAAATTAATGCTGATTACTTTATAAACAATTTGAAAGCTTGAATTCTGTTCCCTGTCTTACGGGAAGAAAACAGATATTTCAGAAATGTGTAGATTTCCCCCCACCCACTAATAGCTCTGCTAATAAAGGACCCTTGAATAGATATTACATTTAATATTCTTTGTCCTCCAATTTGATTTCATGAAGCTCAACTACATGAAGTCAGAGACTCCAAACCAAAAATCTGGCAGTTGCTAAATTTCCATGCAGAAAGTAACTCCCTGTCTCTGTAAATGCAAGTGTATCTATCTGACCAGGCTGATAAAAGCACTCTCAGGATATGAGCACTGTAAAGTCAGCTGGACATATCCCTTATTTGAGAGATAGGGTCACAGAGGCCAGTGAAGAAAAGTGGCCTGAGGTCAAGCAGAGCTGTGGTGAGGTCACTGCTGGCCAGTCCAGAGCTCCTCAAGCCCCCTCTAGTTTTGACTCAATCTGCATCAGTTTTCTGAACAGTGTGTCTCCCTGCCTCCAACTCTGATCTCTTCAGATGGATTCTCCATACCTCAGTCAGAGCTGGCTTTTCAGAAAATGCATCATCTCACCTCTAGCATAAAATAATCAGTTCAACAAAACTCTGTTTAGTACCTGCCGCCAGCCAGGCTCAGGCCTAGGGGCAGGGTGCAGTTACTGCTGTGTTGCGCTCAGACGTGTCCAGCTCTTTGCGACCCCATGGACCATAGCCGCTAGGCTTTTCTGCCCATGGGATTCTCTAGACAAGAATACTGGTGTGGGTTGCTAGCGCCTACCTCAGGGGATCTTCCAGACCCAGGGATAGAAGCTGCATCTCTTGTCTTCTGACTTGAGAGGCAGATTCTTTCCACTGTGCCACCTGGAAGCCCTAAGGGCAGCGTATATGTCAGTGACGAAACAGATGAGGTGTCTGCACTCAGGAGCTTATAGTTGGGTGGAGGGGGCAGATGACAACTGTGCTTGGGTCAAAGTTCGAGCTCTTGTAAGTCCTTGAAAAGACTCACCAAATCTTGGGCTCTTTTTCTCCAGCTTCACCTTCAGCAATCCTTCCTGCATGAGACCACTTTCAAAAACCAAGGAAATAGGTCTCAGCTGGCTTTTTCCATTGCAAAAACCTGTGAAATTGAACTTCATGCTCTTCTGTCCTGTCTGCTCCACAAGAACCCTCAGCTAGAATTCTCTTTTCATTGCTGTTGTTCAGTCGCTCAGCCATGTCTGATGCTTTGCAACCCCACGGACTGCAGCATGTCAGGCTTCCCTGTCCTTCACCATCTCCCAGACTTTGCTCAAACGCAGTAATAACATGCAGCCTCACATCACAGCCCCCCTGGCTGAGCCCTATTTCCATTGAGGAGGATAGTGCAACCGGGTCAGAGAAACACAGGACTGAACCAGCTATGAGTTCAAATTCTAGCTCAGCCTCTTAGTAGTTACCTGAACTTGAACACATTACTTTCTGTTTATGCTGTTGTTGTTTTTCAGTGGCTAAGTCATGTCTGACTTTTTGTGACCCCATGGACTGCAGTACACCAGGCTTCTCTGTCTTTCACTATCTCCCAGACTTTGCTCAAACTCATGTCCAATTGAGGCAGTGATGTCATCCAACTGTCTCATCCTAAGTCACCCCCTTCTCTTCCTGCCCTCAATCTTTCCCAGCATCAGGGTCTTTTCCAATGAGCCAGCTCTTCGCATCAGGTGGACAAAGTATTGGAGCTTCAGCTTCAGCATCAGTCCTTCCAACGAATATTCAGGCTTGATTTCCTTTAGGATTGACTGGTTTGATCTCCTTGCTGTCCAAGGGACTCTCAAGAGTCTTCTCCAACATCACAGTTCAAAAGCATCAATTCTTCGGCGCTCAGCCTTCTTTATGGTCCAATTCTCACATCCCTACATGACTACTGGAAAAACCACAGCTTTGACTAGATGGACGGAACTTTGTCAGCAAAGTGGTGTCTCTACTTTTTAATATGCTGTCTAGGTTTGTGATAACTTTTCTTCCAAGGAGCAAGCATATTCCAATTTCATGTCTGCAGTCACCATCCACAGTGACTTTGGAGCCCAAGAAAAGAAAATCTGTCACTGTTTCCACTTTTCCCCCTTCCATTTCCCATGAAGTGATGGGACTGGATGCCATGACCTTAGCTTTTTGAATGTTGAGTTTTAAGCCAGCTTTTTCACTCTTCTCTTTCACCTTCATCAAGAGGCTCTTTAGTTCCTCTTCACTTTCTGCCATAAGGGTGGTATCATCTGCATATCTGAGGTTATTGATATTTCTCCCAACAATCTTGATTCCAGCCTGTGATTTACCTAGGGCAGCATTTCTCATGATGTACTCTGCATATGAGTTAAATAAACAGGGTGACAATATACAGGCTTGACGTACCCCTTTTCCTATTTGGAACCAGTCTGTTGTTCCATGTCCAGTTCTAACTGTTGCTTCCTGATCTGCATATAGGTTTCTCAAGAGGCAGGTCAGGTGGTCTGATATTCCCATCTCTTTCAGAATTTTCCACAGTTTATTGTGATCCACACAGTCGAAGGCTTTGGCATACTCAATAAAGCAGAAATAGATGTTTTTCTGGAACTCTCTTGCTTTTTCGATGGTCCAGTGGGTGTTGGCAATTTGATCTCTGGTTCCTCTGCCTTTTTTAAAACCAGCTGAACATCTGGAAGTTCATGGGTCACGTACTGCTGAAGCCTGGCTTGGAGAATTTTGAGCATTACTTTACTAGCGTATGAGATGAGTGCAATTGTGCGGTAGTTTGAGTTGAGCATTCTTTGGCATTGCCTTTCTTTGGGATTGGAATGAAAACTGACCTTTTCCAGTCCTGTGGCCACTGCTGAGTGAGTCTTACTTCTTTCCCAATTTTGAATCAGTCAATTGTTCTATGTAAGAGTCTAACTGTTGCTTCTTGACTCGCATACAGATTTCTCAGGAGACAGGTAAGGTGATCTGGCATTCCAATCTCTTTAAGACTTTTCCACAATTTGTTGTGATCCACATAGTCAAAGGCTTTCTGATGGTCAATGAAGCAGAAATAGATGATTTTCTGGAATTCCCTTGCTTTCTCTATGATCCAGTGAATGTTGGCCATTTGATCCCTGGTTCCTCTGCTTTTGGGCCTTCCTGGTAACTCAGCTGGTAGAGAATCCACCACAATGTAGGAGACCCCGGTTTAATTCCTGGGCTGGGAAGATCCCCTGGAGAAGGGATAAGCTACACACTTCAGTATTCTTGGACTTTGCTGGTGGCTCAGATGGTAAAGAATCTGCCTGCAATGCAGGAGACCTGGGCTTGATCCCTGGGTTGGGAAGATCCCCTGGAGGAGAGCATGGCAGCCTACTTCAGTATTCTTGCCTGGAGAATCCCCATGGACATAGAAGCATGGTGAGCTACAGTCCATGTGGTCATAAAGAGTCAGGCATGTCCTCTGACTTTTTTAAACCCAGCTTGTGCATCTGGAAGCTCTTGTTTCAGATGCTGCTGATGCCTAGCTTGAAGGATTTTGAGCCTCTAACTTCATGTTAATGTCTAAGGTGTGGTAGGGTTTGGGGGTGGTGTTTGCAGTTCAGACAGCCTCTCCTCAAATTGTGTCTTCTGCAAATTTAATTTGGACTGTCAATTTTTAGGTATCTTGGCATTGAACTTTTACCAGCATTTTAAGTGATATATTCAAATTATTTTATTCCACCTCTTTTCTTTTAGAATGTGAGATCTTCAGCATGCCAGCAATATTTAAGTGCCAAGACTGTGTAGGTAAAAAAGAAACGTGTGAATTAGAATACTTGATGGGGGTGATGGGAGAAAGCTACAGAAGAGGCTAGAAGGGCGTCTGTTCTCATTCTTAGTAACGAGCAAGTGGAGATGTACACACACTCAGCCCAGGAATGGAGATTAGACACCAGGGAGACTTTATTGAGAAGGAGGAATGCAGACTTGCAAAGTCATTCTGCATGAATGCCAGCTAGCTCCCTGTGAGGCACTGCACTCAGGCTGTGAATCCAGAGATGAGCAGGACTTAGAGCTGCTACCCTCATGGGATGTAAATGGAGGTTGGAAGAAAGATGGAAACAAATAATTATGCTTATAACTCTGGGGTAGCAATCATCCTTACAAGCAAGGGTCAAAAATTTCAAAGCCATAGAAAAAAATATTGATACACTTAAAGACATTAAAAACTAAAAGTTCTGTGTAATAAAAGACTCAACATAAACAGTTAATGATAAGCAAAAGATTGGTGGAAAATATTTGCAACATATATAACCTTTAAAAGATATTCAACTGTGTTGTACAGAGTATCTACAAATCAAAAAATAGAAAAATAGGCAAAGGATATGTATTAGTTATCTACCACTACATAACAAATTGCTCTCATATTTAGTGACTTAAGACATTTATGATCTCAGTTTGGGTAGCTCTGGGATCCAGGCATGGCTTAGCTGGCTCTTTTTGCTGGAAGTCTCATGAAAAACTAGACTCAAGGTGTTGGCTGGGGCTGCAGTCAAGTCAGACTCAATTGGGGAAGGACCCGCTTCCAAGCTCACTCTCATGACTGTTGACAGGACTCTGATCCTTACAGGCTGTTGCACTGGGAGCCTCAGCTCCTCTCTGGCTGTTGTCTGAAAGCCATGCTCAGTTCCTTGCCAGGTGGGCTTCACCATAGGACAGGTTGAAACATGACAGGTTGCTTCATCAGACTGAAGACAAGCCAGGAAAAAAAAGTGTTAACAAGATGAAAGTCACAGTCTTTTGCAACCTAAATTTGGAAATCATAAAATGTCATCTTTGCCCTGTTCTATTCATTAAGAGCAATCCACTGGGTCCGGCCCAGCCTCCAGCAAAGGGGTTACACAAGGGCATGAATAACGGATGAGGGTCACTGGAGGCCAGCTGGAGGTCTGACGACCACAGGGTACCAAAGGGCAATCCACAGAGAATGATCTGCAAACTTATGAAAAGATGCTCAGCTTCATTAAAGATGAGAAAATTGCAAATTTATAAAATAAGAAAGAGAAATCATGTTTTATCCACCACATTGGGGAAAATGAAATACTGATGACCTCTAGTATGGGCAACAGTTTTGGGAAATAAGTATTGTCACACACTATTGACAGAAGCATAAATTGATAATGAATGTAAATTTTACAGCTAACTTTTTATCCAGCAAAGGAACTTCAAACAATCTACTGCAGAAAAATGCATGTTCAAGAATGCTCATTAAATAATGTCTGTGACAGTGAAAAATTGGAAACCACAGCCATGCCCATTTATAAGGATGGTTAAATAAATTATAAGACCTCTGATCTATGGAATTTAAGCCAGAGCTTGAAAGAATGAAGTAGATGGAAAGATCTTTAAAACATATTTTTAAATAAAGAAGGCAAACAGCAGGATAACTGACATAATGATATGTAAAGAAGATGTTGTACACATATACAATGGAATATTACTCAGCCACACAAAAGAATGAAATGATGCCACTTGCAGCAACGTGGATGAACCTAGAGGTTGTCGCACTAAAGGAAGTCTAAGTCAGACAGAGAAAGACAAACATGACATCACTTATATGTGGAATCTAAAAACAAGGGGTACAAATGAACTTATCTACAAAACAGAAATCGAACTGTAGATGTAGAAAACAAGGTTATGGTCACCAGGGGGCAAGGGAGAGATAAACTGGGAGACTGGGATTGACATATACACACCACTATATATAAAACAGATAACTAACAAGGACCTACTGTATGGCACAGGGAACTCTTCTCAATACTCAGTAATGGCCTACATGGGAAAAGTATCTACTAAAGAGTGGATATATGTATACGTATAACTGATTCACTTTTCTGCACATCTGAAACTAATACAACATTGTAAACCAACTGAATATTCACTGGAAAGACTGATGCTGAAGCTGAAACTCTAATACTTTGGCCACCTGATGCAAAGAAATAACTCATTAGAAAAGACCCTGATGCTGGGAAAGACTGAAGGCAGGAGGAGAAGGGGACAACAGAGGGTGGTTGGATGGCATCACCGACTCAGTGGACATGAGTTTGAGCAAGCTCTGGGAGTTGGTGATGGACAGGGAAGCCTGGCATGCTGCAGTCCATGCGGTCACAACTGAACTGAAATCAACTATACACTAACACAATTTGTTTAAAAGGTTAATTGAAAAAACAAGCACACACAGCAAAACAAAGCTATTAATTTTCTATATGCACATATAGGTATGCAGATACATATGGAGAATACGGAAGGATACATACCAAAGTGTTGCTAGTGTTTACCTCTGGGGGAAGTTAGAAGAGAGGAAGGATGGCTAAAGAGGATTTTCCCTTTATCTGTTATAGTCTTAATTCTTAAAATTAGAATGTATACATGCATTAGTTTAATTAAAAAATAACTGAAAATAATTTTTTTTAAACAGTTACCATTGGTGGAGATTATATTGATAAATCCATTCTCCTTGGAAAAGAGAGTAGGCTGTAGCCACTATTCTTAGCCTGCATCATGAATGTTCTTGAGGGATATAAACCAGATTAGATTACAGAGTTCTGAAGCTAGAGTACCTCATAGTAAAAAGCAGAAAATCTAACAGGCTATTAAAAATGGAGGGACTTTTGGAGCTGCTCCCTCAAACTCTCTGAGATTATCTCCTCAAGGCAAAATATGAGAGAGTTTGGAAATACCATATATTCTACAGGTCTATGGACACCTTAACTTGGGATCTATGGGAATCTTCATGAAATATGGTGAGATCAGATAAGTATTGAGATGGCTTTCTGGTCTCTAGTATCTGCAAGGCTATTGTTTCTGATGAACTGTGGTTAAAATATCGGAACACTTTCATACTAGTTAATATACACATCCATCCCCTACACCTGACAACTTTACCTGCTCTTGGATCTGCACCTCCCCATGAGTCAGCAGAAAAGTGGGACTGTCTGGTACACCAGGGACCCCAGGACCTTTCTTGATAGTTTAGCATTAGTTGTGATTGGCCAGTGCCAGCCCACTGCTGTTGCTAGATGTATATATGAGTTGAATAAGTCAGGATGTTTGATGGGTACGTGGGGGTAATAATGATGCCCACCTATGTAGAATACTAAAGGAAACTGCAGGATTCGTGGTTATCATAATGTCTCTTCCTTTTTCCTCTTTAGAGGTAGGTCATTATGGTGATGAGAAGAATTGAATTGGAAGGAAATTGGAGAAGTTATTGTAATATGGGGGCCCATATTAAAAAGAAATCCTCTCTGCTTCACCTGGCTTAGACAGGCCTGAGGATAGATTTCATGCTATTAATGATGCATCCTAAGGTTCTCTTACATAGGCAATACAGACAGAAGGCCAGTGCAACACAGGCATATGGTGGTGGAAGCATGCTTTAGCATTGAATGCTGTGGGAGACCAGACAAAAGGATGGGTCAGGGAAGGCTTCCTGGAGGAGGTGATCCCTGAGCCTAAAAGATCTTTGAAAGACAAGAAAGAATTAATCAGCTGAAGAGCCGAAGAAAGGGTATTTGAGACAACAAGAAAAGTGACCAGAGGGCTTCCCTGGTGACTCAGTGGTAAAGAATCTGCATCCAGTGCAGGGACACGGGTTCAATCCCTGGTCTGAGAAGATCCCACATGCTGTGGGACAACTAAGCCCACACCCCACAACTACCGAGCAAGCAGTCTAGAGCCCATGAGCCACAACTATTGAAGTCCATGCACCCAGAGCCCGTGCTCTGCAGCAAGAGAGAACCACTGCAACGAGAATCTTGAGCACCACATCTAGAGAGTAGCTCCCCGTCCCCGCAACTGGAGAAGGCACACGTGCAGCAAAGAAGACCCAACACAGCCATAAGTAAATACATAAAAAACAAAATCTTTAAAAAGAGAAAAAATCAGCCACACCCACACAAAAGTCTCCAAAGTGAGTTTCACATGGTGGGAGAGAAGGGTGTGGATTATAGGGAGGGAGGAGGCTAGGTATAGAGGCCAGGATAGGTGTAGGTAAGTGTCCTTAGTGATGTAACTGTTGCAGGAATGCGCCTTGCTGGGCTTAAGTGAAAGTGCCATTGTCCCACCTTTCATATGCTAGCTGAATGCTTTTCCTTAGTCTAGATTTTTCCCTCTCAAAAATCCAGCTCTGTGCCTTGCCACCTCCCCACACCCCTTGTCCAGGAAAAAGACTGAATATATTGAGCAAAACTGCTAGTATGATAGGAAACTCAGGCAGCAATTGCATTTGAGGCTTCTCTGGTCAAGATATAACCCATGGCTGGAAAATGACTGACTTGGGATCCTACGACCTTGGTCCTCAACACCAACAGGCAGAGTTGTTTACGTGAGACAGTTGATCAATTGTAGACCAGGGAATTCTGGGTCTGGGAGGGCTTTTCTCAGGGGAGTGAGGTGGACATTCCACAGCCGTCACAGAATCAGAGTCCCAAGGGTGCCCCGTCAGGCAGCCGGCAGACGCCATCTTCACCTCCTCCACCCCTCCCTCCGCAGATGAGGATGCTGGGAAGGATGAACTCATCCAGCTCTCATGAAGACTGGGAGTTGTGATTTGTCGCTTCCAATCAGAGTCTGGTGTCAGGAATTCCGACCAATTTCATGTTTACTTGCTATTTTTAACAGTTACCAGCAAAGATACTGTGGATATGGTGTTAAAATTCTCTGAGCCTCAAACTCCTCAGCTGCAAAATGAGGAAAAAACAACCTCACAGAGCCTCTCTGTAGATGCCCTGGAACCACGTGTAGTTGGGACAATCTCTTTTTGTGCCATCTACCCCAGTCTTTTCTGCAGCTCCTGGGGAATAGGATCATTTTTGCAGGAATCCCTTGGACAAACATTTTGATGGAGTCTTGGATCATGTAAAGGGGACACCCAGCTCCTGTTGCCAATGGTGAAGTTGAGAAAATGAGAAGAGAAACTGCTTTGTCCTAGGAATGCTTCTCAGTGGATGATTTTCTGGATGGTGCCAAATGGGCACCAACTGGTGTGGAAGAAATGGTTTATTTCTCAGTTTATTTGTTTCACTTCTTACTAGTCCAGGGAGAAAGTTGAGGTGCCCAGATGGAGCAGCACCCTGGAAGATGACTTGAATAATAATGGTAAGACCGATGAGGAGAATGTACGTGGGGCATTTTCCCTTCCTTCTTTATTAGTCTAAAAAGTTTTGAGAGGACAGAAACACATAAGCAAAGGCACCCCATGGGAGGGGATTCCCTGCATTATGTGACAGGTGGGGAAGGGGCAACCTATAGATGGCAGGTCAGAGGGTTTCCCCATGGAGGGACCTCTGGGGTTCTTCAGGAGCTGTGATGAATTCAGTTGAGGTATTGTTTTTTCTTTTTCCTTTTTTCATGTTTTCTGTTCTGATTATTCTCAAATCCTCACCAACATTATGCTAATTGTTTAGTCCTCCTTGGTCTTAGTGTTGGAAAATTATATCAGAGCCAAAGTTTAGAGCTGTGAGGATAATGCGGGGCAAAGAACTGTGAGGATAATGAGGCTGTAGCAGCCTAAGACAGGAGCAGAGGAATGGCTGGAGTGACTTCCAGCCCCACCAGTGACCCTGCAGGAATACCTGAGCTTGGGAGGTGCCTGGAAGGATAGGCTTCCTGGAGTCGCCCAGGAATGGAGCTTGAACTCTGGAGTTGGGAGTTGTTTCTGTTTTGCAGAGCTAATTGGTCACCTCCTCCCCACTCTGGATTCTGAAAAATAGACACAAGGGTCAAGGTGCAGGGTCACCAGTCCTGCTGACGAGGCACCTGGCACCAGAATGAGAGTCCTCTTGTACACTTTAGTCTAGCTGTCAGTCTGAGAGGGGAACTGGGTCTGCAAGTCACCATGAGCTGCTTGCTTGGAGGGCTGCTGCGCCCTCACCTGACAATATGAGGGATCAATAGCACTAAGCAGTGAAGCCACCCATCACTTCCTTCTGTTACAAAAGAATGGACCAACAGAAGACATTCCTGCCAGTTCATACGTCAGACAAACCATCTGTCCCGGGCAGGAACCTCAGAGCGGGTGCAACAGAGGACAGAAAATTTATACCTAACACCTTGAAGGAGAGAGAGAATAGTTTCCTATGTGTATTAGGACCAAAATGATGCTTGATGGAAGGAGAAACTGGAGACCTATACTTATAATGGTAAGTTGTGAGAGGCAGCTATGGGACGGATTAAAAGCACACATACAGGAATCATCCTGGCCCTGATACTTACTAGCTATGTAACCTTGGGCATGTTACTCAATATCTCTGGGACTCAATGTTCCCATCTGTAAAATTGAATTTGATAATAACATCTATTTCATTTTTTATTGGATTGAATTTGTGTTGTTATAAAGACTAAATAAACTAATACATGTAAAGCTATCAGGTCAGCATTAACTCATTGCTTTCAATCTCATGAATGCATACATACTCAACACAGCTCCTGGCACATAGCTGGCAGCAGTAAATGGTGGTCAAATCCTCTGTTTTATCTTTGGAATGAAAATCATCACTAGATACCCTGACAGTGAGAGGGAGCGGTCTTTGGGAAGAGCCATGGTTCTGGACATGGTCTACTTTTCAGAGAAAATATAACAGATTGTTCCAATAATAGCATTGGAGAGAAATTCCTTTCCTAAGTGGGGCCAGTGATTTATTCTCCAGTTGTGAGTAGAGATTGTTGCTAATGCTGTGTATGTAACCCTCACTTTGCTAAACTTTTAGTGTCTCTGAGTTTGAGCAGTCCCTTGCCTCTCCTAAGAGTCTGGAAAGCAGGCCTGTTTCTCCTGCTCACCAACAGCTCCTCCCTGTAGCCCTCTAATGAAATGGTAGCCCCTGGGTAGAAACTGTGAGCTCTCAGAGCCCTCTCCAGCGAGAGGCTGGACTCGGCATGCCTGCTTCCTTACGGAGTGCAAAATGAGGCAAGAGGCCAAGACGATTTCCTCTTCTTTACTGCATCATAAAAAAGCATCTCATTTTGCACGTGACACCTCTCAGGTGCTCATGCCCAGGCCATGATTAGCAGATAATCTCATAAAGGCCTGTGGTCCCGCTGCCAAGACCCACCTGTCGGAGAAAGTGAAGGCCTGTGGCAGAGACCCCTTCCCACAGCCTTAAAGGCTTGATCTGTTAAGTCACCCCTTTTCCATCTGAGGATAATCCAGGCTCTCCATTTCATTGCTGGCTTGGCTTCCTGGCCCCCATTTTACCTTCTCAAAGAGAAGCCCGCCCCTCAACCACCCAGACACTACCAAAAAAAAAAGACCTCACTCATTCTCTGACTGAGTCATAGAAGTATTGAGCTGGGAACTTTGGAAATTGTCCAGCAGTGAAACATTTCCATGTTATTTATAGGGAAAATGAGGCTCAGAGACATCAAATGACTTCCCCAGAGTCACAGCACAGAGGAATGGCACAAGAGGAGTTGGGATCTGGATCTCCTGACACTCAGCTGAAGGGTGCATTGTCTACACTCCCACCATCCATCAGCTGGGCCTCTTTCTTGGCTGAGCGTTTATTGTCTCAGACCCAGCCAAGAAATACCTGCTGAGAAGGGGCACGCATTCCCAGGCAGGCCTTGGAGCATCCATCTCAGGCAATCACCAGAACTGCTGTTTGTGTTCAGTTCCACAGGGGCACCCGGTAGGGGACAGGAGGATTCACGACTCCAGTCAGCAGCAGAGGACACAGTTGGGCTCATAACAAGCCGCTGACTTGTACTCACTAGGAGACCTTGATAGGGCGGCCAGGCACAGTCTCTATGGGTGACCAGCACAGGCCACTGCTTTTCCAGACTAGAGAGAGCATAGGGTAAAGGAAACGCTGTGGCATGGGCTTGGGCTTGGGACAGGCCACTTTCTAGCTGTGTGACCCTTGGCTGTACAGCTCTCTCTGAACCATGTTTTAAAAATAAGAGCAAAAATTGCTGGCATCATAGGCTGTTGTAAAGATTTTAAAAGTGATTCTTTATAGATAGGCCTAGCACGGAGTCAGACTTACAGTGAGCATGCAGTTATTACCATTATATGATCCCTCCTATTTGTATCAAATCAGACAAATCACAGCCTATCTGAGCCGCAAAGTTTTCATCTAAGGGAGATTATTCCTAGCCCATAAATCTAACCATAAGTTAGTTGAGAAACACTCTGGGTTCTCCGGTCAGCATCAGTTTCCTTCCTTCCATTTGGCAAGTGGGAGTTCTTATTGGCAGAAAGAAATGCAAGTCAGCTGAAGGTTAAAGCTCAAGCTCTGTTATTCTTATCATGGGTACTAAACATCTATATCTATTATACATCCATATCTCTGTATCTGTGTATGTGTGTATATAGATATATGGACAGGGACATAGAAGATAAAGATATGTAGAGACATATAGATACGGGTAGAGATATAGGTATATTATGTCCATATCTGGGCTTCTCAGGTGGTGGCTAGTAGTAAGGAATCCATCTTCCAGTGCAGGAGACGTAAGAGATGAAGATTCGATCTCTGGGTTGGGAAGATTCCCTGGAGGAAGGCATAGCCACGCACTCCAGTATTCTTGCCTGGAGAATCCTATGGACAGAGGAGTCTGGTGGGCTACAGTCCACTGGGTTACAAAGAGCTGGACATGACTGAAGTGACTTAGCACGCACACACGTATCTACGTCTATATCTGTATCTGTCTCTATAGCTATTCCTAGATGACATATATGCTGCCAGTATTATCCCTTTTAAAAACAAAACAAACCAACTATTTGAAAAATTATATTAAAAAAATATAATAGAGAAAAGTTTAAAGATAAATTAGTAAAACAATCTCACATACTACTACTCAGAAATAATCCTGTTGAGAATAATTAAACATCATTGCTGTTATTTTTGTATTTGTGCACATAGATAGAAAAATAAATATCTAAAAACACCTTAATAAAAATGAGATAATTCTAAACACTGTTTAGAAAATCAGAAGTACTTACTACCTTTAACTTTCCTGGAATTTAATGGAAGAAAATACGCCAGAGTCAAACTACAGGTTACTGAATATATGCATCTCTACTGTAGAACAGTATTTTATGAAAAAAATCCTTTTAAGGCTGGTCAAAGTGATTATGATATATATCGAAGTGGCAGCCATTATTTCTTTTTAAACTACATGTTTCAATTTTAGTATCAGTTGTGTTTTGGCTGTGAAAGGTGAGGACATTAGTACTCTTCCAAGTCTTCCAGCTCCCCTCCCCACACAATTTGAATTTTGTTAGTTACATAATTTGTGTTACATTGTTCAGATACATAGTTCTGACTATCAGCTCTGTAACTAGCATATTTCCCATATTTCATCCCATATTTCATTCATTCCCAGCTATGCTGACTGAGTTACCTTCTATGGGGCGGGATGGGGGCAGATAATGAAGAATAAAAGAGTAAAACATATGATATGTTAGAAAGTGTTCAGTTCAGTTCAGTCGCTCAATCGTGTCTGACTCTTTGCAACCCCATGAACCAAAGCACGCTAGGCCTCCCTGTCCATCACCAACTCCTGGAGTTTACCCAAACCCATGTCCATTGGGTCGGTGATGCCATCCAACTATCTCATCCTCTGTCGCCCCCTTCTCCTCCTGCCTTCAATCTTTCCCAGCATCAGGGTCTTTTCTAATGAGTCAGTTTTTCACATCAGGTGGCCAAAATATTGGAGTTTCGGCTTCAGCATCAGTCCTTCCAATGAATATTCAGTACTGATTCCTTTAGAATGGACTGGTTGGATCTCCTTGTAGTCCAACGGACTCTCAAGAGTCTTCTCCAACACCACAGTTCAGAAGCATCAGTTCTTCGGTGCTCAGCTTTCTTTATAGTCTAACTCTCACATCCGTACATGACTATTGGAAAAACCATAGCTTTGGCTAGATGGACCTTTATTGCCAAGGTAATGTCTCTGCTTTTTAATATGCTGTCTAGGTTGGTCATAACTTTTCTTCCAAGGAGCAAGCATCTTTTAATTTCATAGCTGCAGTCACCATCTGCAGTGATTTTGGAGCCCAGAAAAATAAAGTCAGCCACTGGTTCCACTGTTTCCCCATCTATTTGCCATGAAGTGATGGGGCCAGGTGCCATGATCTTAGTTTTCTGAATGTTGAGTTTTAAGCAAACTTTTCCCACTCTCCTCTTTCACTTTTATCAAGAGGTTCTTTAGTTCTTCTTCACTTTCTGCCGTAAGGGTGGTGTCATCTGCATATCTGAGGTTATTGATATTTCTCCCAGCAATCTTGATTCCAGTTTGTGCTTCATCCAGCCCAGCATTTCTAATGATGTACTCTGCATATAAGCTAAATAAACAGGGTGACCATATACAGCCTTGATGTACTCCTTTCCCTATTTGGAACCAGTCTGTTGTTCCGTGTTCAGTTCTGTGCTATAAAATAAAAACAACAAGTAAGGCAGGGGGAAGGAGATGCAGAATGCTGAGGTGGACTAGGGCATATCCTGCGAGAGTAGGGCAGTTGGGGCAGGCTCCATTGAGAAGTAGTACTTAATATTGGTATACATATTAAATAGATGTATTACTTACCACTAGTGCTCTCTCTGGAGAAGGAAATGGCAACCCACTCCAGTATCCTTGCCTGGAGAATCCCAGGGACAGAGGAGCCTGGTGGGCTGCCGTCTGTGGGGTCGCACAGAGTCGGACACGACTGAAGCGACTTAGCAGCAGCAGCAGCGCTCGATCATGGTATTTCAGTTCCTAAGTTCTTTTTTCCTACTTCTTTATTTCTTAATTGGCAGAATGTCATTGTCACACAATTGTGTTTAAGAAGGGCTCATGGGTGCTATATTCCTAGGTTTCTCAGGTTTAAGAGTCTGTTGCTTTTATATTTAACAACATTCTTGTGTGGCTACAACATCCTGGAGTGCACTTTCTTTCTCTTAGATCATCATGAACACTGTCTTTTGTCATTAAATGCTGCTGTGGAGAAGTCTGAGGCAAGCTTCATTTTAACCCCTCGTAATGGTTTGCTCTTCCTGACTGAATGTTTGAAGTGTTCTTATTTAACTAGTAGAGATATATTTTGAGCTGTCAGAATTAAATTTTCCAGGAACATGGTATGTCTTTCAATTTGCATATTCAATTTTTTCCCTTTATTTGGATAATTTTAAAAAGTGTTACCTTTGGGTTGGTTATTTCTTATTTTTTATCTGTTAGGCTTTAAAAAGATCTATTAGCTTCTTTGCACTTGTTTCAAATACCTTTGTTTTAATCTGCACTTGCTGTGATTATCTCAAAGTGTCCTCCACATAAATAATTTATTTTCAGTGGAATATACCTGTTCCTTGCTCTAATTTTTGTATTAGCTCTATAATGATGTGGCTTGGGCCCTCAATTTGTTTCTTTTAGATCCTCAATCTCCCTTTCTATTTTTAATCTCATTATCTTGTCTTTCAGCCCTACAGCTCCTAAATTTATATTCTTATTAAGATGTCTGGTAGCATGAAAGAAGTGTGAAGAATTTCTTTTTGTTTCTTTACTATTTTTCCCCTTAGGTTGGTTCTTTGGTTCTCTCTCCCTTTCTTCTTTCCTTTCTTCCTACCTCTTTCTCTCCTTGCTGCCTTCTCTCTCCTGTCTCACTTTCTTTCTTCTTTCATAATGCATCTGTCCTGTTCTTTCATAAATAAGAGAGGAATTTTTATGATACTGTTTCAACTCGCCAACATAACATTTGTAGAAGCTCATTGTAAAGTGTCTGATTCTGTTTCTCTGCCTTAGGAAGCAACATCTGGGAAACTGTTGCCTTAGATTCCGGAAGGGGCTGTTTCCTTGTCCAGTGGCATGAACCAAGGCAGAGACTTAGATCAAGGACTCCACGGGGTATCCTGATTGGCTGGAAGGCTTAGACATAGACAGTAGGGAAAATGCTAAGACTACAATACAGAAACCCAAATAAACTGATCTGAGGGAACCAGGAATCCAATTTGTAGTATCCAAACTGAACACTTAGTATCTACAGTGGCTGAGAGATACAGAAAAACTGGTGTTTTGTCTAGGCTCTGCAACTTACTGGTTTTATAATCTTGATCCTCTGTTTTCTCATCTGTACAAGGGGTTTGACAATGTTATTTCCCTTACAGGATTGTAGTGAGGATTAGATGAGGCAATGAAAGCAACAGCTACCTCAGAAGCTGACAGCTTTAATAAACGCTGTCATTTTCTGTCATTATAATTACTAATATACAAAGTTCTGGTAGGCATTGATATCAGAGACTGTCTAATCAGAAGACAGTGCTGAGCAGCAGAAAGATGTATTAAAAGTGACACGAAGTTAGTTTGGTGCCAGCCACAGTATTTAAGGCTACTGGTTAATCATTCACCCTAGGACCCCAGACTGTGTGACTGGGAGTCACGGAACTCAAACTCCCACCTCCACTGTGCTGGTGAGAGGTCAGGGAAAAGGGGGCACCTATGACAGCCAGATAGAGTGACTTGCCTTGGTCTAGTAGTTTTTGAAATGTGTTCCCCAGACCAGTGACATCATCACTTAGAAATCTGTTAGAAATACAGATTTCTCGGGCCCATTCCACACCTACTGAATCAGAATCTCGGGAACTGAGATAAGGAAGTTTGTGCTTGAATAAGTTCTGCAAGTGATGCTGATGTCCTTTTAAGTTTGAAAAGCGTTCTGGCTTCTCCTACTGGGCTGGAGTTTGGGGAATTAAGAGGCCAGGATGGGAAGGCAGTACTCCTGGAGCGCCTTGGCCAACATCTTGGAAATCTGAAGTAGGCTGTGACTTTGTACGCAGAATTAGACTAAGTTGTACTCGTTAATGGGCTTCCCAGCTGGTGCAGTGGTAACAAATCTGCCTACCAATGCAGAAGCTGCAAGAGACACGAGTTCCATCCCTGAATCTGGAAGATCCCCTGGAGTAGGAAATGGCAATGCACTCCAGTATTCTTGCCTGGAAAATTCCATGAACAGAGGAGCCTGGTGGACCCAGCCTATGGGGTCACAAAGAATCAGACATGACTGAGCAACTGAGCATGCATATGTATGCTTGTTAACAGCAAATAAATATTTTTAACAGGCATACAATCAACCTATTTATTCTTCTAAATATACATATTATCTGTATCATCTGTATCTGTAAGGATACTCCTATGCTTACCTATTTTTTTATTGAGCTATAACTTTGATTATGAAATAATAAAATATAGAAAAACACTTGACTTCCATGGTTAAGGTAAAAATCTGGAACTTACCATGAAACCAGAGTATCATCTGCCACCTGGTGGCAGCCTACCCTACTGACAGATTTTAACAGCAATAAGGATCCTAAAGATCTCAGAGACATAGGAATTAGGGGGCATCTTGGATCTGGAGAAATCAGGGGAAAGTTTCCCCTCATGTCAGGTCATTATGATTTCCTTTCAGAGGAGTAGGGGGTGGGGAAGAGCATGGATGTTAGACAGACTTGGGCTAGGACAACTTTTGGAAAGGCATTTAATGTCTCTGAGCCTCAATTTCCTCAGCTTGAAGTGCAGGTGATAGTATGTTAGGTGATAGTATGTTAATGCTTCCGGCTCCAGATTATTGTGGGGGTCAAACGAGGTAATTGGTTGAAAGCAGCTGGATGTGTTTGGAAAACTGTTAAGAGCTGCCCAGATGTGAGTTGTTTATTATTTAGATTTGAAATTTGGTCTCCAGTTGTGGAATGTAGTGTTCTCTGTTGGAGGAATTCTAGATATTAGCAAGCAGGTGGAGAAGGTATTTGGTGTTTGGGTTTGTCTTAGAAAAAACTTTTTAAAGGACCTAGGCGAGGGAGATTCTGCCCTGCGTTAACCCCAACTCTAATTTAGGAGGGAAAGAAGCATGACTAACACTGTGCCCCTACTGAGGTGATGGGCAAGAAGACCAAGAATTCTGACTGTGGGCCGTTCTGCTGCCTCTTGTCCTTGTGTTGTCTCAACTCAAGGGGAAGAAGGGTGGGGAGAAGACTGGATAGAAGTTTAAAGAGACAAAAGTGGTTATGAGTGAAAGGGGGAGAGAGAGGACAGAGGGCAAGTTAGAGGGCAGGAAGGGAGTTGGTAACAGAGAGGATCAGAGAGAAGAAAGCGAATGTGGAGGAAACCACATTGAAAGAAGACTCAGACGGAGGGAAGAGGGGAGAACCTGTGCCTGGTGCTGCGGCCTTAGTGGGTTCTAGGTCCTTCCAACTGGCAGCACTTTCTGTGAGTCTACTTTTGCATCTGAAACTCTTCTTTCTTCAGGGACCTTGTGCTTTTGTATCCATGAAGTGTTTGGATCCAATGTGCTCAGTGAAAGGGAAAAGTCATACATTGCTGGAAAAAGAGACCAGATGTCTTTGAAATCATCTAAATTGTCTCTATTTTTAAAAAAGTTACTCTTCCATTGCTGCCAGATCTGAAAGTCCAATTTGCCAGGATAATATATCCGGTGTGGATAAAGATTTCCAAACTTGAAGTGTTGGTTGCTTAGCAACCCAGAGGCATGAAGGGCCCACTTGGGCTTGGCCACTGAACCTTTCAGGGACCAAACTTCCCCTGGCATTAGGGAACAGTCTGGGAAGGAAGGTGAGCTCCCTCAGGCCCTGGGCCCACTGTCCCTCCCCTTCCAGATTTCTTCCCAGGTACTTGAGTCTAATAAAACATAAACAGAGGAAGAAAAGGAAGCAGGGAGAGAAGCAGGGAGGAAGGGAGCCACCTAAAGACCAAAGTCCCAGGGAAGAAGGAGTTGAAAAGAAAACACCAATTGTGCTTATGACTTGATCGTTGGTCTATAGCACACATTCAGACAGCTACTTCTCAAGTAGTGTGGAACAAGAAGACTTTTGTTCTTTCACAAAGGCTTTTTTAATGTTAACTTTTAAAACACCATGCACAGTATCATTATGGCTATTTCTCCTGCTGTTTAGAAGAATGCTTTCAGTCCGTACATGGTGTGTGTATGTGTGTGTGTGTAAATCACTCAGTCATGTCTGATTTTTTGCGACCTCATGGACTATAGCCCGCCAGGATCCTCTGTCCATGGAATTCTCCAGGGAAGAATATTGCAGTGGGTTGCCATTCCCTTCTCCAGGGGATCTTCCTGATCCAGGGATCAAACCTTGGTCTCTCTCACTGTAGTCAGATTCTTTACTGTCTGATCTACCAGGGAAGCACTGCCTTTCTCTCCTCATTGATCCAGCACTCAATCAAAAGTTTGAAGCCCCAAGTTTCAAGCTGGGGACTGGGAAAAAGAAGGGTGGACACTGTAGGTGTTCCCTCACTCACCTCTCCTTCTCTTGGCAATTATCCTGATTGTTGGTCCAGTTTCCATCCTCTGGCCTCTACTCGGTTCTTGCACTAGCAACAAAGATGACCATGCAAGCGCTGTGGCCCAGACCTAAGCTAGCATGCACAATGCCACCTTCCTGCCACAGTTATTAGTTCAGGGATGGGCCTGTGAGTCCATTCTGGCTATGGAGCTACGAGAAGAGCAATTTGCTAGGGGTTCCTAGGAAAGCTTTTCTTCACACATACGGAGAAATTTCTAGCCATGGGCCTTTTTTTGTTCTCTTTGCAGTCAAATGCTCTGCCACTGAGTTTTTTGGTTCTCTTTGGATACTTAGAACCGTTTGGGGGACAATGAGAAGGAGACAGCCTTAGGGTAAAGCTGAGCCTAAGAAGGATAGGGTGAAGAGAGAGAAAACAAATAAGCAAGGGACCAACTTCTTGATGACATGGTTAGGTCCTTGAATCAAACTGCTCCTAAAGCCCAGCTTTTTCTTGAATCTCCAGTTATATAAACCAATAATTTTCCTATATTGTTTAAGCTTCTTTGAATTGGGTTTTCTGTTACTTAGAAGCAAACATTCCCTATTTATATAGTAACATTTATTGAGCACCTACTCTATGCCTGACACTCCACGAAATGCTTTTATGTGTATTAGTTGCACCTAATCTCCATGGTAACCTGGCAGAGAAAGCATAATGTCTCCCCTTTCAACTGAAGAGAATGTCAGTTTTAATACTGAAGGGTTTTGTGGCAGAGCTAGTTTTAACCAGCAGTCTGACTGTAGAGCTCAGGCCTGCCCCAGGCTCAGATTCTCAGCTGGCAGCAGAAAACACCTGCTCTGAGCAGAGGTGGTGGCGAAAGATGAAGGTGCAGGCAAGTCTGAGATGACAGGACTGACAAAGCCCAAGACCCTGATAGCTCAGTTGGTAAAGAGTCTGCCCGCAATGCAGGAGACCCTGGTTAGATTCCTGGGTGGGGAAGGTCCGCTGGAGAAGGGATAGGCTACCCACTCCAGCATTCTGGCCTGGAGAATTCCATGGACTCTATACCCCATGGGGTCGCAAAGAGGTGGACATGACTGAGAGACTTTCACTTTCAAGATGAGGGCCTTCAGTAGAATCAGCAGTGGGCTCAGATGAGCTGGCTTGTGCTGGGTCCTCATGTGGCAAACCATCTTTTGACACCACATGGCCCTCCTCTATGTCCAGGCCATGGCTTGCTTTAAATGCCAGCTCCCTGGGCACCATGAGGGATGACAACTTAATGACAACTACTCATCCCTTTAAACATATGCAAAGGTTGTAAAATTTTATTTTACTTAAATGCTCCCTAATTTAATGTCTTCCCTTCCATCTTTCTCTTCCAAGTCAAGATAAGTCAGCAAAGCCCTGGAATGACAAGGCCATTGGGACATGACTATACTAGTTAACCTTCACAGAACATTTTCTCTGTGCCAGGCACTCTTCCAAGTGCCTTCCATATATATCATGTATGTTACTGGGCAGGGTGTAGCCTACCTGCCTCCACTGCAAATGTGGAAATGGAGGCTCAGAGAGGTTAAATAGCTTGGCCAGGGTCACACAGCCAGTGCTTTCAACCACTATACTACATTGCCATTTCATACGGGCAGAATGAACAAAACCTCCTGCCAAGGTTCTTGGTGAACAAGATATAATAGATGTAGTGATAGATTGGGCATGCCCAACTCTAAGTACTAGAACAACACCATTCAGTATGGAAATGAACTGAGTGTTGCTTCGAAGTTGTGAGACTGATATTTTTAAAAAACATGATACATTTTATAATTCATTTGTTTGTTGTCATTGTTCAGTCACTCAGTCGTGTCTGATTCTTTGCGACCCCATGGACTGTAGCACACCAGGCTTACCGGTCCTTTACTATCTATTAGTACCATACTTTAAAAAGTTATTATTATTTTTTTTTTTGCATTTCTTTTCTATGGGAATGGTCTTGATCCCTGTCTCCTGTACAATGTCACGAACCTCATTCCATAGTTCATCAGGCACTCTATCTATCAGATCTAGGCCCTTAAATCTATTTCTCACTTCCACTGTATAATCATAAGGGATTTGATTTATGTCATACCTGAATGGTCTAGTGGTTTTCCCTACTTTCTTCAATTTAAGTCTGAATTTGGCAATAAGGAGTTCATGGTCTGAGCCACAGTCAGCTCCCAGTCTTGTTTTTGCTGACTGTATAGAGCTTCTCCATCTTTGGCTGCAAAGAATATAATCAATCTGATTTCGGTGTTGACCATCTGGTGATGTCCATGTATAGAGTCTTCTCTTGTGTTGTTGGAAGAGAGTGTTTGCTATGACCAGTGCATTTTCTTGGCAAAACTGTATTAGTCATTGCCCTGCTTCATTCCGTATTCCAAGGCCAAATTTGCCTGTTACTCCAGGTGTTTCTTGACTTCCTACTTTTGCATTCCAGTCCCCTATAATGAAAAGGACATCTTTTTTGGGTGTTAGTTCTAAAAGGTCTTGTAGGTCTTCATAGAACCGTTCAACTTCAGCTTCTTCAGCGTTACTGGTTGGGGCATAGACTTGGATTACTGTGATATTGAATGGTTTGCCTTGGAAACGAACAGAGATCATTCTGTCGTTTTTGAGATTGCATCCAAGTACTGCATTTCAGACTCTTTTGTTGACCATGATGGCCACTCCATTTCCTCTGAGGGATTCCTGCCCACAGTGGTACATATAATGGTCATCTGAGTTAAATTCACCCATTCCAGTCCATTTCAGTTTGCTGATTCCTAGAATGTCGACATTCACTCTTGCCATTTCTTGTTTGACTACTTCCAATTTGCCTTGATTCATGGACCTGACATTCCAGGTTCCTATGCAACATTGCTCTTTACAGCATCGGACCTTGCTTCTATCACCAGTCACATCCACAGCTGGGTATTCTTTTGCTTTGGCTCCATCCCTTCATTCTTTCTGGAGTTATTTCTCCACTGATCTCCAGTAGCATATTGGGCACCTACTGACCTGGGGAGTTTCTCTTTCAGTATCCTATCATTTTGCCTTTTCATACTGTTCATGGGGTTCTCAAGGCAAGAATACTGAAGTGGTTTGCCATTCTGTTCTCCAGTGAACCACATTCTGTCAAATCTCTCCACCATGATCCGCCCATCTTGGGTTGCCCCACGGGCATGGCTTAGTTTCATTGAGTTAGACAAGGCTGTGGTCCTAGTGTGATTAGATTGACTAGTTTTCTGTGAGTATGGTTTCAGTGTGTTTGCCCTCTGATGCCCTCTTGCAACACCTACCATCTTACTTGGGTTTCTCTTACCTTGGGCGTGGGGTATCTCTTCACGGCTGCTCCAGCAAAGCATAGCCACTGCTCCTTACCTTGGACGAGGGGTATCTCCTCACCGCCGCCCTTCCTGACCTTCAATGTGGGATAGCTCCTCTAGGCCCTCCTGCGCACGCGCAGCCACGGCTCCGGGCTCAACATTCAGAAAATGAAGATCGTGGCATCTGGTCCCACCACTTCATGGGAAATAGATGGGGAAACAGTGGAAACAGTGTCAGACTTTATTTTTCTGGGCTCCATAATCACTACAGATGGTGACTGCAGCCATGAAATTAAAAGACGCTTACTCCTTGGAAGGAAAGTTATGACCAACTTAGATAGCATATTAAAAGCAGAGACATTACTTTGCCAACAAAGGTTCATCTAGTCAAGGCTGTGGTTTCTCCTGTGGTTTTTCCTGTGGTCATGTATGGATGTGAGAGTTGGACTGTGAAGAAGGCTGAGCACCGAAGAATTTATGCTTTTGAAGTGTGGTGTTGGAGAAGACTCTTGAGAGTCCCTTGGACTGCAAGGAGATCCAACCAGTCCATTCTGAAGGAGATCAGCCCTGGGATTTCTTTGGAAGGAATGATGCTAAAGCTGAAACTCCAGTACTTTGGCCACCTCATGCAAAGAGTTGACTCATTGAAAAAGAGTCTGATGCTGGGAGGGATTGGGGGCAGGAGGAGAAGGGGATGACAGCTGATGAGATGGCTGGATGGCATCGCCGACTCGATG
>NW_011495071.1:15494075-15495340 GCF_000754665.1 Bison bison bison
TCCTGGACACCCACTCAGAGCACACAATCGGCCCCTCAGCTCTGCCAGCCCGCAGGAACAAAAGGGATTTTGATTCTGATTATTTTTAAACTTTAATGACAAATCCTTTCCTTCTCCACATTAAAAAATAAAGGCTGTGCATAGTACCATTAAGGGACTGCTCACTGCCGCTTGATTCTCTGAGGCACTTACGTTGTTTAAATTTTAATTTCCGGGTTGAAAATTTTATTGAAAACATCACTATCTTTCTAAACAACAAAAAAAAGTTTCTTCTCTTGTCACTGTACTAGTTTGCTCTTTTACCTGCTCTCAATTCTCCTCCACAGGAGGTTTTCCTCGCTCTTCATGGCTCCCTGAAGTCTCCCTCCAGCCCTGTGATTGGAATTTGCTGTTCCTGTCCCAAACAAAGGGTTTTTAGTAGTGTTTTTCTTTTGTAAATGGGTTTGTCATAGGGTCAGGCTGAGGACTTAAGTCTGTAAATCCTTGACCACCCAGGGGCAGTGTCCCTCCAGTGATAACAATGGGGAGGAGGGGGATGACTGTGATATACTGATAATGATGAGACCTTGCCATGTGACAGGCCCAGTTCTAGGTGCTTATCTCCTATATCCTTCAACACACTACAGGGAAGAGGTTTTTACTCTTTCTTACAAGAGCAGACAGATTCTGAGAAATCATTATCACTCTAGCATAATGTTGGCCATGACAAATGCCACTAGAAAAGCAGATGTGAAGGACTGAGCAAGAACAGAAGAGAGACATTTTTCAGTAAGTTGCTGGGATAAACCAGGAAGTCTTCATGGCAAAGGGGTCTTGGAGCTAAATAAGCAGGATCTTAACACATAGAGGAAAGGCCAGAGAAAGCCCTTAGTGAAGACAAGGAAACTGGAGGTGTGTTTGGGAATAAGTGTCTTGGCCAATGAGGGAAGATAAGGAGCGATATTAAGGGCAAGATTTAGGGATGTGATGGGACATTATTGGAGGGCCTTGAATATTAGCCTGATGGCATTTGTCATTCCCCATGGGCAGAGGAATTATCCAGTGGTTTTGTTAGGTGGTTAGAAAAGGAAACAGGAGTCCAGAATGGTGGTGGCTAAAAGACAAGGAAGGGAAAAGCCCGCGAAAATAGAACAAAGGAAGGTCCGAGGACCAGAGTGAGGACCTCAGGCAGAACAAACAGCACTCCTGGCTAGCCCAATTTATATAGGGCAGGCCCAGGGGGAGGAAAAAAACATATAAAAAGAGGAGCCAAAGGGCCGGGGCCC
>NW_011495071.1:15495440-15511311 GCF_000754665.1 Bison bison bison
GACAGGGGGATGACAGAGGATGAGATGGCTGGATGGCATCACTGACTCGATGGACGTGAGTCTGAGTGAACTCCAGGAGTTGGTGAGGGACAGGGAGGCCTGGCGTGCTGCAATTCATGGAGTCGCAAAGAGTCGGACACGACTGAGCAACTGATCTGATCTTAAAAAGTTATCCTCCACGCCATACCCTTATTTCTGAAAGAAAGAAAACCAGAAAAGACTATATAAATCTTTCAAAGAGAAAAATGATGAGAATAGCACTGTTGGACATTAAATGTACTACAGATTGTAGTAATTAAAGCTGCCTTGGTGTGAATGAAAATAAATGAGTAGATCAGTGCAAAATAACAGAAAGTTCCTCCATACTATTATTTGGTATGTAACAGAAGTAGTATTTCATGTGTGGTGGGCTGGGCAAAATGTGGTACATAGAAACATATTAATTTGGACTCTTTCCTCCTATCCTATACTACATTACATTCTAGATAGGTTAAATAATAAAATATAAAAACTAAGGCCACAAAATATCTATGGGCAATTTTAGGATGGGATTAAGGGAGGCTTTCCTAAATATTGCATCAACAGAAGGAACCATAAGCAAGTTTATAGATTTCACAACATAAAACAAGTATTTCTGGATAGCAAATATATCATAGAATATATGAAAGACAAAAGGTTCACAGCATTAGTATCTAAAGAGCTCATAAAATCAGTATGATAAAATGGTGACCGTAGCAAATAAAACAACATCCGGCCACTTTTGTCAATTATTAATAGAAGTATGGATTTACACGTGATGGAACACAGTGTGACAAAACACATCCAAGACCTTAATATTTGACCCAGCAATTCCCTTTCCAGATATTTACCTTAAGAGAAGGACTGGACACATATGCAAAGGCATTTGTGCAAAAGGTGCTCATCCCAGTGTTATTCATGAGAATTTAAAAAATTGAAATTAAGCTAGCTGTCTGAAGAGATCCATGACAATATCTCTCCATTCAAAGAACATTTAACAGTGATTAATAAGGATGGTATAGATGTGTATATTTGCTGATGTCAAAATGTGTTCTTGATATGTTCTTAAGGGGGAAAAGGAAGTTACCAATATGTATCAAAATATGATCATATTTGTGTACAGATGTAACTTTCTTTCTCTAAGTATAAAAATGCCTGGCAAGCAATTCACCTAAAAGTAAATGTATTTGTTCTGTCTGTGTATTTCTGTTTTCCAATATTTTCTAAAATAAATATATATTTTTATGTAATAAATTTAAACACATTAGCAAGTTATTTTGTATATATCAAGTATTACATGATACAAAGCAAACAACAACTGAAGATGTGTCTGTGAAAGAAAAGACATTTTTCCCTTTTCCTAGCCCAAGTGACTTGGGAATTGGCCTGTTGGGTTGCAAGGAAGAGCATGAGCTTGAAAACCCAACTGACCTAGGTTGAAATCTCAGTTATTACCTACCAGTTGTAAGATTATAGACACACCTCTTAAATTCCCTGAGACTCAGTGTTCTCACCCGCAAAATGAGAGTAATATTTCCCTTACAAGATTATTATGTGGAATACATTAAAATGCTAAAACTTCCAGCTCAGTGACTGGTACATAGAAGAGTCTTAATAGATAGTTAGAAATATTACCCTCCTTTAATACTCAGCTCCAATGCCTCTCTGGGTGTCTTCACCAGCTACCCCAGACAGTTCATTCTTTTACTGTTTTTAATAGCCCTTTATAGGCACCTACTATTTTTCACTGTCTTTTGACCGATTAGTTGTGAGCTCCTGGAAATCAGAGATCAAGTGAGCTTGCTTCTGGGTCCTAAGTACTTAGGTCAGTGCTTGAAACATAGTAGGGCCACATGAAATAATTGTTAAATGAATGAATAACAATTATTATCAATGGCAGCAAAGTAACAAGTATACATTTCCCTAAGGGGATTTAAAGACTTACATTTACTCACTGGTATACTGCATTTTACCAGTGAGTAAATGTAAGTCTTTAAATCCCCTTAGGGAAATGTATACTTGTTACTTTGCTGCCATTGATAATAATTGTTCTTCATTCATTTAACAATTATTTCATGTGGCCCTACTATGTTCCAAGCACTGACCTACATACTCACTGGTATGCTGCATTTTGGAGAAGGCAATGGCACCCCACTCCAGTGCTCTTGCCTGGAAAATCCCATGGACGGAGAAGCCTGGAAGGCTGCAGTCCATGGGGTCACTGAGGGTCGGACACAACTGAACGACTTCACTTTCACTTTTCACTTTAATGCATTGCAGAAGGAAATGGCAACCCACTCCAGTGTTCTTGCCTGGAGAGTCCCAGGGACGGGGAAGCCTGGTGGGCTGCTGTCTACAGGGTCGCACAGAGTCGGACATGACTGAAGTGACTTAGCAGCAGCATGCTGCATTTTAAAAAGCTATGACAAACCTAGAGAGCATATTAAAAAGCTGAGACATCACTTTGATGCCAAAGGTCCATATAGTCAAAGCTATGGTTTTTCCAGTAGTCATATACAGATATGATAGTTGGACCGTAAAGAAAGCTGAGAATCGAAGAACTGATGCTTTCAAATTGTGGTGCTGGAGAAGACTGTTGCTTGTCCCTTGGACAGCAAGAAGATCAAACCAGTCAATCCTAAAGAAAATCAACCCTGAATCATCATTGGAAGGACTGATGCTGAAGCTGAAGCTCCAATACCTTGGCCACCGGATGTGAAGAGCTGACAAACTGGAAAAGACCCTAATACTGGGAAAAATTCAGGGCAGGAGGAGAAGGGAGTGACAGAAAATGAGATGGTTGGATGGTATCACCAACTCAATGGACATAAGTTTGAGCAAACTCCGGGAGACAGTGAAGGACAGAGAAGCCTGGCTTGCTGCAGTCCATGGGGTCATGAAGAGTTGGTCATGACCTAGTGACTAAACAACACATGAATATTATTTTGGAATATCATTTCAGAAAGAAATTTGATTATATTATGATTTCATAAAGAAATGGGATTATGTAATAAGATATGACAATGGTGATTGCAAATATTTAACACTTAATTGTGTACCTGGCAACATGCTAGGCACTATATATATAATATTTATATAGTATGTATATACTACTTACATAGTATACATTATATGTATATAATTTCATTTATTGCTTTCAAAAGATACACAATGAAGAAACTGATGACTAGGGAGTATAAAACACTTGCCTCCAGTGTCTAGAAATGGCAGAATCAGGATTTGAACCCAGTCTTTCTGGCTGATTTAGGATCCTGTGTTCTTCACCATGACCCTCTCCAGATAATATTTTAAAGGCTCCCTTGAGAAGAATGCTGACGGCCCTGTAGCAGCCGGCCCAATGGGTCTCAGTAGCACTCTGGAGAAGCCTACAGTGGTGGAAAATGAGGAAGAGGAAGTGGGTTATGCTAAAGAGATAGGAAGGAAGAATGATGGCAGAGAGAGGGTGGGAGATTACAGGGAGAAACAGAACTGACATTAGATTGAATGGAAAAAAGCACCATTGACCACTGTGGCCTGCCATCCTGGGACACAGCATTTTTATTATTTGGGCAAAATTGTGAAGCAGGCAGAAATGCAGAAATTAGGCAGAAATGAAAGATGTGTAAATTTATTTTGTTTAGTCTCACAGTTTAAAAAAAATCAAACTTTATGAAATAAATATATTGATTTGTTGTATTGAGTTAAAGCAAATTGACCGTCCAGGAAAATCTTGGCAAGAGGAAGAGGTCTTTTACCTCCCATCCCCGAAAGCCCTAACCTTCCCCCCACCCCATAAGCCTTTTTGGTGTTCTATTTCTACTAATCCTTGCTAAGAAGTAACTGGTGAGCAAGAGGTTAGCTGATGGGGTCTCAAGGTGTGACCTTTCCCAGGGGCATTTGCATGTTAATAGAGGATACTGGGAACCCAGGAACAGCCTCCAGGTCTCAAATGAAAGAAGTCCTGAAGGTGGAGGAGAGGGGTGGCTCGGCCCCCAGGGGCCCTGCTGCGGAGGCCACGTTGAGTTGGCCTGTGTGGATGGCCGCTGGTCTGGGCTTTCCTCCAGCTGCTTTTACAAAGAAATGGTTTGGAGAAGAACAAAGGGATTGTGTTTATTCCCCTGCAAGAGCTCCATTGCCAGGGCTGTGTGCTCGGTGCCCAGCTCAGAGAATCTGGACTCAGGAGGCTTTGCTTAATGGTAATGAACGAAGAATCACCTCCCCACCCCCCACAACACACAGACACACCTTTAGCCCTGTTGCCTATGAACCCCTTAAGCTCCAAAGCCCACACCCAAGACCTGGGCAACTTCTTTCTAGTGATAAGAACATGGCGAAGAAGAAATGTCTACCATTTGCATTTTTATTATTTTCCTGTCTTAACCTGTAAACTTTGTGCTGAATTGCATGACCTCACTGACCATGTTTCATCTTCCTCATTGAACTGTAGTTAAGACAATCTCCAACAGCCCAACTGCAGAAAAGGAAATTCCTACATGGACACAATTGTGCACATGCACACACATGCACACTTCAGGGTCCTGGGCAGGGAAAGCGGGAGGGGAGCAGATGGGGAGAGAGCAGCGAGGACAAGACTACTTTTCTGTTTGGCTGAATTCATCAAAAATGCCCAAACCCCATACCGAACATTCATCACTAATTAAATCCTAGCACCATAATTCAGAGAAAACAATTACAGCATTTAGAATTTTTAAAGGAACTATTATTGCTGCCTTGGCCCTTTTAAAAATTATGCTCCCCAAAGGACAAAATGTGATCCATTAATATGTATGTATTATTACTTTTTTTTTTTTTGTAAGGGGAAGATTGCTGATGCCTGTGAATATGGAAGCATTTATCGGTTGCAGACAGCCACTTCGTTGACTTGCAGTTTTAAGTGCAGTATTTTCTAGAATCTAAAAGGCTATAACATTAATTACCTTTTTGCTTTTAGCTGGTAGCCTGCTCATTTCTCCCCCATGTTCTCTTCTCTTACCCTGACCACTCAGGTAACCAGTTATCCAGGGTAGGGTTTGGTCAGAGCCAGGAGTCAAAACCGTTATTGGGAAAGATCATGCAATATTTCATTCAATGGAGACAATTGTTCCCGTTCACCGTTGGTGCCCGAAACGAGTCCATGTTTCTCATTTTTTCAGTTGAAGCCCCTCACGCTAGTCCTTGAGCAAAAGACTTCCCTAAGTCAAACTGAGATTCTTTTGCGTCAAGTATCCCCAGCTAAACTGAGGACCTCAGCTCTACTTTTCTCTCTTTCATTTTATTCTCCTTTGTCTTGGTGATTTAACTGAGTTGCTCAGAGGTGAGTTAACTGAGCCTGGCACCAAGGATGACTGTTAGGATGTGCTGTGTGCGTGATGTATGTGTGTGCGTGTGTACATGCTCATGCACAAAGTTGCGTGCATGTGTGTATGTACGTACGCATGTGTACCTATATAAAAGCACAACTCAGAAATTTTCATTCAGCTCCCTGATCAGTCTATTGTCACATGCATTTGGCATTCATTATCCATGAGCCTCCGGCGCCTCTGGTCCTGTGCCCTGGCTCACAGTGATTTGGTTTATAGAGATCATATGGCAGGGAAACAGACCTTGAAAGACAGAGCTCTGAGAAGCACATTTGATGAATTTCCTATGATTTGAGTCTGGGTTTATTCTTCCCTGTGGCGGGGCAGACACCCCAGAGCACACAGAGCCGGCCTGGGAGCCCAGGAGGAGTGGAGGCTATGACAATAAGCGCAGTGTTTTTTTCTTCACACATCTCGGGTTGCATTTCCTATCTGGGAAAAAAAGAAAAGGGAGCCTTGTAAAGGATCCAGAATCTGGGCAGGAAACCACACAGAGTGAAGGTTGCCATTGTCATTAGCAATTAATGTAACCACCACGGCTGGAAGGAGAAAACCCTGCCAAGGCAGCCGGCATGGGGAGGGGGCAGGGGCTGCTGGGGGAGAGGGCTGCTCACCCCCATTCACCAGCCATGTTTGCTTGGGAGGCTGAGCAGGACATGTCCCGAGACACTCCTGAGAGGTTCCACAGTACTAAATGGGTTTTATTTTAAAGCAAGGTGCTCAGGACTTGATAAGTTATAAAATGTCCCTGTCACTCATTTTCACTCTCTGTGGCTCTGTGTCCAATTTCTTAGTCTCTTGATCAGTGAATTTTTTCTGCCTAAGTGAGTCTGTTGAGACTCATTTCTTCAGCAGTATTTACTGAGTGCCTTCTATATGCCAAGCACTTGGGGTGCTGGGCAAGAGGCTGGTACTAATCTACAACATGTGTTGACTGTATGAGGACCCAGCCTGGTGCTATGTATTCTCCATTTCCATTTATTATCTCATTTAGGCATCAGTTCTACAGGCTAGGTTTCTTTTTACTCCATTTTACAGATAACATAACTGAGGCTCAGAGAGGTTAATTAACTTCTTCCAGGTCATAAAGTCAATACAGGAACCTAGCTGGGATTTGAGCCCCAGTAAATTAATCTCCTTCAGACTTATGCTTCCAGTCCTTACTGTATGTCTTCAAGAAGCCCACAGTTTAGACAGGGTTCTAGCAAGTAGATCAGTGTTGAAATGATGAGGTGAAATGGGCTACAGTGAGGGTCAGCTTAGGGTCTCTGGAAGTCCCGTGAAGAGATACCTAATCTAGGCTCAGGAGGCACTCAGGGAAGGCTGCCTGGAGGAGGTGAGTTTGACATTGTTCCTGTCCTCTCTTGTGTCCCAGTGGTGACCTGGCCACACTAGTCAGTCTGGAAGGAAATGTTTGTGTGTTAGTATGTCTGCACCACTTACTCTGTAGGTGTTGGGATATTTGGCAGATCTGTCCAGTCACTGAAAATGTCTGCTTCTTACATCCTACTCAGCAAAGTCCGGTCATCTGGGCCGGTAAGAGATGGGAAGGCCACATTCCTTCTACTTTTTAGATGGATTCAATCGCTCTCCTATTCCTCCTTCCCCTCCCTATTTCCTCTCTCTTCCTCTTCATCCCTCCCCTCTTTGCCCCCACCCTCTTTCTCTTTCTTTCTGGTAGTTTAAAAAATGCCACTTTTCATTAATGTGACCAAAATGTCATCAAGTAGTTTAATGCTCTTTAATGTCCTTGTATCGTTTACGTTTTGCGAACAGTGTGGAAATGAATCCCATCTGTGGGTTCAAGAACATCAAAAAAGTTGGACAGGCTATTTAGACGTGCTCCTTCACATCGCATTAGCGTGTACAATGTCAGGGGGCTGAGCCAGGCGCGGCCTGTCCGGGCCTCGGCCCGCCCCTTCCTCAGCCTGGGAGCAACAGATCCTTTACCTCTGGAACTGAGAGTCAGTCCTGGGGATGGGGGTCCTGGAATGCTGCCCGGAGGCCCCAGGAAAAGTGTGAAGGCTAAATAAAAAATGAGAAATGATTCAGGAAAATCTCTCTCTTCCTTTCTGGTGCCAAGACGCCCCAACAATAGCTTTTTCATCACTTGGGTAAGAGGCCGGTTATAATGCTGTCTGACTTCTTCCAAATCATTAGCTAGTCTCTCTCTGTCTTTCTCTCTCTCTCTCCTCCCCCGCCATCCTACCCCGGTTCCCCAGGGAAGGAAACTCTGGGGCCAAAATTAAGCTGATGGTTTGTATGGAGATGGCTATAAACCGAAAATGACTGCAGAGCATCAAGTTCAGGGCCAGCAGAACTCGTAAGAGAGACGCTCACCAGAGGACCCTGAGAGGGTCTCAGAAGCCCCGTCAGCAGGGTGATGATTCCAGGACGATGGATTTGCTGTGGCAACTGACAAAGGATGCTGACTCTGGAGTCACCCTGCTAGAATTCTGGCTCCTCTATCTTCTAGGAAGACGGTCTTGAACAGGTGAACCCCTGTGTCTCAGTTTCCTTACCTGCAAATTGAGGGTACTAATTACATCGACCTAGTCAAATGAGCTAATGGATGTACAGCACCCAGACCTGGCCATAGAGAGTTCCTGATAAAGGTTAATGATCAGCTGTTGTTAGCACTGCTTGGTGGCCCTGCTCTAGCCATATCCTGCCACCTACTCTGAGCGCCTTCGGTTGTGCTTCCAGGTGGAGTTGGTCCTCCTTCCCTCCCGCTGAGCACTCAGTCTGAGCCCTACCTCACCCTCCCCTGCAACGGTAGTGGCGAGGGGGAGGGGCAGGGGACCTCGACTCCAAAATATCCTGGCTTTTTTCCAGCTCTGTGAAAACCCCTCATTCTAATGCATTCCCTGGAAAGAAAGATGTAGCTTTTTATTTCAGGAAAAAAAAAAAAAAAACTCTCCAAAACAAAAGCTTCTATTCTTCCCCCAGATATAGAGCAAGAGTGGATTTTTAACTGTTAATCATTACAGCAGAATGATTACCCATGTCTCTGAAGGCTCTTAATCAGTAACCAGTATTACAACCCCTCCCTATTTGCATTTGCTCATATGAATACCTAATCCTAAATATAAACATAAGCAAATAACTTCTGATGATTATTTCACAATTTTCAAGACAAGGTCATTCTGTTTTAACTTCTAAGGTAAACAAACAAATATGTTCCCTTAATGCAATTACCAGAAGGCCAATTTTCTTCTAAGTTCTTTATAGGATGTGGTTTATAAGATGTGCATCTGTCAACCTGTTGGTTATTTATGCTGAGGCAACTGGAAGAAGGCCAGGGGGTGTTACGTCTGCAGTTCCCTGGAGACCCGTGAGCTCAGCTTATAGAAGCCCCTACTCCAGTCTTTGGGCTTAGCCTGTTGGGAAGGACACTGGATTCTAAAGTGCCCCCAACCCCAGGCCTGACTCGAAGACCTGAATCATCCCTTACTTGCTGTGTGACCTTGGATAAGTCCCATAGTCTCGTTCAGCCTGATTTTTCCATCAGTATAAAATGCAGCTGGTCGATGTGTGCCCTGTGGGGCTCTCAGTGTCCTCTCTTTGTGACATTAACATCTGTTCATCCTGTAGGCTTCAGTTAAGAAGGCTTTTCCTGACCTCTTTACTGGGTTAAATACCAGAGCCTTCTTGATCCATCTACTTTCCATTTTAACTCTCATAACACTGCTGTTGGCCGGTGGTTTCAGCGCTATGGCTAAGAACACAGACTCGGGATCCAAGCTACATAAGTTTGATTTCTGGCTTTGTTAGTTGCTGGCTGGTGACCCTGGATGAGTTACCCAACTTCCAAGACTAATAATAGTATCTCTCTCAAAGGACTATTGTAAGGATTAATTGAGTTAATATGTGTTGGGCACTTAGCCTAGTACCTGACACACAGTGAAAGCTAGGTATTAGTACATCAGCTATTACTTTCTCGTCAATAATTTAACCTTTCTTTATAACTACACTGAGAGTTCTCTGAGCACAAAGGCCATGTCTACTTCCACTCCCCTAGGCCACCACTGAGCGCGGTGCCTGGCACTTGGAAGATTCTCATTATTGTTTGTTGAATTGTATCGAAGTGAAATAAATGATGTAGAAATGTTTTGTGAATCACCATGGGAAAAATTGTTTATTATTAGCTCTGGAAAGAGTTTATTAGATGAAATATAGCTGCTGTCATTGAATATAATACAATGTCGATCAATCGACTATTCAGTCTATGAGTCACCTCTGTTATCAGCATTTTCTGTGTTTAGTTTTATCCTCCCTGTTGGCTCAGTGAGTAAAGAATTTGCCTGCAATGCAGGAGACACAGGAGACTCGGGTTCGATCCCTAGGTCAGGAAGATCCCTGGAGGAGGAAATGGCAATCCATTCCACTATTCTTGCCTGAAAATTCCCATGGACGGAGGAGCCTGGTGAGCTATAGTCCATAGGGTTGCAAAGAGTCAGACATGACTAGGCACAAGCACATGTGTCTGTGTGTGTGTGTGTGTGTGTGTGTGTGTGTATTTCTTGTTTGTGCTGAGTTCAGGTTTACTAATATCTTTGACTCAACTGATGTTGACTGAATGTCCCTTACATGGCATTCCCAGGCTGGGCAAGGCTGCAGACAGGAAGCAGAATGAGATCCGTCCTGTAGTCAGAAGGGAGGCAGATGTTTGAACCCTGGCTTGGCCATACAGAGAATCCTATGCCCCTGGACACAGTAAGAAATCAATGCCTGTTCCAACCCTGGTCAAAGTCTTTCCTCAGGATTTTATATATGGTGACTGAGAGACCTCTCTTTCCTTTGGGGTCAAAGACTGGTTAAATGCAAGCCTGGACATGTCTGGAGGCCATACTCACTCTTTCTATGTTGCCTGGAGGGTGCCAATTGGAGGTGGCTAAAGATGAAGACAACTCATAAAATGAAATAGGGGTGCTGTGAGGGAGAGCTCTGGGGGTACTGTAGCAAAACCAGTCTACTCAGCTAACATATGCTCAGTTCAGTTCAGTTGCTCAGTCGTGTCTGACTCTTTGCGACCCCATGGACTGCAGCATACCAGGGTTCCCTGTCCATCAACAACTCCTGGAGCTTACTCAAACTCATGTCATGTGACTCAAACTCATGAGTCAGTGATGCCATCCAACCCTCTCATCCTCTGTCATCCCCTTCTTCTCCCACTCTCAATCTTTCCCAGCATGAGGGTCTTTTCAAATGACTCAGTTCTTCGCATCAGGTGGACAAAGTATTGGAGCTTCAGCTTTAGCATCAGTCCTTCCAATGAATATTCAGGACTGATTTCCTTTAGGATGGACTGGTTGGATCTCCTTGCTGTCCAAGGGACTCTCAAGAGTCTTCTCCAACACCACAGTTCAAAAGCATCAATTCTTTGGTGCTCAGCTTTCTTTATAGTTCAACCCTCACATCCGTACATGACCACTGGAAAAAACCATAGCTTTGGCTAGATGGACCTTTTTTGGCAAAGTAATGTCTCTGCTTTTTAATAAGCTCCCTCTTTCCTAAATCTCTGTATGATGCCACATACCGAGGCCTGAAATTCCTATCGTTTGGAAATCTTGGGCAACGAGTTAAAGGATTCCAAAGCCATGGAATGTGCAGGAATCTTAAGCAGGGCTCTGTTTGTATCTGTCTTGTTGTTGACATCCTGGTCCCTAATGAGGTCATTTGAACATCTGTAGCATATCTGCCAAGAGCCAGTTAACTGGAAATGACATTAGTCACTGTTAGCACAGTGTCTCTTCCCCTTTCTCCCTTGGCTCTGTGCCTTGGGGACACTCCGGCCCAGCTCAGAGGTTCTTAGGGCCCAGACATCAAAGGGAGGGATATAGTCATCAGCAGCCCCCTGTCAAAACATTCAGCATTGTGCTTGCTGCCTCCCAACCTTGCTGATACTGAAGACCTCTTTTAGTAATCCCTCCCTCTGAGTTTTGAAAGATCAAGTCTTCAAACATAAAGCACTGATTAAGTCATAATATACTTATTTGCTCATTTGCTGCTAATCCACCTTCACATATAGTACTGATCAAATAACACTAACAACATGGAAGTGACATAATTTCAGACCAGAGAAATTTTAGTTTGGCTAGGTGGGTTTAACAGCAGTTAAGAGGAGGGTTTCCAGTAGGTCTTTTATTTTACATTTAATTTGCTTTCAAAACTAAGAAATTGTTGTAGACCTTTTAAATGAATGAAATAGTCCAGAAATCACTACCCTTTAGCATCTTAAGACTATGAGCTCTAAAATGGCCTTGTACTCTACTCTGCTATTAATGCTCACTTTATACCCTGTCAGTAATGCCTGCAGGACACAGGACCAAGGTATAAGGCAGTCTGCATACTCACTGTGTCCCAGGCCTAGGCCAGGGACTGTAGAGTATTAATTCCTTTTACTCATCCCCAAGCCCTGCAGTAGAACTACAGGAGTGTCCCAGCATGGCTAAGCTTTGGCATTCTTAGGTTAGCTCTTAGCTCCTGGGGATAAGGGGCAAGAAAAGCCGGAAGCCCCCAGGACAGCCCTACTGACCTTGCCTAGTGCCCCACCTGTCCCTCCCTGCCCAGTGTACGCAGAAGGAGCCAAGGAGCTGCTGCTCTGAAAGGAAAGGCCTGGTGTTCCGCCCCCCCCCCCCTCACCAGGTTGTGAGTATGTGTGTGTTTGCACGGAGGAGTTGGAGTCCTTATAAATATTTCTCGCCTTGAGGTTTTTACAATTTCCATCAACACAAGTTACCAGGCAACTATGCTGTGACTTAATGCAAATTCATGTTAGACAGGACCAGAAATCTTCATTTCAGAGATGAGGAAATGATGACAGGGAAGAGCTCTGAGGTTCCAGAGGTCACACATCAAGTAGGGAAAAGTTTTTGGTTCCAAAGCCCATGTTCTTACAACTTGGTGGAGTGGCAGGGGCAGGTGGGCCCCTATCATTGTGCAGATAGAGAAACTGAGGCTCAGAGAGGGGATATCCATGACCAGGGCTGCAATTAGTTCATAAAAGAGCAAGAAATAGGACCCAGGTCTCTGAACTCCAATTCCAGTGCATCTAAAATTTTTGAATGGCCATCAGAGATGAATGGAAACTTAGAGATTCATTCATTCATTCATCCAACTTACCAACCTTCATTCCTTGTTAGAAATAAGGAAGTCTTGCCCAGAGGCTTCCTTCAGCCATGTGTCATTGGCTAGAATTGCACCCCATGCTGAAGTCTAACCAACGCACTGGTCAGGGAACTAGGACCCTCTATTCTCCTGAATGTCACACTCCTGTATCCACCTGCAGCCTACTTAATATTTGCACCTGAATGTCTAGTTCAGTTCAGTTCAGTTCAGTCACTCAGTCGTGTCTGACTCTTTGTGACCCCATGAATCGCAGCACGCCAGGCCTCCCTGTCCATCACCAACTCCCGGAGTTCCCTCAGACTCACGTCTATCACGTCGGTGATGTCTAGTAGGTACCCCCAAATCCAGCATATATCAACCCAAGTTCTGGATCTCTTCCCACTCAGAAGTGCTCATCCTCTGGTGTTCTTTATCTCAGTTAAAAATGGCACTCTTATTTATTCAGTTGTGCAGGCCCCAGTGGCTCAGTGGCAAAGAATCTGCCTGCAATGCAGGAGATACAAGAGACACGAGTTCAATCTCTGGGCTGAGCAGACTCCCTGGAGGATGGCATAGCAACCCATTCTAGTATTCTTACCTGGAGAATTCCATGGACAGAGGAGCCTGGTCGGCTACAGTCCATGAGGCCACAAAGAGTCGGACAGGACAGAGTGACTTAGCACACACAGCAGGCCCCAAACTTTCATTCTCCATACCAAATTCATCAGCAAATTCTTTTGCCTCTACCTTCAAAATAGGTCCCAAATCCAACCAGTTATCACCCCCTCCCTGGCTACCACCCTGGTTCACCATGATCACTGGTCTCCTGCTTTCTCTCTTGCCCTGCTTGAGTCAGTTTTCCACATGGCAGCCATGATAATCCTCTGAATATGTATGTCAGATCAATTATCTCTCTTAGTGAAGAGTCCCCAGTAAGTCCCTATCACATTTAGAACAAAATTCAAAGTCACAACACTCCAGCCACTCCAGCCAACACTCTAGCTAGTTGGCCTTCTAGCTCATCTCAATATGTAGGTTCACCCCTTACCTGGGCTTTTGAGCCTGCTCTTCCCTCTGACTGGGCTGCTTCCCATCACCCCTGTCCCTACCCCTGAGTCACACGGCTGGTGCCCTGCCTTTATTCATGTCTCTGCTGAAATAACCACCGCCCTCTGTCCCCTTATCTGAAATAGCAAGACTGTTTCTCTCTCTCTCTTTATCTGCATTTATTTTTTTCATTAAATCTATCACTGTTTGGCTTGACACTATATTTATTATATAGCATATATTTATGTGTCTATTTCCTATCACCCCAACTAGAATTAAGACCACATAAAGGTGAAGACTTTGTCTGATATTTTCATGACTCTACCTTCAGTGCCTAGAACAATGCCAAACAAATTGTTTAGTTGCTAACTCCTGTCTGAGTCTTTGAGACCCCATGGACTGTAGCCCACCAGGTTCCTCTGTCCTTGGAATTTTTCAGGCAAGAATATTGGAGCAGGTTGCCATTTCCTTCTCCAGGGAATCTTCCCAACCCACATCTCCTACACTGACAGGTGGGTACTTTACTCCTGAACCATAGATGCTCCATAATGTTCACTGAATGAACATATGATGAATGATTGACTGGCTTAGACCCATGAGGATCCACCCCTAGAAGATGGGGATGCACCAGTCTCTCCCAGAGGAGGGTGCAGATGTGAGCAAAATCGGGTTCCACCAGCTCAGGAGAAAGAGTATATGGATGTAGAGTAGACGATCAGTAGAGTCTGCTGTATCTAGCTTGTCCAGTTTCTATTGTTACAGAGTCATGAGCACTTTGGGGCAAGCTCAGCATGACCCACTATGTTTTGTTTAAGCAGAACAGCTAGCAAGTGGGTGTGCACTAGCTCTCCTGGGCTTGGTCAGGGTGGGAGCACAGGGTGTCTACTCTCTAGGCCCACAGCGAAGCCACAAAATGAGTTCTGACTTCCTGGGGCAGTGGGGACTCAGGGCTGGTCTCCATTTGTTATCTCCCTTGGTGACAGGCTGGTCTCCAGTGATGTCATCTGAGCATCTGTAGGCACCTCTGCCAGGAACCCACTAACTGGAAATGACATCAGCTACCAGCAAAGTGACTTGGGCACCCAGCAGACACGTCCCACTGATCCCCTGTCTGGAGCTCATCTCCTGCCTACCTGGAAGTCTTCTGGCTGGCACTTTGGCAAACAAAGAGGCATTTGAGAGGGAATTAAGTTGACTTTAAAAGATAGCCTCAAAGTGTTTCCCAACACATTGATGCTTACATTGAATTATAGGTGCTAATAAAGCTGTCAGAGCCTTGGCGCGAGGACCAAACTCAAACTAACGATCCCTGAGAAATGATGAGAATTCCTCTGGGTCTGGAAAGTCAGTCCCTGGTCCAGCTGGAGGCTCACACACACACTACAAAGTTGAGGAAGGGGTGAAATTACCCATTCTGACTGTCATGATGATTGGCCAAAGGGCTTGCTGTCATCTTAAAGTGGAAGGCAGCTTTGCTGGAGTCCCCTGTATATTCTTGTATTCTGGAAAGACCTGATCCTCTCCTTTCTTGAATACTCAGTGTGGTCACCGAACCTAAGTGACTTCCAGAATTTGCAGTTAAGAGTAGTATTTAAAGTGTTAGGGAAAAGGAGGTACAACAGAGCACTCCTCCTGGGATTTAACTAAGATCAGGTCTGTGATTTTGTTCAAAAGACACACGGGTAAGTCCCAGATCTCACAAAGGTTTCTACTTCTTGGGAACTTATTAAATGCCAGGTCTTATACCAAGTTCTACACCTCTTGAAAGCATCTAATAAACTGCGTATGCATGTAGGTATATATGTATGTGTGGGTAACTAGAGGAATATATGTATGTATTCATTTCACCAAATATTTATCAAGAAACAATAATGTGCTAGGCCTTGAGCTAGACTCTTGGGATATAATGAGGGGCAAGAGACACACACTGTACCCCTGTCCCTCAGATTTGGTCACGTGAACCACAATCATCAACAATTATAAATGTAGTGAGTACTAAGGAGTAGTGGAGGGGGCTGTGTGGAGATGTAATTGGGAAACATAAGGTTAAAGTGTCAAGGAAGGCTGCCTTGAGAAGGCAAAATTGAAGCTATGAGCTCAAGATCTTGTAAGTGACAGTTAAGGAAGGCAAAGGATGTGCCAGAAAACACAGGCTGTGCTACTGCCACGGTCTTCATTTCCTGTTGCTGCTGTAACAAATTGCTGTAAGCTTGGCTGAAAACAAAACAAATTTATTCTCCTTCTTAAAATTCTGGAGGTCTGAAGTCCAAAATCAGTTTTACTGGGTGAGAGTCAAAGTGTTGGCAGGGCTGTTTCCTTCTGGAGACTTAGTTCCT
>NW_011495071.1:15511411-15519158 GCF_000754665.1 Bison bison bison
GCCAGCATCCCTTGGTTTGTGGCTGCATCACTCCAATCTCTGCCTCCACGCTCTCATTGCCTTTTCCCTTCTGCAGTCAGATCTCCCTTGGCTTCTGTCTCATAAAGACGTTTGTGATTACACTAGTGCCAACCCAGATAATATAGGATAAATCCTCTCATCTGAAGTAAGGATCCCTAACTTATTCACTTCTGCAAAGTCTCTTTTGCCATGTATGGTAGCATTCACAGGTTCTGGAGATTAGGATGTGAATATAGTTGGGGACCATTTTACTCAGTCTACCACAGCCACAAAATGGGAGAAAATCTGTGGAATGCATTTACAGAGGTAGCATAGTGTAGTAGTTAACCTACGGGCTTTGGAGGTGTGCCTGTGTGTGCCCTGTCGCTTCAGTCGTATCTGACTCTTTGCGACCCTATGGACTGTAGCCTGCCAGGCTCCTCTGTCCATGGCATTTCCCAGGCAAGAATACTGGAGTGGGTTGCCATGCCCTACTCCCAGGGATCTTTCTGACCCAGGGATCGAATGCGTCTCCTGTGGCTCCTCCATTGCAGGTGGATTCTTTACCACTGAGCCTTCTGGAAAGCCCTGGTCTCTGGATACTGGCATCTAGGTTTGCAAACTGACTATAACAACTCTTTACTCTCTGACATTGAACAAATTATTTAACCTCTCTGTGTTTCAGTTTTTCCATCTATAAAGTTGGGGTAATAATAGTATCTACTTCATAGTACTGTCTTAAGACTTCTAAGGTGATAAAGAATCCTCCTGCCAATGCAGAGGATGCTGGTTTGATCCCTGGGTCAGGAAGATCCCCTGGAAAAGGAAATAGAAACCCACTCCAGTATTCTTGCCTGGGGAAATTCCATGGACAGAGGAGCCTGGCAGGCTACAGTCCTGCTGCTGCTGCTGCTAAGTCACTTCAGTTGTGTCCAACTCTGTGTGACCCCATAGATGGCAGCCCACCAGGCTCTCCCATCCCTGGGATTCTCCAGGCAAGAACACTGGAGTGGGTTGCCATTTCCTTCTCCAATGCATGAAAGTGCTATAGTCCACAGGGTCACAAAGATTCAGACACTACTTAATGACTAAACAACATAAGGTTAAATGAGTTATTTCAAGTAAAGTATTTAAAGCACTGCCTGACATCTTGTATGTGGTCAAGAAATGTTCATTTTTATTATTAAATATTATTGTTTATTATTAACTATTTTTTTGCAATTTTATTGAGATATAATTGACAGCATATTAAAAAGCAGAGACATTACTTTGTCAACAAAGGTCCGTCTAGTCAAGGCTGTGGTTTTTCCAGTGGTCATGTACGGATGTGAGAGTTGGGCTATAAAGAAAGCTGAGTGCCGAAGAATTGATGCTTTTGAATTGTGGTGTTGGAGAAGACTCTTGAGAGTCCCTTGGACAGCAAGGAGATCCAACCAGTCCATCCTAAAGGAGATCAGCCCTGGGTGTTAATTGGAAGGACTGATGCTGAAGCTGAAACTCCAATACTTTGGCCACCTTATAGAGTTGACTCATTGGAAAAGACTCTGATGCTGGGAGGGATTGGGGGCAGAAGGAGAAGGGGACGCCAGAGGATGAGATGGTTGGATGGCATCACCAACTCAATGGACATGGGTTTTGGTGGACTCTGGGAGTTGGTGATGGACAGGGAGGCCTGGCATGCTGCTGTTCATGGGGTTGCAAAGAGTTGGACACGACTGAGAGACTGAACTGACTGAATTGACAGCATTGTGTAATTTAAGGTGTACAACTTCTTGATTTGATATATTAATATATTGCAAATAATTACCACCATAGCTTAGCTAACACGTCTCATGTCACGTAATTACCATTTCTTTTTACGGTAAAAACATTTAAGATTTACTGTCCTAGTAACTTTCCAGCACATAATACAGTATTAGTAACTATAATCAACATGCTGTACATTAGATCCTCAGGACCTAGTCATTTAAGTGGCCTTAAACTAGTTTGAGTCTTCACCTGTTAAGTCACTAAATTAACAAAAAGTGGGACTTAAACCAGTGAGATTTGAAATCAAGTCAGCTTGATTTCAAAGTCTATACTCTTTACAGCACTAAATGGCTGCCATATCCACGGTAACGTGCTTCCTAGCATGTTAGAAAGGCTTGCTTCCTAGATACATCAGGAGTAACTATTGTATGGTAACGTGCTTCCCAGCATGTTAGAAAGACTTGCTTCCTAGATACATCAGGAGTAACTATTAAGGACCTGATGGTAGACCGCTTTATGAGAGAAGCCTTTGCTATCCTTGTCATTGCTCTAGCTCAGTTTCTCTTGCATTGACAGAGAAATGCTTCTGAAACTATAATATACTTGCATTTCCATTGAATGAATCTCCCACTCTGCATACACCCTGGTTCACTATTCACCTTGTCCCTTCAGGTTAGGGTGTCTTGGTCCTTGACAGCTTGGTCTTTTTCCTGAAAGTCCCCTCTCTCGACAGTTCAGTGGCAGTCCTGTCAACCATGGCCACTTTTCGTAGCCCTTCTGGACCAGGACCCTCATATTATACTACATATTTCCAGATGCTAAGGATAAAAATGTAAATCAATCTGGCTTAAGAATAAATGGGAATTTTTAAACTCATAAAACTAGAACAACAAACCAGGAGGTGTTGTCTTCAGATGTGGCTAGATCTAGGTGTTCAAATGATGCTGAAGATTCACCAAGCTTTATTTCTCAGCACTACTTTTATTTTTTATTGACTTCCTTCTTGGAGTGATTCATTTCAAAGCAAGACATTCACTCACTCTTACAACTTCTGGATAATATTTAATCCAAGTCCAGTGGGAAGATGCTTTTGAACTGTGGTGTTGGAGCAGATCTTGAGAGTCCCTTGGACTGCAAGGAGATCAAATTTGTCAATCCTAAAGGAAGTCAACTCTAAATACTCATTGGAAGGACTGATGCTGAAGCTCCAATACTTTGGCCATCTGATGCTAAGAGCCAACTCATTGGAAAAGACTCTGATACTGGGAAAGATTGAAGGCAGGAGGAGAAGGGGACAACAGAGGACAAATGGTTGGATGGCATCACCGACTCAAAGGACATGAGTTTGAGCAAGCTCTGGGAGATGGTGAAGGACAGGGAAGCCTGGCATGTTGTAGTCCTTGGGGTCACAAAGAATCGGACATGACTGAGCGACTGAACAACAAGTGGGAAGATGGAATCTAGAAAAAGTTTCAGTGTGAGTTTCATTGGATCTTCTTGAGTCACATGCCCCTATTTAAACCAATCACTGTGGTAAGGGGAATGAAATACCCTACTTTTCTGGATCAGGATCATATATTTCCCCTGATGCTAGGTGGAGTGGGATCAGTCTTATCCAAACCAGGTGGACTGAGAGTAGGGGAGTGGGTACTCTGGAAAGGTGAATTTCCATGCTTTTATCCAAAGAAAGGAAATTGCTGATGGGCTCATGAAGACCCAATAAATGTCCAGTCCTTTCACAAATCCCATGTGCATTTCAGTCTTTCCACTTTGACCTACCTAGTCACTTCTACTCAAAACTTCGTACCTTGACACTTTACTTGTTGGACCATACTTAATTTCTTCTTCCCAGGCAACTCTCCTTTATCTCAAGGACAGTCTCCACCTCTTACTCAGCCCCATACCCTTCTAGTTACATCTTTATTCAGTTCAAAAAGCTTTATATTACAGTTATCTGGGTCAGTCCTTCCCACCTCTCCTGACTGGGTATGGCCTGAGAAGAAACTAGAACATCCACATGGAAGTTTGTCCCTCTGCACCAGCACAGATGGGATAGCCATATGATATTTGCAAAATTAATGATTGTCCCTGATATAGTCATGAGAAAAAAGTCTTCCAAAGATACAATTAATAATGATAACAATGAGTTACTCAATCAGTAATGAGTTGAAGATAGAGACTTCACCACTCCTCATTCCCCTCTGCTCCCTTTCCTGCTCCTCTATCCCCTCTCAGGCATCCCTGCTTCATGGAATTAGAGACTCTTCACCCTGGAAGAGGCCCCAGGGAGCACCTAATTCATGCAGTTCTGGACTAGATCTGAGTCTCTTAACAACCTGTTCAGTGATGTTCCCATTCCAATCCATTTTCCTTTTCTCTTTTTTTGAATATTTGCTTGTCCTCAATAAAGAATTTGCCTGCAGTGTAGGAGACCTGGGTTTGATCCCTGAGTCAGAAGTTCCCCTGGAAGCGAATGGCAACCTGCTCCAGTTTTCTTGCCTGGAAAATCCCATGGGCAGAGGAGCCTGGTGGGTTATAATCCATGGGGTCACAAAGAGTTGGATATGACTGAGTGACTTTCACTTCTTCACAACAATCTTATAAAAAAGATTCTTCAATTTTATGATGTGGAAACTGAGGCTCAGAAAGATACAGTGGCCTGCCCTAATCCAGGTTTGATTTTTATAATCCTGCTGCTTATATTCCCCTCATCTAGTCTGTTTAATATATGTGCATCTTTTAATTTTAACTTTATTTCCTTGTATTATGTTAAAAGTGTTTAGGGTGAACCACCTAGAAACCATTTTTTAAGGATGTAGGGTATGAACAAATATATAGAGTAATTCACCCCAAAACACATGGCCTGGAGCTGAGGTCTCAGCCACTTAGATTGCCTGGGTTCCCTGGACTCCTTGCTGCCAGGATGTCCCCACACACTGGGGCTGGGAGTGGACGTTCCCCCGGAGGAGGGCAGGAGGATAGGATTACGCTTGGAGCCGAGAAACAATATGATTCACTTCCCATCACCCTCAGATGCCTTTTTCTTTCCCCACCAGACATGAGCTCATGGAATTCTGTTTCACGTTCTTTCGATAGACTTTCCTTTTCCTGGGGTAAGGTTAAATGGAACCATCACAGGGATGCATTCATCCAGAGCAGCCATTGGATGGTAACAGGATAATTGTGCTAGCCCTGGGACCACAGAGATGATCACTAGCGTCGCTTTAAGAATGTGCAGAGGCCACATGTACGTTTTAGGGCAGCCCCTCTGACAACTTTGGCAAAGGTCCCCAGCACTGCTTTCCTTCCCGCAGAGCGATGTGAGAACACTGCTACAGTACAATCCTTGTTTAAGCACAAGCCAGGCACTGTGCCGCCTGGGAGGTGGATTACGGCCCAGATGATGGCGGAAAGCCTTGGTGGGGAGGGATTCGTTTCCTCCAGGCTCAGGGTATATATTTTACAATAATGTCTGTTGCCCACAAACTCCGTGGCTATCATAGCCGTGTAAGGAGCAGCTGAATCCACACTCAGCAAAATGTTTTCATTATTCGTATTCTTGGTCTTGACATTCAGGGCTCTCTGTGCTTTGATCCAGTCTTCTTTTCCACTACTGGCTTGCGTGTGCACTAAGTTCCTTCAGTTGTGTCCGACTGTGTTATCCTATGGAGCCTGCCAGGCTCCTCTGTCCATGGGATTCTCCAGGCAAGAATCCTGGGTTGAAGAAGAATCCTTTTCCAGGGGATCTTCCTGACCCAAGGATTGAACCTATGTCTCTTGCATATGTTGTTATATATACTTTAAATCAAGAGAGCAAAGAGGTTTTGTTTTACATATCTGCTGTGATCATTTGGGAGTGGCTGCCTGAAACACTGTTTAGAAGCTTTCTTAGGCTCCACCCTGACTAAGCAGGATGAAGCTCTGTGATTGGTGAGGTCTGCTATAGGTCAAGGTGAGGAATTAGCAGCACACACATCTGCCTTCCCCTCTCTCTGCCCAGTAGGGGCTTCCCAGCTGGTTCAGTGGTAAAGAATCTGCCTGCCAATGCAGGAGATGCAGGAGACTTGGGTTTGATCCCTGGGTCAAGAAGACCCCCTGGAGTAGGAAATGGCAATCCACTCGTTTCCTTGCCTGGAAAATCTAAGGGACAGAGGAACCTGGCAGGATATAGTCCACAGGGTCACAAAGAGACAGATGTGACTGAGCACACACACACGCATCTCTGCCCAATATATTACATTCACTTTATTACCTAAGGTGCAATTTCATACCCATTTGCCTTTTCCCATCTTTTTCTTACTTGTTTGGAATTCTTTACTTGTGAATATCTGTTCATATTCTCCATGGGTCATCACCATCTGCAGCTTTTCTCTAAAGCTACTATCAAGTCCTCCTAGGCAAGCATATTTTCGTTCTTCATCATTCCTTTAGCCTTTGGTAACACTCTTAAAGCACCATCTCCTAGTTTGAACTAGAGAGTTGTGTATGTATGCACCTTATTTCTCCTGCAGGTTCATAAACTCTTTGATGGTAGAAATCAAATCTTTTATTTTTGTATCCCCATTGCCAGTTGCTGAAAGAAGAGCTAAAATCCAAGAATGAATCTAAGCTCCTATGGCCAAGTCCTCACATTTTACAGATGGGAAAACTGAGACTTAGGAGAGGATGAGAGAGTTGCTGAAGGTCACGATGAAAGTCAGAAACACTGATTCTGACTCTAAAAGTCATACTCTTGTACTGTTAAATTTGGAAAGAGTCTCTTAGGCTGCTTGGTTTAGCTTTGGTGGCTAGAAACTGCTAAGTGAAAAGACATTGCTCTTTTGATTATTCTTCCTTATCCTGGTCTTTGATGTTCTTATTTCATTGTGGTCACTCTGTGGTAAACATGAACCATGACAAATCATTTTTGGACATAAGCTGAGAGTAAACACTGAACAAATAAAAATAAATTCTATGCATTCATTCATCCATGGAAAATTATTGACAACTATCCTATGTCCTAAGGATATAGTAGCATACAAATCAGACAAAAACCATGCCTTTATGGAGTTTAAATTCTAGGAGTGTGTGTGTGTAGGTGTGTTTGGTTTTACTTGTATCAATTCATTAAATTCTCATAAACTGTATGTGATAGTTAATATTATCATAATCCCCATTTTGCTAATGAGAAAACTAAGGCTCAGAGAGATATGGTCATTTGCCCAATGTTACACAGTTAGAATAAGATGGAAACAGAATTTGAACTCAACCCTCTCCAATATTCTTGTCTGGACAAGAATCCCCATGGACAGAGGAGCCTGGCAGGTTATGGTCCATGGGGACACAAAAAGTGGGACACAACTGAGCGACTAAGCACAGCACAGTATAGTCTGGCTATTTACGGGAAGAAAACTGAACTCAGAGAGGGTAAGCCATTAAGCCAAGGTCACACAGCGGCTTATGGTAGGACTGGCCTATCGGACTCTTAGATCAGGTTCTTTCCAGCCTACTAGCCTTCCTTTCTTTCCCAAGGTATGGGGAGGAATGGGATAGCCAGAATCCATGGGTGTAATGGCCCAGTAAGATCTGAGAACACAAGATTTCTCTTGCAGGATAGACACGGGCTGTTTGTTTCTCACCCGAGTGAGATGGTGGGAGGGTGGGGAGCAGACTTCCAACACACCAAATATTGCCCTGATTGGCTCAAAGGCCATGATTGTATCAAGTTCCAGAAATTATGAGTGAACCAGACAGTTAGGCCACTGCAGCTGGTCGGCAAATTATTGGCTCAAGTGTTGTAATTATTAAATGCAGCAGAGAGAGAGAGCAAGAAACTCAGACACTTAGTCCGGGATAATTGATCCAAAAATTATGGGTTCCAAGAAGGCCAACACTTGCTTAAATTTAGATTTGGACTCGGCTCCTGTCACACGCACACAAATGACTACTGTTTCCTGGACACCCACTCAGAGCACACAATCGGCCCCTCAGCTCTGCCAGCCCGCAGGAACAAAAGGGA
>NW_011495071.1:15519258-15544688 GCF_000754665.1 Bison bison bison
TGCTGCCTTCTCTTCCCATCCACTTGGCACACACAAACTTTATCTTTAAATCCGCATGTATAATAATAGCCCAGTGCCTAGAACAGGAGGTCTGGTTGAAGCAGGAGTGAATGAATGAGTGCACACACGGGCTATGCAGGCGTTGTGCTGCCCACGTGTATTATTCTCTGCCTGGGTGGCCAGCGCCTATGTTTAGAATTCCACTTTCCAATATAATTTTTCATAGAGAATCTCAGAACATACTGCTATTTTAGATAGAGCAAATGTCATCTGAAAATTAGAACACATAGCTCTTTTTTCAAAAATCTAATCTCTGGCAGTCCTTGATTTTTCCTAATTAAATTTGATTATTTTTTATTGATGGTTGCACAGATTGATTGAAAAATGGAAGAAGTTTGAGTCCCAGGTAGAATTTTATCCAACTTGGAAAAATCAATCATACATGGGAAAATTATTTCCTTGACTAGGTCTTCAGGTTAAAGGCACAAGAAGAGAAAAGAAAAAGAATTAATATTTACTGAGTCCATTTGCTGTTGTTTAGTCATGTGTGTGACTCTTTGCAACCCCATGGACTGTAGTCTGCCAGGCTCCTCCATCCACAGAATACTGCAGTGGGTTGCCATTTCCTTCTCTAAGGGATCGTCCTGACCCAGGGATCAGATTTGTGTTTCTGCATCTCCTATGTTGGCAGGCAGATTCTTTACTACTGACCCACCAGAGAAACCTATTGAGCCCATGCTCAGTGCCTCTCCAGGGTTCCCTACGGCCAGTGTTCTCTTGAAGACATTTATGATGAAGTAGGACCAGGAGTTGTGGGTAGACACTGGTCAAATTTGGATTACTCAATGGTGGATAGTCCAGATGTTGGCAAAACTAAGGCATCATCTTCCTCTACTGTATTTAAGAATTGAGCTCCTTGAGGTCATCCCTCTTCCAGCCTTTCACTAGAGAGAGGGCAAAAGAAGAGAAGGTGAATAATCAAGTCACACAGTAATCTTTAACCAGCTTTTAGGGTAAAGGTTTAGTAGGCTAAACAAACAGAAAAAAAGAGTTGGCGAAAATGTGATTTTCTTGAGGTAGATGAGGTATAATTTCCACTGTAGCATGAAGGCAGGTTGACTGCCTACTTAGTAAATGCAAGATTAGGTATATATGTGTGAAGGGTCGAGGTAAAATTTATCACAAACAAAGGGAGAAAGCATGTATGTGGAAGGTGGTTGGGGAAGGGGCAGTTTCAGTTGTCATCACAAAGATTGCTGTGTGCATATTGGATGTGTCCATCTGAAATAGGATGTGTTTCCTCAGCATCCAATATGGTGCCAGAGTCAAGTTGATGGAGCTCATTAAGGCAGTTTTGAAAATCTGTTCAAAGTGTTAGGTAGTTAGGATAGAAAACAGGAGTCCAAAATGGCAGTGGCTAAAAGACAAGGAAGGGAAAAGCCCGAGAAAATGGAACCAAGGAAGGTCAAAGAAAGGTCTAAGGACCCCAGTGAGGACCTCAGGTAGACCAAACAGCACTCCTGGCTAGCCCAGTTTACATAGGGAAGGCCGAGAGGGGAGGAAAAAACATATATAAAGAGGAGCCAAAGGGCCGGGGCTCTCCTCTCTTCTCTTTGCCTCTTTGGGTCGGCATGCCCTCACACCTCAAGGATGTATTTTCCTGCTATTTTCTAAATAAAATTGAGCTGTAACATGGAGCTGTAACACTGATCTGTCTAAGAGTTATAACACGGTCTGTCCGAGAGCTATGACACGCTGAGGGCTCTAACGTCGGTTGCTTCAAATTTTTGTTGAGACGAGACAGAACCGAGGAGAATAGACTCGCCTGACAGTTTTAACCAAGGGGGTGACTATATTGGAACTGTAATTTTGAAAGACCACTCTAATAAAGTGTGAAAGAGAAATTGGAAGCAGTAAGACAGGAGGCAGGGAGATCAGAAGGATGCTATTGGAATAGAGCCCCTCCCAGTTCCATGTCTTAACATGCCAGGGTCTTCCTGGTGACTGGACTTGGGTTCCAGCCCTCCACCCAGGACTCCCAGGTGGCCCGCTGGTCCCAGCTTGCCCTCCGATAGCTCTCTGCTGCCCCCACCTGGCCCAGGCAGCCCCTGCACAGTTCACTTGCAGGGCCTGGTCCAGGTGTGTGTGTGCGTGTACTTACCCCACTCAGTTGTTTTTGACTCTTGCAACACTGTAGACTGTAGCCCGCCAAGTTCCTCTGTCCATGTAATTTTCCTGACAATAATACCGGATAAGGTTACCATTTCCTACTCCAGGAGATCTTCCCAACCCAGGGATCAAACCTGCATCTCTTGTGTCTCCTGCTTGGCAGGCAGATTTTTTACCATTGAGCCACCTGGGTCCGGAGTGTAACTGGCTTCCCCGGTGGCTCAGCAGTAACGAATCCACCTACCAATGCAGGAGACGTGTGTTTGGTCCCTGGGTCAGGAAGATACCCTGGAGGAGGAAATGGCAGCCCACTCTGGTATTCTTGCTTGGGAAATCCCATGGACTGGGGAGCCTGGTAGGCTACAGTCCATGGGGGTCACAAAATAATCAAATATGACTGAGCAACTAAACAATAAGAATTACTAGCCAAGATTCAAAGCATTAACTCTGTGCCAGACACTGTTACTTTCTATTACATTACTAAATGCTCACCTCCCATAGGAATTCATGGAAAGGGCTACTATTATTACTTGCATTTTATAAGTAAGGATCCTGAGGCTTGTATCTGCTCTTTCCCCAGGGTGATAAGATATGGGAGTTTTGCCAGACGCCTACCCCAGGTTCTGGGGTTCCTGCATTAGAGTCACTACTATTCACACCCTGAAGGAAGATCTGGTCAGAGCCCCATGGGGAGACTTGCCCATGAGGGTGTAGCTATTTTTAGAGGGGTGGCCAGGCTAGAGAGGCATGAGGAATGGGGGTAGGGGTAGTGGTCATGTCTAGCATTATAGTGCTGAGAACTGGGGTCACAGGGAGAGCAGAGCTTTACATGAGGAATGGAAGCAGCACACCTTGGAGATACACAGAAAAAGCCAGAAAGGAACATGGGGAACACCAGAGCAAAGCTTTGGGCTCCCAGCTGTGACTGGCATGTGGGCTTGGGACTGGCTTTGTGTTTGTTGATTTCTTTAAGCAGACAAGTTTCTGACTGCTCGAAGTCATCTTTCAGACTTGACAATATGTGGGGTGAAGGCGCTGACTCTTAAGAGATTCCTGTTAAGGAAAACCCTCTGGTATATTTCAAGCCAAGAGCAGGGCCCTGAGGAGGCTGGAGACAGACAGGGTAGTTTTTAATAGTAAGATGCAGGGCAAGGACGCAGCTGGCAGTCAGCAGGAGGGAGCGGGGCCAGAGAGGTGTGTGGAGAGCCAAATGCTAACTTCTCCCACTTCCCAGTCTTGCCTGGGGCCAGCCCTAGGCACAATGATAACATTTCTATAAAACAATTCTCAGGAAGGCTGGTACGAGAAGGCAAAGAGTACCTTTCCACAGTTAAGTACATCCTGCCAAGTTAAAGAGCTCTCTGGGACCAGCTGGGGTTGGGAGCATGTTCCACATGAAGCATCAGACCATTAGTGGGAGTGGAAGCTGGGAGTGTGTGTCTGTGTGCACATTCTCCATGTCACGTCTTCCCTTTGTCCAACTGGTCATCTCACTTCCCCCGAACGCTCACTGTCTCCTGGCTGATGGTGTAATACAGTAGCAGCTGAGCCCCACCCCAGACAGACTAATGAAAGGATGTGAATAAGAGTGGGAAGGAAACCATGTGGGGAGTGTTACTCAGATTATTGCTGGCAGGAAACAAAAACCATCTTAAGACAAGAGCGGTTTATTGCTAGGATGAGAGTAAACCCAAACTGAACTTACATATGCTTCAAGGCAGCCTATTGACACGCTTCTCTCTCTCATGAGCTGTGAGAGGGCATGTGTTCATAGCATCTCTACTTCCTGCTCCAATCAGATCCCAAGATGTGAGATGTGGTGGACAATCATGTCCGTACGCTGCAGCCCAAGTTGTGGAGGGAGTCCATGTCTAGCTAATAACTGTTGGTCCCATCAGAGAATGTCCTTCATGACAGTCTCATGGGGATAGAGTCTGGCCAATGGGCAAGCCACCTTGGATGGGATGTCCTCCCCAAGTGAATTGCTGGTTTTCCTCAGCGGAGATGCAGATGGGTTGGTTTTGGATAGCTGGGGGGTCAAACACCATAAAATACACATTGTAAAGAGAGTTGCATCTGATTTTAATCTCCATGCAAGTCATCCTAAGAGTAGGAGAAGGAATTAGGGAAAGAAGAAGCCATAAGGACATACACAGAAACAAAAAAAGCATTTTCTGAAACCACAAAAGTCATACCTGAGACGTACCTTAAAGAAAACCTGGTCAAAAGTCCATGTTGCTGCTGCTGCTGCTAAGTCACTTCAGTCATGTGCGACTGTGTGACCCCATAGACGGCAGCCCACCAGGCTCCCCTGTCCCTGGGATTCTCCAGGCAAGAACACTGGAGTGGGTTGCCATTTCCTTCTCCAATGCAGGAAAGTGAAAAGTGAAAGTGAAGTCGCTCAGTCGTGTCCGACTCTTTGCAACCCCATGGACTGCAGCCCACCAGGCTCCTCCATCCATGGGATTCTCCAGGCAAGGGTACTGGAGTGGGGTGCCAGTGCCTTCTCCGAAGTCCATGTTACAAATGAGGAAACTGAGCATGAGAGAAGGAAACCAACATCGTGACCGTACATCGCTTCTTCCCTCATTGCTATCTTCTCTCCTTCAAGCCACCCACATAGGAGAGGAGATTTCTCAGAGCAAATGATTTAATGAGTCAGTCTGTGTCTTTATATCTAGAGGACACATCTGTCCTGTATTAAACTGCGATTCCCGAGACATGCTTAAGTAAAGACCTTGTCAAGGAAGGACACTTGAAGCATGTAGGATTAGGAGTTAAGATCAAACCACTGAAATGAAAGCAAAAATTAAATTAAAGTTTGATTAAATATCTGAATTAGGAATGGCTTTATAATCTTAAAACCAACACAGAAACCAAAAGGAAAGGATATATTTGATTACATAAAAATATAATACTTCTGTATGTGAAAATTAACATAAAAAATTAAAGTGGAAAATGGAAAATTGGCACAAATGTCAAAGGAGTAACATCCTCCTGGAGTATGAGAATTTTCTACAACTTGATAAGTAAAACACTAAGGTCTCAATGGATAATGAGGAAATGATATGAACATGCATAAGAGGAAGAAATATATGATTAATTAGCATCCAAACAAAGTATCTGCAATACTATTCAGAGCAATGAAAATGAAAATAGCAACAGGATGCTTCTCTCCCTTCTTTTCTACCCAGATTAGTAAAGATTGCAAACAACCCTGGTATAGGTGGAAAGACAATGAAATAGCCACCTTCCTGCACTTTGGAGAGGAGTTTAATACAAGGCGTTCATTTTGGAAAATAATTTGGGACTAGGTATCTGGGAACTTGTCATAAAGAAATAATCTGGAATCTAAAGATGTTCGTTAAAGTACTATTTATCATAATGAATAATTAGAAAACTCCTTGTACCTCTGTTGAGGAGCATTAAAGTAAACCACAGTTCCTCTATGTGCGACCATAAGTGGCCCTTAGAATTTCCAACAACCTGTGGAGATGTTAACATCATGATGTTAAACCTGTGTGCACGTACAGTGAATATGACCATGTACAAAAAAGGCACAGGAATAAAGCTCACTTGCCAAAATGGACATTCTAGATTATTCTATTTTTATTTAAATTTTTTTCTCTTCAATCAAAATAAGCATAAACAAAATTAATCAGAAAAAAAAATGAGAGTGAGAATTTATTTGGACCTGAGTGCAGCCCATAAAAGGGATTGAGAGAGTGAGGGAAGAAACGTAGAGGGCAGTGGGGTGGGTCCCGCGTGCTGTCTCAGCCTTGCAATTTGGGAAGGACTGACCCCACGACCAGCTCTGGAGATGGGCCCCGATAGGTATAAGTCAGTGAAGGTAGCCCCTTCTTCCAGCCCAGGCTCAAGCCAGGGTGACTTTGTGGTTATCCTGGGGCCGCAGTGGACTGAAGTGAAGCTATTTGCATTGATGTTTGTGGGGTTGTCCTCTCTCTAGGAAGTGCGTGGCCCAGCTGCTGCTGGTGGCCAAAGTGCAAACGTGAGGGAAGCCAACCTGCAGGCAAAACCAATACCAAAAGGACAGCAGAACCTGGAGGTCAGCAGAGGAGCAGTGACCTTTTTTATTAAGAGGGCTTCTAATGCAGAAAGTTGGTTTGAGATTTCTGTTTTTCTTTCTTTCTGTCTTTCTTTCTTTTTTTTTTTTTTAATAATGTCACTTACAACTGTAAGGATTCCTGATACAGAGAGATGTCAGAGATTCCTTTCTACTGATAGATTATACCAGAAACAGAAAGGAATGTAGGGAAAGGTAAGGGTATGTGTCTGACTTTGCTACTGAGAAGAAAGAGCCTGAGTAAGAGGCCTAGAAAGCAGGATGAGCCTTGGAAACAAGCAATCTGAGAAAGAGGTAGAAATGCCCAGAAGGGAAAACCCTTTATGAATGATGCTTGACACCATCAGCCCTGTGGCATCTCACCTTATGTCATCTGACCATTTTGATAGACCTGCTGAATCATAGAGACTGGAGAAAGAAAGAATGACAACTCCGGGAAGGACATTTTTCGTTCCCTCTTGATTTGCTAGCTAGAATCTAGATGGTCTCTGGGAATTGGGATGTGCTTAGCTGGTCATCTGGATAAATCATGATGCCACCAAACACATAGCATCTTATGAAGGGGACCAGAGTCCACGCTCTACTGATAACTGACTCCGCCAAAGAGTGACTGGGTAGGGATGAAAGCACAGGATGTTTCACAAAATCTTTGCAGTCCTTATTTTGGACTTGGAACAGAAAATCCTCAGCTGGATTTGAGGAAGAAAATCCTTAGCTCATCTAAGTAATTCAACCTTTGAAATTAAATACAAATTGCTACTCAAATTTTGCTGAAGAGTTGTACAAACACATACACACACAGATACATAGACAGACAGACAGACAGACACACACACACACACAACTAAAACAGTGATTTTCCTATTTGAGACTATGGCTTCTAAGAGATCTATGTGTTTCTAGTAAGTTTTCTCACTCTACTCATTCACTCTATTTAACCATTTACTTAACATGTTTCCTAGGAACTACCTACCTAAGGCTTGGGGGAGGGAATAAGAATAATAAAAATAATAAATAAAATATATTTAACTCTTACTATAGTAAGCACTTCCATGGTATTATTTATTGCATTTCATCCACCAAAACAAATATATAGTTAAGCTGTATTATTTTTTCCAATTTAACAGACACGAAAATTAAAAATTTGACAGGTAATTTTCCCAAGGTCATACAGCCTCCAAGAGGTGGAACCAGCATTCAGTTCAAGAGCTTATGTACACTTAATTAACCCTTATGCCAAGGAGAAGACAGAAGCCCCCTAAATGAGTTAGATTCCCTTGGGATCCTATGTGTTTGGTGCTGGGAAAGCTGAGAAAGTGGTTACTAATCCTGTTAGGGAAAACTGAAAGACAAATCAGCACTTGATCTGGATCTTAAACACTATGGAGAAAAATAGTAGGCACTGAGGAAAACGTAAATTCCTACTAGAGGGTAGAACTGAGCAAAGGTGTGGAGATGAAAGAGCATGGTGAGCCTGTGCCTGGGTAGCACCTCAACTTTAGCAGGGCAGCAGCAGGAAAAAGGATAATGAGAAAGCCTTTATCTGCCAAGCCAAAGAGTTTGAACTTGAACTTGAACAAGAGGAGCCAAAGAGGTTTTCCAGCCTGGAAGCAACATGATCAGCTTTATGTTTTAGAATGATCTTGCAGCCAGTGTGCCAGGAGGGATTCTTAAGGAGGGAGAGACCAGATGTACAGAAACTTGTTGGGGTGGCCTCTGTAAATTCCAGGAAGCAAAATGTAGAGGACTTGTGCTATCCTGGCCCCCACCTCACAACCATAAGTTAGTTCCAATTTGGAATTCTGTTTTTCTAGAGTTAAGGAGTAACTCATCAGGAAGACACCTCCAGCTCTTACACCGTATGACTTGAAATGACAGAGCTGGAGGAATCTCAGAGAGAACTTCCAGGTCAACTTTTGCATGGAACTTGGGTGTCCCAAATTGGCAATTGACACGAGCTGCAGTCCATGGGGTCGCAAAGAGTCAGACATGACTGGGCAACTAAACAACCACAAAGCATCATTTTTGCCTTGACTCTTGCTTCTTTTGCAGGAGAGTGATAAGAAGGCTATTAGTGCTCGACATGGGGTAGGCTAGAACAGAGATCGTTGGCTCATGGAAGATATTCCCTCCAGCCCCACATAAACTCAGAAAGTAAATAGAACAATTTATGTTTCTAAATCATTATTTCTCTAATTTGGGGACTCAGCACATGCTGTACCAGAATCATCTATGTATGGTGTCTATATTCTATCCTAGATATATTAAATCTATGAAAAGAGGGCTCAGGCATTTTTATAAGTGCTGAGCCCTGCTTTGACATTAAGCTCAGGAAAACTTGATCTGTTTGCATGTAATGTTTCATTATGGGTCCAGCATCTCTGGGGCTGGGCAGGATGAAGGTGGAATGGCTGGATGTGATTGCAAAGACTGAGCTTCAAGAGATGCCACTTTCAGGATTCAGTGGGGAGCAGCTTCTGGTTAAGTATGGCCCTAGGGGAGTGGAATCACCCAGGGTCCGCCCTTCCTCGGAGGATTATGTTGGTCTGTACTAGAGCTGAGATAAACTAGGCATTATTGTGCACACACCAGCAGTGCCAGTGACAGAGGAGTGGGCCAGTGCTCTACAGGGGCACCATGTGGCAAGGAGAAGCTTTGCCAGCAAGGATGGCAGCTAGGGCAGACAGAGTGTTTGCTCAAAAGTGGGTGTTCTGTAGACCCTTTTAGATTATGCGAGCTCTCAAAGTTCTCAGGCAACTGGAGGGCAAAGCACTCAAGAGTGAGACTCTGAATATATTATCTATCTGGTGACTAAGAAGCTCTAGTACTTGAAATTGAGTTTGGAGAAATGGAAGAGATATGAAGGGATCTGGCCCCTAGAGTTGTAGAGAAATTCAGACTGATTATACCCAGTTGGCAAAACTGAGGCCCAGGCAGAAAGTTGACCTGAGCTAAAATAGTGAAAAGTGGCAGAGCTTGCTTTATCCCCAAATTGTCTTATCCCCAGTTCAGTGGAATTATGGAATTATGCTACTCACAGCAAAATCTTCAAAGTCAACAGCAACTTTGTTCACAGAGTTCAACCTCCTCCTCATCAGACATGGAAAACCAGATACATGGAATTACATATAGAGAATGATGTGTGAAAATTATTTAACCTCTCTGAGCCTAATACTCACAACTGTCTCATAGGATTAAGCAAAACATTGTAACACTGTGCCTCTTATAGAGTTTGACAAGTGTGTGTTAGTCACTCAGTTGTGTCTGACTCTTTGTGACCCCATGGGATGTAGCCCACCAGGCTCCTCCACCCATGGGATTTTCCAGGCAAGAATACTGGCGTGGGTTGCCATTTCCTTCTCCAGGGGATCTTCCTGACCCAGGGATCAAACCCAGGTCTCCTGCATTGCAGGTAGATTCTTTACCATCTGAACCACCAGGGAAGCCCTAACTCCTATTGATGAGGAAAGCTGAAAAGGGAAGAATCTAGGAAACAGAAACCCCAGGACTCTTGTACGCTCACCAGCCCACCTGGGTGCTTGGCAAATGTCTCAAGATTTGACATAACTAATTCTGAAAGTCAGATACTATGATAATGAAACGTGGGAGGAAAAACTGTTGACCTATTTCCTAGAGAAAAAAAAAATTCTGCCAAAACAAAGATGTTTCCAGAGAGTGGGTTGGTTTTGATAAATAATTAACTTGAGTTGGTTTCATTGTGTCTGGAGGAGTAATTATAACAGCATGTTCACGCCCCTGGAGTTCTGTTGTCACATTTTCCATGATAAAAATCTCCTTTGAAAAAAATGTGTTCAGAAACTTGGCTGTAAAACACTGCTCTGGTCTGAAGAATGCCATGAAAAGTTTCACAGTTTATGGGCAACATTTTTAAGTGGATCAAAAGATGCTCTATTGTTTCCAACTGGCCTCAATTAAACCAAGGTAAATGAATTGTGTTTCTTTGGGAAGTATTTCATGGTCACCAAAGTAGAACATTTCCTCCGTTTTCCTATTGAGAATGTTGCTCCTTTCAACAGTTATTGAGTATCCTGTCATCCTGACATATATTTTTCTCTGTGTTAGGTGCTGGGCTGGTTGGAGGTGGATATTGCAGAAGCTTTCATCTGATGTTGAGCTCACAATCTCACTGAAGAGATGATAGTTTACAATATAGTAGAAAGAGTGCTGAGCTAAAGTTGTTGATTCAAATTTAAGCACCTCTATTTATAAAACCTAATTTATAAAGGAAAAGGGGATAACAGAGGATGAGATGGCTGGATGGCATCACCAACTCGATGGACGTGAGTTTGAGTGAACTCCGAGAGATGGTGATGGACAGGGAGGTCTGGCGTGCTGCAATTCATGGGGTCGCAAAGAGTCAGACATGACTGAGCGACTGAACTGAACTGAACTGAATTTATAAAAACCTGTTTATGATCCTAATTTATAAAAACCTATTTATAAAAAGAAGGCTGAGTGCTGAAGAATTGATGCTTTTGAACAGTGGTGTTTGAGATCTTGAGAGTCCCTTGGACTGCAAGGAGATCAAACCAATCAATCCTAAAGGAAATCAACCCCGACTATTCATTAGAAGGGCTGATGCTGAAGCTGAAGCTCCAATACTTTGGCTATCTGATATAAAGAGTGGACTCATTGGAAAAGACCCTGATACTGGAAAAGATTGAAGGTAGGAGGAGAAGGGGATGACAGAGGATGAGATGGCTGGATGGCATCACTGACTCAATGGACATGAGTTTGAACAAGCTCCAGGAGATGGTGAAGGACAGGGAAGCCTGGCGTGCTACAGTCCATAGGTCGTACAGAGTTAGGCACAGTTGAGCGACTGAATAACAACAAAAGATCTCAAGTCCCTTTTCTGTGAAATGGGATAGTTGGATTATATGGTAATTGAATTCTTAGGCCAACTCTGGTGGTAGTGCCTGCTGTATGGAGTAGATTTCTGAGGTCATGTCCATGCTTGGTGAGAAAAGACATCACAAAAGAACAAAAGAATGCTTAAACTGTTCTGTATGAGATAATGAGGGGAAGGGAGGGAAGGGGGAGGGGAAAGGAGGAATATGAGGGAGGAACCAAAAAGATGGTATGGAAGGAACACTACTGTATTTCCACCAACTTATTGTTTTTCCTCTGGGATCACTTATTACTATATTTCCTAGCTTCCTCTACAGTAGCAGGGGCCAGGTGACTTAGTTCTGGTCAATGGAATATTGGCAGAAAGAGTGTATGCCATTTCCTGGCTTGACCTCTGAGACATTCTGTAAGGTTCTCTATACTCAATTCTTCATCGTCACTTCCTTGTCTCCCAGTTGGATGAAAAAGATCCAGAGGAAAGTTTTGAGATGAAAGTACTGGAGAACAATGATTTGATTCTTGGATCACTGCATGCAACTTCCCTCTAAATACCCATCTGGGCTGTGATGTAGGTAAGAAAGACATTTTTTTAAAGCCACTGAGATATTAGGGTTGCTTATTATAGCATTTAGCCTTCCCTGACTAATACAGATTGTGGGAACCAGGAAACTATATGGGGAGAGGTCAGGGGATGCTCCTAAGGGTAGGGTTTTACGAGAGATTTTTGGTAAGGGCATATCCAAGATCTGATTTGAAGTCCTTAACCTAGATGGGATGGAACCCTCCTTCATCTCAGCCCCACCCCTAAATCACAAGTGTTTTGTAAGAATCAGTTTTCAGTAAAATTTCACAAAAAGGATGAATGTCGTACCTGAGCTGCTACAAAAGAGACCACACCCACAAACACAAGAACCTCAAGGCAAATATGACCAAAGTACATAAGTCCCCTGGGAATTTGCAGTAGACTCACACAAAACATGAAACAAGATTTTGACTCATTTTTGTCTAGACGGTAATGGTGCAGGGAAAGTGTAGCTGACCCTAGTGTTTTACCAGGACTTACGGCTCAAAACAAACCAGCAATGTAGCCAGCCCTGAAGCACAGGTCTCCCTTGAGGTCCTGCTGGACTCTCAGCCTGGCTCTTGTTTTACCACCTTCCTCTCTGCTTTTTCACAACCACTCAGACCATGAGAATGCCAAACTCGAGAGAATCTTGTCTGTCAAGAAATCCAAAGGCCCTTTAGTGATAGGATTAGTGTCTGGCTCCCAACTTTGGCTAAGTGAACTAAGATGAGATCTATGTGGAGCAGGACTGCCTATTCCTCATCCTTGGAGGTAAAACTACTTCCAAAACAGGATTGGGTTCTAGGAAATTTCCTAGGATAGATGTTTGTCTATTTTCTTAAACTCTATTTAGATAAGGTTGGATTGGCTGTGATTAGCTCTCCATGAACCAGTGCCAATGGACAGTGGAATGATTTTCATTGGATCAAGTTTCTCCACAACTCTCAAGTAATACATATTTTTAGATGTGAATTTCAGATTCAGAGTCTTCTCCTTTTGCTACTATTTCAGAAGTCTTGCCAAGTGAATGTGTTAGCTTTCTGGGCCAACGGCTGAAATCAGAACCATTGTTGCCCTTTGGGATTGTTTGTCAGACTCCTGCCATCTCATGGCTGGGGATTCAAAATGTATCCCCTGTGTTCACAGTCTGTGTGCTCTCAAATCCAGGATGATTCCGATACAGATAAGAACCCAACACCTTCCTGCCCTTCCAGCCCCTCCCTGGGCAGCCCAGAAGCCAAGGACGAGAGCAATGCTCAGAAATCCAGATTCAGTGTTTTTGATTTCATGGACTTCTAGCACTGCCAATGTGCTGAGAGACCACCTAATGCAAACTGGTTACTTAGTAGCTGAGCAAAATAATGCCCAGAGGGGCGAACTGTATAAAGAAGATTATACAGTGAGTCTGAGTCATAAACGGAAAGCAAAAAATGGTGGTATTTTTTCAGTACACTGTAATTTTATTAAAGCACACCGTAAAATGGTACAGGTTGAACTGAAAAATAACAAAAGAAGAAAAAAATGAATAGTTTGGAATTAGAGTATGAAAAAGAAATCAATGATAGACATCCCAAAAAGAAGATTCATAAAACTTTTTCTTACCCAAATAAAAAGAATTAAAACACTGGAGCAAAGCTAAACCATTAATGCAAAACTAAGAAAGTATCCCAATCTCATACTCCGAGTATTATGAAAAGGGTTTTTAGATTTAGGACAATTTGGACTGAAATGAAGGAAGATGCTTGGCTCCATGGATGCATAACTCCCCTTAGAAACATCAGTGCAAAGGAACAGGAAGTAGGGAGAGTAAAGCTACATTTTGTTGATATTCAGATTTGGAGAGATTAGGATTAAGGTATAAATTGTTGGGGGGGGCGGTTGCAGAAATGGGGACTATCTTCTGTTGAAGAAGCCCTTTCTCACTGTTAATTTTCAAAAGCACTATGAGCGTGAGCTTGGATTGCTGCAGCTTTTCCTTGGAAGAATCATTTCTTAGGATTCCCTGCAATAGCAGTAAACTTGGCCTCAGTAGAGTGTAGAAATCAATGTATGTTGAACTCAAATCAAAAGCATGTGAGGAGCAAAGACACAAATAAGGACAGCACCTCCTAGTCAGTCACCAGAGAAGGGTGCAAACCCAAGTCCAAAGCTCACCTCCCATTCTTCCACGAGACAGGGAACTGAGTCACCAATATAGTGGTGTGATTCTCAGTTATTTCCAACAAGTACAGAGAAAGAAAGCAAAGACAGAATTCTCTAATTGTGGTTACACAAAACTCAACCTCCTTGTCCACACCCTTTGGGCACTTGTGTGACTGGAGAGAAAAAAATAAAACAAAATATCCAGTGCTTCAGCTCATATTCCAAGGAAAAGATTTACACAGAGCTCAGGGCAATAGTAAATCTACACCTTGGAAAAAAGAACAGTTTGAGATACAATGGCTCTGTTCAAAGATGAGTGAAAAGAAATTCCTGCAATAGGAAACCACAATAAGAATTAGCAAAAATACATACATGAGTAAATGGAACATAACATGAAAAAATACAAATAAGTTTTGAAAAATGTATTCAAGGAAATAGAAAATCAGTTGCTACTACTTTCTGCTCTCAAGGCAAACATAGACTTTATGGAATGAAAGACATACTGATAATTATGCAACTAGCTGAAATAAAAAGGAAGCTGATAAATGTAAGAAAATGAGTTAGAGTGAAAAAATATATTGGGAACATTAAAATATACTTTCAAAGACCAAAATAAATATTTGAAAATATTAAGTCAATGGTGTGTGGACACAGCACTGGGGCGGGTGGGGGGGGGGTGGGAACAGGATGTAGAATAGGAAAAGATTAAAATATTTACCAATATAATAACATGATAGGGAGAAGACACTGGAGAGCAGCACAGGCCATTTGAGGAAAGGAAACACTGTAAATAAAATAGAACACCTAAGAGAAGGAAACTCCTCAGATTTGAAGGAATGACTGATTTTCTAATTGGAAGTGTTTATTCTAGGAAACTTAACAGATAGCAAAAATTCTTCAAATATAGTCTAGTGAAGCAACTAGATTTCGAAGAAAATGAAAAAAAAAAATAGCTTTTAAACTTCAAGTCAAGTTACCTAAAGGGGAAAAATTAGGTTGAGCTCAGAATGCTGGAAAGCAATTGCACAAGAATTCTATGACTAGTTAAACGTGTAAGTAAAACCAACATAAAGTTGTTCTCAAATACAAAAGGTCTTGGGAAATATTTTATCCATGAGAAACGGATTTCTCCTCCTGAGAAATGAACCAAAAATACAACTTAGCCAAGAAATTGTTAGGAATAGTAAAAGAATTGAAGAATGGGAAAATCTGAGTATGAAAGGGAATTGAAAATTAAATATGATAGACATATAATTATGCCTAAACAACTTTGGTAATTATAGTTAAAATGGTTTATAAATGTTATAATTTAAAAATAGAGCAATGTTGAATTAAAAACAAAGTGACAATAACAAGATCATGAAAACAGCATGATAACAGATGTGTGTGTGTGTGTGTGTGTGTGTGGCGGGGGGGGGGGATATCCCAGAGTAATTATATATCATATTTTATTTTATCATAAGGCTAGGGGTAGAACTGATGACTGTCAATAGATTTGGCTTGGAAGAACATATAGTTTGATCTCATTTATAAATATTGATATAAATATCCAAAACAAATTGAATACTAAATAAGATCTCTTCAAGAAAATTGGAGATACAAAGGGAACATTTCATGCAAAGGTGGGCACAATACAGAATAGAAATAACAAGGACCTAACAGAAGCAGAAAAGTTTAAAAAGAGGTCGTAAGAATACACAGAAGAACTGTATAGAAAAGGTCTAGATGACACAGATAACCACAATGGTGTTATCACTCACCTAGAGCCAGACATCCTGGAGTGTGATGTCAAGTGGGCCTTAGGAAGCATACAAACAAAACTGGTGGAGGTGATAGAATTCCGGCTGAACTATTTCAAATCCTGAAGGATGATGCTATTAAAGTACTGCAGTCAGTATGCCAGCAAATTTGGAAAACTCAGCAGTGACCACAGGACTGGAAAAGGTCAGTTTTCATTCCAATCCCAAAGAAAGGCAATGCAAAGAATGTTATACTACCATACAATTGCACTCATTTCATATGCTAGAAAGACTACGCTCAAAATCCTTCAAGTTAGGCTTCAGTAGTACATGAACCAAGAATTTTCAGATGTACAAGCTGGATTTAGAAAAGGAGATAGAGGTCAAATTGCCCACATCTGTTGGCTCATAGAAAAAGCAAGGGAATTCCAGAAAAAACACTGCTTCTGCTTCATTGACTCTGTGAAAGCCTTTGACTGTGTGGATCATAACAAACTGGAAAATTCTTAGAGATGGGAATATCAGCCCACCTTACCTGTCTCCTGAGAAACCTGTATGCAGATCAGGAAGCAACAGGTAGAACCGGACATGGAAAAACAGACGGGTTCCAAATTGGGAAAGGAGTACATCAAGACTGAATATTGTCACCCTGCTTATTTTACGTATATTCAGAGTACATCATGCAAAATGCTGAGCTGTATGAATCACAAGCTGGAATCAAGATTGCCGGGAGAAATATCAATAACCTCAGATATGCAGATGATACCACTCTAATGGCAGAAAGCAAAGAGGAATTAAAAAGCCTCTTGATAAGGGTCAAGAGGAGAGTGAAAAAACTGGCTTAAAACTTAACATTCAAAAAAACTAAGATCAAGGCATCAGGTCCCATTACTTCGTTGCAAACAAATGGGGAAAAAGTGACAGATTTTCTTTCCTTGGGCTCCAAAACCACTGAGAACAGTGACTGCAGCCTCGAAATTAAAAGATGCTTGTTCCTTGGAAGAAAAGCTATGACAAACCTAGACAGCATATTAAAAAGCAGAGACATCACTTCACTGACAAAGGTCTGTGTAGTCAAAGCTATGTTTTTTCCAGTAGTCATTATGCATGTGAGAGTTTGACCATAAAAAAGGCTGAGCGTTGAAGAATTGATGCTTTTGAATTGTGCTGGAGAAGACTCTTGAGGGTCTCTTGGACTGCAAGGCAATCAAATCACTCAGTCCTCACGGAAATCAACCCTAAATATTCCTTGGAAGGACTTATGCTGAAGCTGAAGCTCCAATACTTTGGCTATCTGATGTGAAGAGCTGACCCATTGGAAAAAACCCCTGATGCTGGGAAAGATTGAGTGCAGAAGGAGAAGGGGATGACAGAGGATGAGATAGTTGGATGGCATCATTGACACAATGACTTGAGTTTGAGCACGTTCTGGGAGATAGCGAAGGACAAGTAAGCCTGGAGTGCTGCAGTCCATGGGGTCACAAAGAGTTGGACATGACTTAGGGACTAAATAACAACAAACTCAATTAGTTTAATTTACAAAATATTTATTGAGCTTCCATTGTAATTTTGTTCTAGAGATTTAACAATGATTATAAGATAAAAGGGCTTCCCAGGTGGTGTTAGTGGTAAAGAACCTGCCTGGCAATGCAGGAGACTAAAAGAAGCAAGTATATCTCTGGGTCAGGAAGATCCCCTGGAGGAGAGCACAGAAACCCACTTCAGTATTCTTGTCTGGAGAATCCCATGGACAGAGGAGCCTGGCGGGCTGTGGTCCATACTGTTAGATCAGATCAGATCAGATCAGTCACTCAGTCGTGTCCAACTCTTTGCAACCCCATGAATCGCAGCATGCCAGGCCTCCCTGTCCATCACCAACTCCCGGAGTTCACTCAGACTCACGTCCATCGAGTCAGTGATGCCATCCAGCCATCTCATCCTCTGTCGTCCCCTTCTCCTCCTGCCCCCAATCCCTCCCAGCATCAGAGTCTTTTCCAATGAGTCAACTCTTCGCATGAGGTGGCCAAAGTACTGGAGTGTCAGCTTTAGCATCTTTCCTTCCAAAGAAATCCCAGGGCTGATCTCCTTCAGAATGGACTGGTTGGATCTCCTTGCAGTCCAAGGGACTCTCAAGAGTCTTATCCAACACCACACTTCAAAAGCATCAATTCTTTGGTGCTCAGCCTTCTTCACAGTCCAACTCTCACATCCATACATGACCACAGGAAAAACCATAGCCTTGACTAGATGAACCTTTGTTGGCAAAGTAATGTCTCTGCTTTTGAACATGCTATCTAGGTTGGTCATAACTTTCCTTCCAAGGAGTAAGCGTCTTTTAATTTCATGGCTGCAGTCACCATCTGCAGTGATTTTGGAGTGGGTCACAAAGAGTCATATGACTGAAGCAACTTAGCACACACGCATGCCTGCAAGCATAAGATAAAATTCCTGTCTCTCCTGGAAGTTACATTCTACACAATGATTAATAACCATTGATCCCAGGAAAGCAAATATGAGTTAGCTCTACAGTATCTATTAATACAATTCAGAATCTTGGAAAGGTTTCTAGTTCCACATTCAAGAATTTCCAAAGTCATCAACCTGCCCTAAGAATAAGGACAAAGCTGAACAGACTGAAAAAATTTTAAAAAAATCTCTTAGAGAGGGACATAGGGCAAGCCACTATTTCCAAGATTGGATAGACAGGCAAATATTAATAAAAGAAATAATGGCTTACAGGAGCACAGACTCACAAGAGTAAGCCTCAGTGGGAACCAGCATCAGGAACCAGTGCCAGGGAGGAAAACTTGAGTTGTAATTGATGAATTGCTACAGGCTCAGTGTGGACAACTCTGAGAGTTAAAAACTAGGGAAATGAATCACAAGGGGCTCCCACAATTTTATGAGTTTTACCTCTAGGAGCTCAACCAGGTTCTCACAGTAAATATCACAGAAAAATCCCTTTGGCTGGGGAATAGTAAAAGGAAACAGAGCATTCTGTTCTGAACAGGGCCTGTCCTCAGAAGAAACTGGTTAATCAGAGCCCAATCTATTGAGATATTATCAGAGCCTAACTGACCAGGGGGAGGGAAATATCCACTTCAGGACACTCTAGCAATCATATCCCATCTCAGGAAGGAGGAGAAAAAATACTAGAAACTCCTGTGAAATCCACAGTTTGGAGACTCACTAAGTTGTTATTCAGTCGTCAAGTCATGTCTGACTCCTCTTGACCCCTTGGACTGCAGCACATCAGGCCTCCCTGTGCCTTACCATCTCCTGGACTTTGCCCAAGTTCATGTCCATTACATCAGTGATGCCATCCAAACTCTCATCCTTTAGACTCACTAAAAGACTAGCCGAAATCACAGGACTGTAGAACATCTCCCCTCTCCCACACCTCACCATCACACTACTAAAGGCCTACTTATAGCAGGTATTTTTATCTGGTACATCAAGTCTGACTCTCAAGAAAAACTTACAAGATATACTAAAAGGCAAAAAACACAATGTAAGTATACAGAGAGAGCATCAGAAGCAAACGTGGCAGGAATATTGGAGTTATCAGACTGGGAATTGAAAACAACTATGGTACATATGCCAAGGGCTCTAATGGATAAAGTGGATAGCGTGCAAGAACAGATAGACAATGTAAGCAGAGAGGTGGAAATCCTAAGAAAGAACCAGGAAAATTTGCTAGAGATCAAAAACACTCAGAGAAATGAAAAATGCCTTTGTTGCACCAACACCTTGAGGGTTTTCCCAGGAATACCACCTTTGGATGTCTTACCTACGGATCTGTAAGGCAGCAGATCTGTATAGTTTAAGTCACTGACGGTTATGGCAACCATAGAATACTAACATACCTATCATCTCCACAGTGATTATTGAGTACTGTCAACATGAAAGGAAACAGCAATCATTGCTTGCAGACCATATAGTTATACAGCTGGAAAGCTTGAAACAATCCACAAACTATTGGAAAGCAGCAAGTATTCAGTCAAGAAGATCATTTAAAAATTAGTGTAAAAAATGATAGATTTCTTATATTTCAACAACAAATAGCACATATAATCCAATAAAGATTCCATTTATTGTAGCAAAAGTCCATGAAATACGTAGCAAATTCATCAAGAAATGTGTTTGAAGAAAACGGATACACAATAATGAACAATATTAAAAAAGTGAAAAAATTAAGTTAATTCCTTGTTCTGGTATTAACAGTCTTAATATTGTAGTCTCTTAAATGTAACAAAATCCAAAACAATTTATATACTACCTTGGTAATGGAAACTTGTTAAAATTACTGTAAAATTATTGGGAATCAAATATGTGAGATTAGAAAGAACAAAACCATACAAAATATATTTTTTAAATTATAAGCTCTATTATTAAAACAATGTGATATTACTTTAGGCTAGAAAGATAATTCAGCTGACTATAATTGATCAGTTCTAAAGTAGATTTAAATAAATATGGGACTGTATTATATGACAGGATGCTATTGCAGATTTGTGATAAGAAATATAGATGTTTAATAGTGTTAAGAATGGAAATAATAAATAGTGAAAACAAAGAAGATCAATTAATACTTTTTTAATACAAAAATAAATTTCAAATAGCTATTACATTGAAATGTAAAAAGTAGAGGCATAACTAAAAATGGTAATGAATATTTTATATTCTTAAGGCTATGGAGGCCATAACTCATAAACCATAAAGGAAGAGACTATGTTAAACATTTATAAAGAAAAATATAGAAAGTAAAAATTTTGAAATCAAAATGTGAAACAGTCTCATAAGAAAAACATCATATAATCCAATGGCAAGTTGGGTAAAAATTATAGGCAGCCATTGAGGAAATAATAAATATGAACAGCCCATAAACATCAGAAAATATATTCAACTTCACCTCCAATAAAGTAAACGCATGTATACCTGATGACTTGTTTTTGTTGTACCATATCAGATTGGTACAGAAGGAGAAGAGAGAGAATATCCAGGGTTGTAAGGTTGTAGGGAAACAGAAACATGAAGTACAAATTGATAGATGTGAACATTAGTACAGTCTTCCTGGATGACAGGATGCAGAGAGATTTAAAACATATGTCCTGAGACCCTTTTAATATAACTTTAAAAGGATGGAGATAATTGAAAATGAATTTGATCACACAGGCATGTTCATTAAAGTGTTGTGTATAATAGTGAAATAGTAGAAATAGTCATAGAAAATGGAATTGTTGTTTAATAGCTAAGTTTGACTCATTGCAACTCCATGAACTGCAGCCACGCCAGGCTTCCCTGTCCTCTATGATCTCCTGGAGTCTGCTCAATTTCATGTCCATTGAGTTGGTGATGCCATCCAACATTCAAAAAACTAAAACATATAAATGTCCATATGTTATTGTTGAATGAAAAATAGAGATTAGACATTGAGGGGTCTAATAAAATAATTATCAAAAGCTTGATGGTGATTTTGCTGGATAATGATGAATTTTGTTGCTTTGTTTGTCATATTTTTATTATCTTTTTATATTTTTATGTAATGTTGGATTTTCCACAATGAAGGTGCACTTCTCTGTGTAGACATACAAAACAAGAATAACAAACTCACACCAAGTTTAATAAAGTTGGTGAACATACAAAAATAAAATCTTCGGATGCTTTATTGTAAAATAATAATTCTGTTCAAATTATTTTGGAACAAAACATTTCACTTACTTGGAATTCTCTTAACAGGAAAAATACTTAATTTTCTCCTAATAGATCCTGTTATGCAAATATTTTAAAGTAGAAACAATTGCTTCAAGTTGAGTTTGTAAAGAATTCTTCTTTGGACTGGTAAGACTGTTATGCAATTTAGAATCATCTGTACTTTGTTTTTCCTTCTCAAATATCCTCTTTGATATTATGGTGGAGAGATCATTCTGGTGGCTCAAAGTAATCACAATATGGGTTAGTAGATGTAGTGATATAAGGAGGCATAGTGTTGCTGAGATGAAACAAGATGTATATTTCTATTAACTTCACTTTATATTTCAGAAAAAATCATGCTCAGAAGTATAAATATAGCTCATGCAATGCAATACACAACAAAAAAACAACCCAATCACAAAATGGGCAGCGGATCTAAATAGACATTTCTTCAGAGAAGACATACAGATGACCAAAAAAGCACTTGAAAATATGCTCCACGTCACTTATTATTAGAGAAATGCAAGTCAAAACTACAATGAGATATCATCTCACATTGTTCAGAATGGCCATCACCAAGAAGTCTACAAACAGTAAATGCTGGATAGAGTGTGGAGAAAAGAGAACCCTCCTGCACTGGGTGGGAATGTTCATTGGTACAGCCACTGTAAAGAACAGTATGGAGGTTCCTTAAAAAAAACAACTAAGAATAGAGCTACCATATGATCCAGCAATCCTATTCATGGGCATATATCCAAAGAAAACATACTTTGAAAAGATACATACATCCCAATGTTATTGCAGCACTATTTACAATAACCAGGGTGTAGAAGCAACCTATATGTCCATTGATAGAGGAATATGGATAAAGAAGAGGTGGTATATGTATACAATGAAATACTACTCAGCAATTAAAAAAAGAATGTTGCTATTTTCAGCAACATGGATGGACCTATCTATGGATTAACACACTGTATGTGTGTATGTGTGTGTGTGTGTGTGTGTGCTTAGTCACCCACTCATGTCCCACTCTGCGACCACATGGACTGTAGTCTCCCAGGCTCCTTTGTCCATCGGGATTCTCCAGGAAAGAATACTGGAGTGGGTTGCCTTGCCCCTCTCCAGGGGATCTTCCCAACCCAGGGATCAAATCCATGTCTCTGGTGTTGTGAGTGGATTCTTTTACCATCTGAGCCACAAGGGAAGCCCATGAATACTGGAGTGGGTAGCCTATCCCTTCTCCAGGGGGGGATTAACACACTACTACATATAAAATAGATAATCAGTAAGAATCTAATATATAAATTACAGTATACAGGGAACTCTACTCAAAATTCTGTAATAACCTAAGTGGGAAAAGAATCTGAAAAAGAATGAAACTTTTCTTTTTTTCAGTAAAACTGAATCACTTTGTTGTACACTTGAAACTAACAAACACAACATTAGGAATCAACTATAATACAAATAAAAATTGTTTAAAAAATAATGTGACTTGAGCAGAGGCAGACAATGAGTCAATAGTACCCCTGAGACTTGTCTGGCAACCATGATTTGCAAGTTGCTCTCTGATATGTTTCTCCTAGAGTGTCTCTGATTTGCTTAAGGTGCCTCATGGGTAGGGAGGAGTCCATGTAGATGGAGTTCAATCAGAGCAGCTCTGCCTTAGTCTATTTTATATATCAGGCTCCCAGCCAAGTTTGAAAATCAATCTACTAGGTCACAGTATTTTTCCACAGCAATTTGTTGTATGAATATAAACTAATCCCACTAGTGATCCAGCCCAGAGCACTTTCAGACTGAGACTTATTGCTATCATTTGTCTATAGCCTGATTTCCTCGGAATCCAGCCTAAGGTCTTAGGCTGGTTGTCCAGCGCCAAATGATTAAATCTTCTTTTTTCTCTTAGTCTTTTTGAGTTGTTTGGGGAGATGCTGCTTCTGGGTATGGTATAATTCACAGATCTTTAGGAATCATGCCCTGTGTATGCACATGAGTTTCATACCTGGGTAAATGATTATACCCAAAGTGGCAGGAGAGTGAGGGCAGGCAACAGACTCTGTTCATGGTTACTATTCAGGCTCATATTTTTGTTGAGGACATTGATAAAGTCACAGATGTCATGCTACTCAATTTGTGGATAATTAGAGCTGGAAATAATAGTAAATAGCTTGGTTTAACAAGAATCAGTGACTTAAAGGACTTTAACAGCATAGGCAATGGAAATGAACTACATAATTATCAACACTGTTCAAAATTGCTGATTTTTAAGGTAGTAAAGGAAAGCTATGACAAGCCTACACAGTGTATTTAAAAGCAAAGACATCACTTTGCTTACAAAGGTCCATATAGTCAAAGCTATGGCTTTTCTAATAGTCGTATATGGAATGTGAGAGTTGGACTACAAGGAAAGCCGAACACTAAAGAATAGATGCTTTCAAATTGTGGTGCTAGAGAAGACTCTTGAGAGTCCCTTGGACTGCAAGGAGATCAAACCAGTCATTCCTAAAGGAAGTCAATCCTGAATATTCCTTGGAAGGACTGATGCTGAAGCTGAAAGTCCAATATTTTGGCCACTTGATGTGAAGAGCTGACTCACTGAAAAAGACCCTGATGCTGGGAAAGATTGAGGACAGGAAAAGAAGGGGTGACAGAGGATGAGATGATTGGATGGAATCATTGACACAATGGACATGAGTTTGAGCAAACTCTGGGAGATGGTGAAGAATAGGGAAGCCTGGTGTGCTGCAGTCCATGGGGTCCCAAAGAGTTGGACGTTGCTTAGCAACTGAACAACAACAGCAAAGTAGTAAAGTCCCCACAGCTACAAATGGGAAATCAGTGTCTATTGGTCATTTTCAGAGGAATTCTTGGACCTCTACCTCTAGTATTCTCCCCAACTATTGTATTTTAGTCCAATATGTACGGTGAATTCTTCCTCAACACAACACAGATGTTCTTCCATATTGTTCCTAACAAAGAACCCACAGGAAAATTGTTGGTAAGAGATTGTGACCAAGGGCACTGGACTGATCTAAACAAAACTTTTAAGGACCTTGCAAGCTATTACTTGGTGGATAGACTCATACCCTGGTTTGATAATGAGACCCCAGGCTTGTATTGCAGTTATGGAGCCAGGTATGAAGAAAAAGAAGTCAGATCTTCTAAGAAGCCAGGGGGAGAGTCAGAGAGAAGTGACAGACCTGTGACAGTCAGGGTGGCTGCAGGCCAGTTTCTCATCTTCCCAGTTCTTACAACAGGCATCTTCAGGCTTCTTGAAAATTCCCAGAAGTAAAGCAGCCACCATTTCTAGTTCACAGATCAGTCAAAATAGAGATGTGGGAGGCAGATTTTACACTTTTTGAACTTTGATTATATGCCTGGTACATGCTAGATTAAAGAGATTCCCATCTCTTTAAGATGGGAATACCAGACCACCTAACCTGCCTCCTGAGAAATCTGTATGTAGGTCAAGAAGCAACAGTTAGAACTGGACATGGAACAACAGACTGGTTCCAAATCAGGAATGGAGTGCGTCAAGGCTGTATATTGTCACCCTGCTTATTTAACTTATATGCAGAGTACATCACGAGAAATGCTGGACTGAATGCACCACAAGCTGGAATCAAGATTGCCGGGAGAAATATCAATAACCTCAAATATGCAGATGACACCACACTTATGGCTGAAAGCAAAGAAGAACTAAAGAGCCTCTTGATGAAAGTGAAAGAGGAGAGTGAAAAAGTTGGCTTAAAACTCAACATTCAAAAAACTAAGATCATGGCATAGGGTCCCATCACTTCATGGCAAATAGTTGGGGAAACAGTGGAAACAGTGACAGACTTTATTCTGGGGGGCTCCAAAATCACTGGAGATGGTGACTGCAGCCATGAAATTAAAAGATGAAAAGCAGAGACATTACTTTGCCAACAAAGGTCCATCTAGCCAAAGCTATGGTTTTTCCAGTAGTCATGTATGGATGTGAGCTGTTGGACAATAAAGAAAGCTGAGCACCAAAGAATTGATGTTTTTGAACTGTGGTACTGAAGAAGATGCTTGAGAGTCCCTCCAACAGCAAGAAGATCCAACCAGTCCATCTTAAAGGAAATCAGTCCTGAATATTCTTTGGAAGGACTGATGCTGAAGCTGAAACTCCAATACTTTGGCC
>NW_011495071.1:15544788-15544995 GCF_000754665.1 Bison bison bison
CCATGAGAAATGCTGGACTGAATGCACCACAAGCTGGAATCAAGATTGCCGGGAGAAATATCAATAACCTCAAATATGCAGATGACACCACACTTATGGCTGAAAGCAAAGAAGAACTAAAGAGCCTCTTGATGAAAGTGAAAGAGGAGAGTGAAAAAGTTGGCTTAAAACTCAACATTCAAAAAACTAAGATCATGGCATCTGGTC
>NW_011495071.1:15545095-15548148 GCF_000754665.1 Bison bison bison
TCCCTCCAACAGCAAGAAGATCCAACCAGTCCATCTTAAAGGAAATCAGTCCTGAATATTCTTTGGAAGGACTGATGCTGAAGCTGAAACTCCAATACTTTGGCCACATGATGCGAAGAACTGACTCATTTGAAAAGACCCTGATGCTGGGAAAGATTGAAGGCGGGAGGAGAAGGGGATGACAGAGGATGAAATGGTGGGATGGCGTCACCGACTCAATGGACATGAGTTTGAGTAAGCTCTGGGAATTGGTGATGGACAGGGAAGCCCAGCATGCTGCAGTCCGTGAGGTCACAAAGAGTCATGACTGAGCAACTGAACTGACTGACTGACATGCTAGATGTACTATTCCATTTAACTTCTTATATTTTTACTCTTATTTGACACAAAAAGAGATTGAGACTCAGCAAAATGAAGAAAAATCCCCAGGACCCACAAACAATGAAGTAGCAGAACTTGAACCCTGATTTGTTTGATTTATTTTTATCTGAAATCAAAGACTATCAGAGGACCATATAAATATATAAAGTAAATATTAACAGACTTGAAGGGTGAAATAGACAATAATACAATAACATTAAGGGACTTTAATGCTGTACTTTTGACAATAAATAGATTATCCAGACAGAAAACCAACAAGTAAATATTAAACTATGTTAGATCAGATAAACTTAACCGACTTTGACAGAGTAAATCTTTCCAACAATAATGCAAATCTTTCCAATAATGCATATCTTTCCAACAGCAGTAGAATATATATTTTTTCTCAAGTATAACTGGAGCATTATCCAAAATAGATTGTATGCCAGGCCACAAAATATGTCTTAATAAACTTAAGACTAAAATAATATCATATTTTTGACTACCATGATATGAAACTAGAAATCAGCTATAAGAAGAAAACTGGAAAATTCACAAGTATATGGAGATTAAAAAACATGCTACTGAACAACCAATGGGTCTAAGAAGAAGTAAAAAATGTTTTGAGGCATGTGAAAATAGAAATACTACACACCAAAACTTATGGGATGCAGCAAAAAGCAGTTCTAAGAGGGAAATTCATAGTGATAAATGCCTATATTAAGAAAAAAGAAATAGCACAAATAAACAACCAAAATTTATGCCTCAAGGAACTAGAAAAAAGAACAAATCAAGCCCAAAATTATTAGAAGGAAGGAAATGACAGAGATTAGAATGGAAATTAAAGAAATGGAGGCCAGAAAAGCTATAGGAAAAAAAAGTTTATAAAACTAAGAGCTGTTTTTTTATAAGACAAAAATTAACAAACCTTTACCAAGAAAAGAGAGAGAGGATTCAAATAAATAAAATTAGAAATGAAAGAGGAGACATTACAACTGAAAGAACACTAATATAAATGATCATTAAGAGACTATATGACCAGTTATACACCAAAAAAAAGGACTACCTAGAAGAAATGGATAACTTTCTAGAACATACAGCTTACAAGACTGAATCATGAAGTCACAGAAAATCTGAGATCAACATTAGTAAGGATATTGAGTCGGTAACCCAAAACTTCCCAACAAAGAAAAGCCCAGGATCATATGGCATCACGGGTAAATTCTACTTAACATTTAAAGAAGAATAAATAAAAACTCTTCTCAAAATCTTCCAAAAAAGAGGAGAGGACACTTACAAAATCATTCTATGAGGCCAGCATTATCCTGACACCCAAACCAGACAAGGACACTAAAAGAGAAGAAACTTTCAAGTCAATGTCTCTGATGAATATAGATGCAAACGTCAATAACATATTAGCAAACCAAGTTCAACAACACTTGAAAAGGATCATACACCATGATCAAGTGAGATTTATTCGACAGATTCCCTATAAAAATCCCAGTAACATTTTTCACAGAAATTGAAAAACAATACTAAAATTTATATGGAACTATAGAAGAAGTTGAACAGCCAAAACGATCTTGAAAAAGAAGGGTGAAGCTGGAGATATCACACTTCCTGATTTTGAACTATATTACAAAGAAAATAGCCATAATGAAAACAGTATGGTATTGGCATAAAAACAGACACATAGATTAATGGAACAGAATACAGAGCCCAGAAATAAATCTATACATATATAGTTAATTCATGACAAAGGAATTAAGAATACACAATGGGGAAAGGATAGTCTCTTCTATCCTTTGGGATAGAAGGATAGTTGGGAAAATAGACAGTCACATGCAAAAAAATAAACTGGACTCCTATATTATACTGTACACAAAACCAACTCAAAATAAATTGAAGATGTGAATGTAAGAAGACCTGAAAGTAGAAAACTCCTAGAAGAACATGGGATAAACCCTTGATATTGGTTATTGGCAAATATTTCTGAATTTGACACAGAAGCACAGGTAACAGAAGCAAAATAAACAAACTACCTCAAACTAAAAGGCTTCTGCAAAACAAAGGAAACCGTCAATGAAATGAAAATGCAATCTACAGAATGGGAGAAAATATTTGCAAATTATATATTAATAAGGGGTTAATACCCAAGATACATAGAGAATTCATACAATGCAATATAAAAATAAAAATTCAAGCCATCATATTAAAAATAGGCAGAGAAACTGAATACACATTTTTCTGAAGAAGGTATAGGCTGGCATGTACTTGAAAAAATACTCAACATCATAGCCATCAGTTCATTTCAGTTGCTCAGTCATGTCCGACTCTTTGTGACCCCATGAACTGCAGCACGCCAGGCCTCCCTGTCCATCACCAACTCCTGGAGTTCACTCAAACTCATGTCCATCGAGTCGGTGATGCCATCCAGCCATCTTATCCTCTGTCGTCCCCTTCTCCTCCTGCCTCCAATCCCTCCCAGCATCAGAGTCTTTTCCAATCAATCAACTCTTCGCATCAGGTGGCCAAAGTATTGGAGTTTCAGCTTCAGCATCAGTCCTCCCAATGAACACCCAGGACTGATTTCCTTTAGGATGGACTGGTTGGATCTCCTTACAGTCCAAGGGACTCTCAAGAGTCTTCTCCAACACCACAGTTCGAAAGCATCAATTCTTCGGCGCTCAGCT
>NW_011495071.1:15548248-15575691 GCF_000754665.1 Bison bison bison
GAAAAACCATAGCCTTGACTAGACAGACCTTTATTGACAAAGTAATGTCTGTGCTTTTGAATATGCTATCTAAGGTCATAACTTTCCTTCCAAGAAGTACGCGTCTTTTAATTTCATGGCTGCAATCACCATCTGCAGTGATTTTGGAGCCCAAAAAAATAAAGTCTGACACTGTTTCCACTGTTTCCCCATCTATTTCCCATGAAGTGATGGGACCAGATGCCATGATCTTCATTTTCTGAATGTTGAGCTTTAAGCCAACTTTTTCACTCTCCTCTTTCACTTTCATCAAGAGGCTTTTTAGTTCCTCTTCACTTTCTGCCATAACCATCAGGGAAATGCAAATCAAATCCACAGTAAAATATCATCTCACAGCCTGTTAGAATGGCTATCATTAAAGAGACAAGGAATAACAAGTGTTGGGGAGGATGTAGAGAAAAAGGAAACTTTGTGCACTGCTGGTAGGAATGTAAATTGCTGCCGCTGCCATGGACAACAACATGGAGGCTTCCTCCCAAATTAAAACAAATCTACCGTATGATCCAGCAATTCCTCTTCTGAGTATATATCTAAAGGAGGTAAGAACAGGACCTCAGAGAAATATCTATACTCCAGGTTTGTTGCAGCACTATTCATAATAGCAAAGATGGAAACAACCTAAGTGTCTGTCAACAGATGAATGAACAAAGAAGATGTGGTACATACATATGGTAGGATACTAGTCAGTCATGAGAAAGAAGGAAATTCTGCTATTTGTGACGATGTGGATGAAACCTGAGGGCATTATGCTTAGTGAAATAAGCCAGACAGTGAAAGACAGATACTGCATGGTAACGCTTATGTGTGAAATCTAAAATCAAAAGCAAAATAAAAAATGTCAAAAACAGAGAATAGAAAAGTGGTTCTCAGGCGCTGGGGGCTGAAGTGTGGGAAATAGAGTTTGGTTAAAAAGGTACAAACTTTTATTTATAAGGTGCATAAGATTTCGGGATTTAGTGTTAAACATGGTGACTATAGTTAATAACACTGTATTGTATTAGAGAATGTTTTCAATTAAAAAAATTGAGTGACGTGCCCAAGATCTTATGCAGGGCTGATAACCCAATGAAGATAATCATGTTCTCCCTCCCCCAAATGGGATCAGCATTTTTGAAAAGATCTGTGAGAGATCAATAGATAAAGCACCTACTGTGTGTCAGGCAGTGCGTCATCAGTGTGTTCACAAAATTATGTATGTTTCATAATTCTCCATTTATGTGCAGCAAAGCAAACATCAGATCTAGCGCCTTTGGAAGAAGCTTGAAAAGAAGTAAAACTAGAGATGCATACTCTGGTTGCATGTGCCAGAAACTCGAAGAGTCTAAGAAACAGAAACAGAGTCTTTAATGCATGGCAGCTTGTAAAGTTGTTTTTTTAGGGTCATTGTTCAAAGGTATAGCATGTCATTTCTGCTTCCATTTATAGCAGGGGTCCCGCAACCACGGTCTGTGGGCCAAACGCAGCCTTTGACCTGTTTTTGTAAATAAAAAATTTTATTGGAATGTAGCCACATCCACTTATTTGCATATTATCTATGTCTGCTTTTGCATCACAATGAGTTTAATATTTGTGATGGAAAAATATGGTTTGCAAAGCCTAAAATATTTACTATCTACAAGACTTTATAGAAAACGTTTGCTGACCCTGGTTTACTGTATTTTTCAGCTCACTTCAGCACTTTTTATTGAAATTTCTCACTTTCCCAAAGCCCAGGAATGAATATTAATTCTATTGCTGCTTTGTTAAACTTCTGGCAAGTTGGTTATTTGTAGACGTAAATATTCTGGCACGGTTTCTAGCACATGTGAACCCCTATGTATATACACCACAGTGATGGAATGATTTCTTAAGTTTCACACCCTTTTTATAAGATTTGCCTGTAGCTGTGGGGGAGGGGTGGTATCCTGCTCCCTCACTACAAATTCTAATGCAGGGGAGAAAACAGGAGAGCTGTGTGGTCCATGGGTCTGTTTCCTTTGCTTTAACTACTAGTGGACTCATTAAGGACTTGTTAGGTTGGGGAGCAGGTGCCCAGACAAGAATGAATCTTTGACTTTATTATGTAGAGGCCCTGAGGTCTGAAAATATTGGGTTAAAGCAAAAGTCTTAGGCCTATATTAAGTGTTGCAAAAAGTTCCACATGAGTCTCCTTTTGGAATAGTGAAAGCCAAAAACCTAGCTTTGTTTTCATTTTTGCCCTGGGTTGCAGGACAGTCTTGGTGAAATAAGATGCCCTTTCACGACGCTCATGTTGATCCTAATGATTGCATGTGTGCGTGCTCAGTTGTGTCCAAATCTTTGTGATCTATGGACTGCAGCCCGCCAGGCTGCCCTGTCCATGGGATTTTCCCAGCAAGAATAGTGAAGTGGGGTGCCATTTCCTTCTCCAGTTGTTGTATATTTCCAATCTTTTTTTCTTGGTCTGATTTTCCATGTATACTCTCATTTCCCAACTTTTTCATTTCATTTTATTTTTATTTCAGTGTTTGTATTTTTGCTATATAGTCACTTCAGACACTTAGTGGGTAGAAATGGGGCATCAATATATACAAATATTCAGATAAATAAGGCTAATGGAAAATACACACTTGCCCCCAGTAAAGTCAAAGAGCCTATAAATATGTAAAGTTTCTGTGCTTTAGAATGGAATTTCTTTGGCTGTGTCTGGTAATCCTGGATATCTCATGAAGTTCTGATTGTCTGCTGCTGCCATTGTAGGACTTTCTGAGGTCCTTGGGGGGAAACATGAAAGTGGTCATTGGCAATGAAAAGCTTGAAAACCGTGGTGTTAAAACATGTCTTCCAGACCCTGACGGTGACCACATTGTGGGTGTATTTTCCTTGGCACTGTCCATGAGCAATAACTTTGCAAATGCATGCAGGTGAGTGATACAGTTCCTTGGAGAAGTGAGCCAAGGCTCATGGAGAATATTGGAGAGCTGAAAGGTCCTATTTAAGATTCGGGGCATAAGAACATAGATCTAAAAATTACACATAGAACTGGCTTTGGGAAACGGGTGTGATGTTAACAAAGGTGGTCCACAGTGCTCCTTGTTTCTTCATTAGCACTTGGCCCCACTTCATTCTCTGGGTTTCTTCCTGTCATATCTCAGTCTAAATTGACTTCTTGTAGCTTTGAGTTGTCCCTCCTTCTGTCTCCCTAATGAAAGCTTATCAGTCCTTAGAATTTTGCTTTTTGCTTAGGCTAATCTGATAAATGAATTTAAGTCAGAAAGAAATGGGTCCCAATTGTATTAAACCAAGTCCTTTTATAGGGATCTACTCAGAGATTGGACTGTGAAGAAGGCTGAGAGCTGAAGAATTGATGCTTTTGAACTGTGGTGTTGGAGAAGACTCTTGAGAGTCCCTTGGACTGCAAGGAGATCCAACCAGTCCATTCTGAAGGAGATCAGCCCTGGGATTTCTTTGGAAGGAATGATGCTAAAGCTGACACTCCAGTACTTTGGCCACCTCATGTGAAGAGTTGACTCATTGGAAAAGACTCTGATGCTGGGAGGGACTGGGGGCAGGAGGAGAAGGGGACGGCAGAGGATGAGATGGCTGGATGGCATCACTGACTCGATGGACGTGAATCTCAGTGAACTCCAGGAGTTGATGATGGACAGGGAGGCCTGGCGTGCTGCAATTCATGGGGTCACAAAGAGTTGGACACGACTGAGCAACTGAACTGAACTGAACTGAACTCAGAGGTAACCCTTGGGATGTTTGGTCATTCCGAGAACCAAAATAAACTTGAGTGGAGTAAAAGCAAGAGGACAAAATCAGTCATCACAAGACCTGGGTTTTGTGCCAGCTCAGTCATTGATTATGTGGCTTTGAGCAAGTCCTCAGAATTCTTCAGCTACCAGGTCTCTAATCTGTAATGTACGGTTGGTTAGGAATCCTAATGGACTGAGTTGCTGTGAGTAACAGAAGACTTGATTATGCATGCAAAAGGATAAGAACTCCCCAAATCTGCATAAATATAAGATGCCAATATTATTACAAATAATTACATTTTAAACTCCACACCACTATGACAGTTGACACAGGGCCATTGTGAAAAAGTAAAGGACAGTTCAAAGTGGTGTTTCAAGTATGTCTCTGAAAGGCATCCTGTTACTTAGTATTTGGGGAGACTCTGAGCAGGGCTACCGCAGGCAGGGCAGAGGTGCTTTCCTGCAAGACTTTTAGCCAAGTGTGGGTTACATTATTATACAGTTACATTGGTTCCCAACTATTAAACAGTTCTACCAATGTGGAAAGTGAAGCTAATAATAAAGTGTACCTGTATGTGACAGATGTCTTTCGAGGCAGCATCTTAAACTTACTTAATACTCACAACAATCCTGAAAAGAAGAAATTAAAAATCACAAAATGAGAAGACAGAGACTTTGATATGCTAGTTGGCATCTTCTCTTGGTGTTTTTATCCAGCATGGTCAGAATCACCTGGTGGCTTACAGGCTAGTCCCTCCAAGTGGTGAGTCTCCTCACCCATCGTAGTGCTTAGTTCATGAGCACTACATTCACAGGTGCCATAAAGCATAGAATGGTCCCTGAGGCTTACACAGTAGGACTAGGAACCAGAATAACATTAAAGGGTTAAAATAATGAACCCAAAGTATAAGAGGTAGTGTGACAAGATGGATGCAGTGTCTTTTATTTAGCTTTGAAAAATCAACTGTTCGGTTTAAAGATTAAAAAAAAAAAAATTGGTTCATGTGTGTGTGTTGGGAATGCCCTAAGCATTTTAGATGAATAAAAAGTCAATAGAAACCAAAAGTGTGTTGCGATTGAAACTAAAAAGGCTATATTTATAGAAGTAGATTGCTCAGATTAAAGGAGGTGATACTGCACTGATTTCTGCATTGAGTAAAAGCACACTAGCTGTATTTTGTTCAGATCTAAACCACTATTAAACACTGCTGGTAGGCTAGAGATAATTCAGTATTTGACCAGTTGGAGATGGAATTAGAAACTATACGAAATGGGGAGCAGACCAAATGGTTACATTTAGAAAGAACAGAATCAAGAACATACTTGATACTTAAAGGTATATAAAGGGTTGTCACAGGAAGAGGAATTAGGCTCATTGATCAGATGTCAGAACAAAACCTCTGAGGGAAAATGTTAGGGATGCAGAATTTGGCTCATATAGGAAATAACTTTCTTTTTCCTACTTTTAAAACAATTTAGCTTACTTCTTAAATTAAGTTAAAATAAATTATATTTGCTCATTGCAGAATTTTTATAACATACAAAAATACAAGTATTAAGACAATGTAAAAATCAGCCATGACTCTACCATCTAGAGATGATTACTGTTAACACCAGGACTGATTTTGTAAGAAGCAGAACTATGCAAAGCAGATGAGTTTTCCTTGGGGATTAGGGTTATTTGAGCAGATAGAGCAAGCAACTCTGAGAGCCTGTTATAAATGCTGAGATTCCATTCTTTACAATTCTCCGTAAAACAAGTTCAAGCTAATGCACATTTCCAGAAAGCTTACCTGCATCATTTTCACAAGGACCTTCCACAGGGTGACCCAGGGTCAGAACGAGTATTGAGGGTTCCAGACTCTAGGACATGATCAGTATTGGGGGAGAAGAGAGAAGAGAGGGCTATTTTGTGTCTTTCAAGCCACACAGGGTGATTAATGTCATCTGTCAACTTGTTTATAATATATAACACCCAAGCTAAGCATCCTATGGCATTCTGGCTTAAGCAAAAATTGTGCAATTCTCTCTTAACATCAAAAGACTGAGAACTCCTCGTGTTCCACCCTGACTAGAGCTGAGCATGGCTTCATAGGAAAAGTGGATTCTGAAGTCACAGCAGATGAATGGCATGGCCACTCAGGAGGAGCTGGGGAGGCAGCAGGAGAAGATACATCTGATGAACAACTTAAGGATCTGGACAATGCAGACCAGAGCTAATGTTTGCATGAGAGCTGAGGCCGAAAACTAGCAGGAACTTAATAAAGCAGTAGCAAAAGACAGGGACTGGAGGAAAATATAGGGGTGGGCCAGTTAGATTCCTACAGAATATGTTTTGTTAACATGAGACTGTTTTTTTCTCCCTTCTCTCCCAATAACAGGGCTTTCCATTAGGATCCCAAATTCTAGTACTAACCTATAAATAGTAGATATGAAATGGGGACATGTGACTTGGAACAAGGATGGAAGACAGAAGTCCTTGTAAGTTGAACTGGTTTCACATGGCATTCTAATGACACAGGAACGTATGTGCTCGCCCCATCTGCTTGGGTGCCAAGCAAGGGTCTGAACTTTGATTAACTGAAGCTAATCCAGGTGCTGGGAGATGGTGGGCACTATATACCACTTTCCTTCTCCAAATCATACCGTCATCAGTATCCAAACAGCCAGACAATCATGTTCATCCCAATTCAGTTTTCAAGCAGTAGTGTAGCTGACTAAGTCAAACTCTAAAGGAAAAACAAAAAGAAAGACATTGGGAGAAGGGAAAGATCACCAGGGTTCTTTCTAGAGTTTAAACCTTGACATGGCTTTGTTTTTATTGCTGCTGTTTATTTATAAGCAATTTGGGGTCAGAAGTCCTAATAAGTGCTTCTCATTATACCTTTGATTTCCCCAGGAGTTGGCAGGATCACAGTCAATATTTGGATGCCTGCTTAGAAGGGGAGGTGACATTCACCCTGGTTCCCTGCTTCATCATGACCTGTTGGCTAGGAGTGCACCATAGGCAGTGCACCCCATGACCTGCCATGATGTCTGAGAGACAGGTAAGCAGAGAATTAGAGTTTAGGTTTGCTGATTCAGAGTAGTTTCAGAATTAAGAAGTCCTGAAATCGTAGATTGGGAAGGGCATTGAAGGTCATGCAGTAACCACCTCCAGCCCCTTGCCTGAAAGGATTATAGTAGAAAAGAAAGGGACAGGGAGTCTAGCCAAATTGCAGTAGCTCTACTGAGAGAGATTTAATCCATTTCACTTAAATTTAATTTACGACTGCTTTAGATTGGTAACATTGTTGGTACAGAAAGCCTAAGAATACGACTTAGTCTTTGATTCCAAATAATATCAGATTTCTTCATCTCGCAGAGGCGTGGGTTTATTTTTGTTGTTGTTGAACTTTGTTCTAATGGCTAAAACAAAACATGGACAAAAAAAAGAGAAACATAGCTTTTTTTTTTTTTTTAAACAACTGAAGGTTCAAAACACTTACGATAGATTTTAATAATGAAGAGAAAACTTCAGTACGGTAGACTACTTAGCAACTCACTGGGAGCCACATGCCATTATAAAGAAGCATGTCTGGTTTGGCCGAAATCCTGCCTTTGTCTCCAGAGCTATTTTGCTGTAAATTTAGAACAGAAATACCCTTTCTGGAATAAAAATGTAGCTTTGTTGGCTACAAGTGCATGTTTGCTGCCTCACAATTTTAGAATTAGACGATGGACTTATTTAGTAGACATCGGAGGGTAAAAAGCAAAAGCCCATAATTTAAAACATTCCACTCCACCACAGTCCAAGAAAAACATGGACCGGTGAACAAAACCAGCAGTATTGTAATAAGAAAACAACTAGGTGCATTTTTTCCAAAACCTAAAAACCAGGAATCTAAATGTATGAGTTACTGGCTAAAAATTCCATTTTCATGTCTCAGTTTTGAGCTGGAAAAACAACGTAGACCCGATAAACATCGTTTTAAAAAATGCACAAGTTCTCCTGCAGCCCGAGGTGTGGACAGCAGCCTCACATCCATCTTTATGTACTCAAGGGCACTTTCTGTGGCCTGGAGGGAGCCTGGGCTAAAAGGATTTTACTTTGCAAAGATTCATAGGCTTCCAGTCAGGCCCGTGGTGACTTCTGAGGCTCCCTCCCCACAAGTTATTTGGCAATGCTGTTAAGGTATTTTATTTTCCCCCTAAACACTTTGAATATCTGTTCAAGGTCCATGGAGTTTTCCAGAGCAAATGATGTGGTAACTGTTAATAATGCAGGTGGACTTACCCAGGCTGAAAGGCAGGAGGGATTGGCATTTCTTCAAGAAGAGAGCTGAGGTGGACATGCAGGCCTCTGTTCTAAGACAATTATAAGATGCCAGTCAACCAATCAGTGGCATGAATGGCATTTGTATTTGAGTGTGTGTGTGTGTGTGAGAGAGAGACAGAAAGAGAGAAAGAGAGAGGAGAGAGCGCACAATCCCTGAAGATGGCTGAAAGTTACTTGGAAACCACCAATGACGAATACAGAAGTCTACAGGCAAAATAGCAACCTACTTGAGAGTTAAAACTTCAATTCAGTTTAAACTGATCTTAGAGTTTTAGATGAGGCTGCAGTCAATGAAGACAGTGGGGATCTGGTTCTAGTATAATGTGAGACATGGTAACGTTAAATGCTGAAGATGATAAAACTTTTGTGAGAGAAGAGGAACTTTCCAGAAGGAGCAAAACTTTCCCTCATCAGTGGTTGGTCACCCACCTGTGGTTGGTCACCCACCTGTGGGTACCTCAGGTCTCATCATGCGAGTAACAGGCGTTGACACCTGAGTGGACACATCTATCATTTGAGTGTATGTGATGTCAGAATAAATGTACATGGTCCCTGAAGGTGTACACATATGGAGTTCAAGTCTATAAATTTTAACAGCAGGATCACTTAGCAATCATAATTTTTGTTACGTTCCCCTAAAGAAAATCTCCTGCTTAAAAATTTTGACAGGAGGAATGTGTAGGGACAATGAAAGTGAGGGGACCCGTTTGGGGACCTATCGATGGACTCTGTGTAAACATAGGCTGTCTCTTCTAATTCTTGCCTCACTGCTCAGGGAACAAGTCGGGGTTATTTTTCTTCCTTTTGAATCCTTTTCTTTTACACTTTTGTTGAAAGCAAAAATGAACAGTCCTAGTCACTTGCCATTTAAACAAGAGGGGGTTCATTACCTTTAACCAGTTGTTATGGCAAGAATGCTGTACATGTCAGTGGTGGCTAAGTTCCCAGGTGCCCGGTTGGCTTTTCTGGCCTCCAGAGAATTCCTTTTCTGTCTGCGCTGCCTACATGTCTGGAGTCTGGCCCTCTGGAGCATGGCCAACTGAGAACCACAGGCTGACACGCTGCTGCCCAGAGATGTTTGCCGAGTCACATGCTTCCTGACTCTGGGGTCCCCTACCATTTTCTTCATCATTCAGTTATGGCTTCTTCGGGACCGAGTGTTGCATGCAGAGGAAGTCCTGTTCCTCTGCTATCCACAGGCTGGTTTAGGTAGGGCTACACTCACTCTTTTGACTATTGGTGTGCAAGAAAAAGGGAGGAAGATCACCATTGGCTGAATTTAGGCAACTGGCACAGTCTTGGGCTACCTGATGATGTCATAAGCAAGAGGGAGATGTAGGGATGTTGATGTATCATGTTCTCTCAAGATCTCCACCTTATCTCTTTTGTTTGAAGACCAACCACAGCAATTTCTGTGCTTAAGGACCAACCTGCCAGGACCTCATGTGGGGAATGTTCCATTCCGGGCATTCAGAAAAGTGTACAGCAATTATTTTGGAATGTGTTTGTGTGTAGTAAGGGCTTGAAAGTATCCTGCTAGACACTGCCTTCATACTCTCCTGAAAAGTTGTAAAGAGACTTGGCCACTTCCACAGTTTTATTAAAACCGGTGATGAGAAAAAGGAAATGCATCCAGAGAATAAACTGGAAAATGATCGTATCTGGCTGATGAAAGTTTGCTCAAAGACCTGCACCATCCTACTTCCAGACCTGCCTCCTTGTGACAAAAGCCATTTCTCCATCTAACTCCTATGGTGAAACATCCAGCAATCATTCTGCACATCTATATCCCCTAAAGAAAGAGGGGAGCCTTCTCCCACCTGCAGAAGAGTTCTTGCTTACTGCCTGAGGACCTGGCTTTTTGCGGGAACCCTGATGACTGCTAGGCCATACCCATTGCCTGGTTTTCCAAACTTCAGGAAGATACCTTTGAGCACATTCACACTACAGATGCACACAAACAGTGGTGGAGACAGGAGAATTCTGTCTGAGTTACTTCTTTCGGAGTCTGATTGAATTGGACTTAGGACTGTGTAAGCATCTGTATTCTATGGAGCTCATAAACTATTCTGCAAAGATCGTTTATCTGGATGCCTTAACAAACCGAATTTATTTTTGCATTTTACTCACTTACCTTTACTGTAAAGAATAAAACTGTAGGAAAATTCAGCAAAAGAATTTTATATGCACATCCCATTCACTCTTTTTTTTCTTATGCAGAGAAGCTATTAATTATCCCTACATAGATTATGGAACTGAAGCTTGAAGCAATGGAGTGACTTGTTCCAACTTATACAGCTAGCTTTCAATATGTATATAAACCTGAGACTGATTTTAATAGACATGCATGATCTGCTACCTCACACAAAATTGGTTGAAAGGATGGCAAGTGGACTATTTGCTATGACTATGATGTGTGTGTGTGTATGTGTGTGCGTGTGTGTCTGTTGCTCAGCCTTGTCTGACTCTTTGCTACTCCATGGACTGTAGCCCACCAGGCTCCTCTGTCCATGGAATTCTCCAGGCAAGAATACTGGAGTGGGAAGCCCTTCCCTTCTCCAGAATGCCATGATTATTATTGTGTTAATATACTGCTTCTTAGACTATAAGTTTCATGAGGGCAAAGATTAGAGTTGATTCATCACTGTATTCTCAGTGCCCAGAACAGAACTAACACAGAACGAGCAGATAAACTATCTACTGAATTGGTGAGTAAACAAATATTTGGCCTGGTATAACAATCTGGATCTTCACAACCCAGATAATCACGATGGTGTGATCACTCACCTAGAGCCAGACATCCTGGAATGTGAAGTCAAGTGAGCCTTAGAAAGCATCACTACAAAAAAGCCAGTGGAGGTGATGGAATTCCAGTTGAGCTATTTCAAATCCTAAAAGATGATGCTGTGAAAGTGCTGCACTCAATATGCCAGCACATTTGGAAAACTCAGCAGTGGCCACAGGGCTGGAAAAGGTCAGTTTTCATCCCAATCCCAAAGAAAGGCAATGCCAAAGAATGCTCAAACTACTGCACAATTGCACTCATCTCACATGCTAGTAAAGTAATGCTCAAAATTCTCCAAGCCAGGCTTCAGCAATACGTGAACTGTGAACTTCCAGATGTTCAAGCTGGTTTTAGAAAAGGCAGAGGAACCAGAGATCAAATTGCCAACATCTGCTGGATCATGGAAAAAGCAAGAGAGTTCCAGAAAAACATCAATTTCTGCTTTATTGACTATGCCAAAGGCTTTGACTGTGTGGATCACAATAAACTGTGGAAAATTCTGAAAGAGATGGGAATACCAGACCACCTGACCTGCCTCTTGAGAAATTTGTATGTAGATCAGGAAGCAACTAGATCAGTTAGAACTGGACATGGAACAACAGACTGGTTCCAAATAGGAAAAGGAGTACGTCAAGGCTGTATATTGTCCTCCTGCTTATTTAACTTCTATGCAGAGTACATCATGAGAAACGCTGGGCTGGAAGAAGCACAGGCTGGAATCAAGATTGCCGGGAGAAATATCAATAACCTCAGATATGCAGATGGCACAACCCTTATGGCAGAAAGTGAAGAGGAACTAAAAAGCCTCTTGATGAAAGTGAAAGTGGAGAGTGAAAAAGTTGGCTTAAAGCTCAACATTCAGAAAATGAAGGTCATAGCATCTGGTCCCATCACTTCATGGGAAATAGATGGGGAAACAGTGGAAACAGTGTCAGACTTTATTTTTTTGGGCTCCAAAATCACTGCAGATGATGACTGCAGCCATGAAATTGAAAGACGCTTACTTCTTGGAAGAAAAGTTATGACCAACCTAGATAGCATATTCAAAAGCAGAGACATTACTTTGCCAACTAAGGTCCATCTAGTCAAGGCTATGGTTTTTCCAGTGGTCATGTATGGACGTAAGAGTTGAACTGTAAAGAAGGCTGAGCGTCAAAGAATTGATGCTTTTGAAGTGTGGTGTTGGAGAAGACTCTTGAGAGTCCCTTGGACTGCAAGGAGATCCAACCAGTCCATTCTGAAGGAGATCAGCCCTGGGATTTCTTTGGAAGGAATGATGCTAAAGCTGACACTCCAGTACTTTGGCCACCTCATGTGAAGAGTTAACTCAATGGAAAAGACTGATGCTGGGAGGGATTGGGGGCAGGAGGAGAAGGGGAGGACAGAGGATGAGATGGCTGGATGGCATCACTGACTCGATGGACGTGAGTCTGAGTGAACTCCGGGAGTTGATGACGGACAGGGAGGCCTGGTGTGCTGCGATTCATGGGGTCGCAAGGAGTCGGACATGACTGAGTGACTGAACTGAACTGAACTGAATTGAACGATACATAAATTATATTTTATAGTGTTGTTCACAATTAGGGACTTTCATGCTTCTATAGCACTTTAACTTTGTAAAGGCTTTCCTTTTTCTTTATAAAGTTTGCCTTAGGAGGACAAAGTGAAAGTTAAGGACTCAGATACTGGGGATACACACTGGATTTCTAACCCATGAATAAGAAGATTAATCGTGAAGGAGACAAGCCTCACAAAATTGCTGCTGCAGCCTGTCTTTCTGGACCATATGTTCCAGGTTCTCTGGAACGGATCTGGTTGCTATATCTATTCCATTGACCCCTTAAGGATATTCTTACTTGTCAACCATGTGTCCTGATTTTTCATTTAGAATATATGGTCACCATATGCATGTTATAAAACTTGAGTCCCTAGACTAACTTCATCCTCCTGTGCAAGTATTACCAAATCCTATATTCGGCTAAATTTTCTACAGGTGCTTCAGATGAGTGCTGATTCCAGCTTTTTGCATTGATCATAAATAGATACATTAATAAGCCTATTTAAATTAATAACTTAGTTTTCCATAGAAAGATGCTTTCAATGACTAGAGAAATGCATTTTTCAAAACATATTGAATTATTTATCTAATGCAATCAACTTATTCTTTTTATTCAACTTGAGCATCTTCTAATTTTCCTAAAATAAAAGATTCTCATGGGGATCCAATAAAATTTATTAAATACGTTGATTCTCATAGGGATCCAGTGAAATTTAATAAAATATGATTTGCCATTATATTGCATTTGTTATTTTACATATTGCTGAAATAAGATGGATCAAGTCAAATGGATATGTTTGAACAACTTCATTATCTGATTCCATGGATATCCTGGACAAACTTTAGAGAGAGAGCATATAGAAACCTCCATGTATAAAGTCCAAGCAGACATTGTTTCTGGTTTAGCCTCTACACCAATTTATTCTGTGACTCTGGGCAAAATTCTTCCACTCTGAGGATTCAATGTGCCCTTTTGTAAATTAAGTAACTTAGTCTAGGTTAATGGCTCGCCTCCTTTGCTCTGGTAGCCCTGGAGTCTCTTGAAGGCCTAAGAATTTGTCTTGGAAGACCTCTTCCCTTGCCTTTCCTTCATTTCGAGTAGCTTAGCACATAATCCATTAAGTACATATGCCATTCCACTGTGGAAATATCGTTTGAAAAAAAAAAATTTACAACTAAAATAGTTTTATGGTCCTTTGGTGTCTGTTTAGTCTGTACTTCTACCTCACTTTGTTAAAATATCACTGTGAGGGATATGGAGTTTACCTTGGTGGAAAAAAGGTGTAGGCATGTATATAAGCAGTGAATAGAATAAGAAATCTTTTTGTGTAACTTGCTAGGGTAGAGTAATGAGGGACTCACTGACCGACTTGGATCCTCAAAGGGGAGAATCAATGTGGTGAAGGAAAAGTTTCAATCTGGGAAAGGGTCTTTGATTCAAGCATTGGTAGCAGAGAGATGTTGGGTCATTAGCCACTGAAGTGGATTTAAAGTGCATTTAAATACAGAGATATATAGGTACAGAGAGCTGGTCACCATGGGTATGAGCCAAGCTTTGATATGGTTATATGTATGCAGGGATTGAATGGGCTAATAGGGAAATTTCCAGAAAACTGGAGGAAAATAAGAGCACTCCATCACCGACATGATCAGTCCTTGACTTCCTAAGTTGTAGGCACTGGTGTTTTCCATCGGGCCCATGCTCCTGGTGAAATTCTGACCAAGACTTGGCAGAGCATTTGTAGGGTCAGCCCCTCTATTGAGTGGAGCCTAGAATTGGCCTTTTTGCATTTAGCCCATTAGTCAGGGGGCCTGGAAGTCCTTCATGGCCCCACGTGCTCTCTGCATTGCTGATTTACTATTATTCCTGATACATGGATCCATTCCAACTGGGTTTCTTGTTGTTATACTGACCCACTCAGTACACTTTCTTTGATAGAAATTCCAGCCTAAGTCAAGCCTGGGCTCATCCCACTAATCTGAGTACCCTCCGATGTTCCTCTTGGAGCAATTGGGGTTTTTCTTTCATATCCCGTCAGTCTGCACTGCTGAGGTCCCAGAATGTCTTAAGATATGTCTGTCCAACCATGAGCACCACATGCTGAGAGGCTTAGAGAGCAGCCAGGTTTTGGCTAGAACTTTAAAGCTCTGCTTTCTTAGAATCCTGTGTGTCTAGAGAAGGACTGTTTTATAGACCAGGATCACATGGGGGTGGTGATGGTGGGGAATCACAAAGAATGCAGGCCAGGTTCAGCCCTTGCAGCTGTCCAGGACCCAGTTTAGTGGTTCCGATGGTTTGTGGATCTGCTCTAACCCCTGAGGGCTGCTGTGGCCACTGTAACTGAGAGTGAATTTGACTTTAGCTTATTTCCTTTTTAGTTGCTGGCCCCACACATGTTGAATCCATGGTGCTGTCTCCCTGTTAGTGTGTCCCTCATCTTGCCCCTGTTGTGGCTCTTTTCCAGGAATTTTTGATCTCTCTCCAAGGACTAGAAGGCATTTCCAAGAGCTGCAGTCTAATTCAGAGGGCAGCTGGCTTCCAAAAGTTCCCTGTGTTTCCCAGAGAAGGGTCAACCACAATTCTAGCACCCTGGGGACAGGGCTCCATCTCGTTTCTTTCTCCCCTCTAAGGTCCTGTGTCAAAATGAAGTTTCACTAGAGGAGGCCCTGACAAGTTACTTGATTTCCCCAGAATGTGCCATGACTAATCTACTTCCCCAAGGAGAGGTGGTGTGACTGCTTCATTATGTGTTCTGACCTTCAGCGGCACATATCCTTCCGCCCTGTCACCCACCAATCATCTTTGCTTTCCTCCCATCCCTGTGGCTCTGACAAGAGCTGAGAAGAATGTCTGAGCACACAGTGTCCTCTTTGCTCACAGGTTTGTTTTGTTGTCTCCAGTGGAGGGTTCTCCAGGACAGGTTTGAAATCCCCTTCCCTCTGCCACCCATCATAGTCTGGCTGAATTCAATGCTCAGTGCATACTTATGGTTGATTGAATGTGCCCTCTGATAACACAAACCTGTGTGCTCACGTAGAGATTAGACAGCACCTTCCCAGCCATTTCTTCATCTGACCTTTCACCACGGCTGTGGAAATCGGGAAAGGTTGACTAGAAGGCTGAACTTAGCTGGGATGCTGAGATGGCTGAGTCTTTCTTTCTGTCTTCACATAATCTGGGAGCTTCTCTTCTCCAAGTGGCCTCTCCATTTGGTTTCTGCAAGTGTACCTTCCAACAGGTAGCATGCTTTCTTACATAGCAGCTCAGGGCTCCTAAAAGTGCAACAGTAGTCGTCAGGCATTCTTAAAGCCTATGCTCAGAATTGGCACACTGTAATAATTCTAGGCCTCCCTGGTGGCTCAGTGGTAAGGAATCCACCTCCCAGTGCAGGAGACATGAGTTCAATCCCTGGGTTGGGAAGATCTTGAGGAGGGCATGGTTACCCACTTCAGTATTCTTACCTAGAGAATCCCACTGAAAGAGGAACCTGGTGGTTACAGTACATGGGGTTGCAAAGAGTCAGACATGACTGAGTGACCAAGCAACAGCAAAAATACTGCATTCTACCCATAAAAGTAAGTTATAGACCAAGCCAGATCTAATGTGGGAGGAGGCTATATCAGGTCATGAATACTGGGATTACTGGCGGGGGCAGGGGGTGGGGGGTCTTCCTATCTTTGAAGACTAGTTACTATGATTTTGTAATCATTTGCTTAGATACAATGCTCTCAGTGCTGTGTTTCTCTCATAATTTCCTAGCTAGTGAGAAGAATGGCCAGGTAATTAAAGCAGCAACGTAAAGCTCTCCCTCCTAGGTAATCCTAGAGTTTAGAGGGAGGTACTAATACTTCACGAAAAGATTCCCTTAAATAAAAGAGGTGCTCTGAAGTTCTTTGGATAAGGATAAATGTGACCTTGGACATGTATTGCCTTTTAGCCTTAATGAATAAGTAAGCCATGCTGTCTCTTGTAGACAGCATGTTTGAATGTGCAGTCAGAGATAAAACAATGGCAAATGACTATGTCTACGCCTATGCCTGCCTATGACTCTGCCTATGCCTGTTTTTATGAACCTCCAGTTAGCCCCAAAATAATGACTGTTGGAGGAAAATTATAAGAGCAGAGGCATTTCAGTGTGACAGGCCTGGGTTTGGTTCCTTGCATTATCACTTACCAGCTATGGGAGTGATAGGCTCTACTTCAGAGTAGGAGTTTAATAAACATTAGATTTTCTTTTAATCAGATAATTTTGTACATTAACATAAACAACAACATTTAGAGATACTATACAATAAGTCAGGCAATGTTTTAGTTGCCAAGAATACTTGGAGGATGCAGCGGGTGAAGGAGAGGGAGAAGTAGAAGATTACTCATTTATCTATTTGTAGCTTCAGGAAGCCAGATAGATGGTGAAGTCATTCACTGTATTAAGGAATACAGCAGGAGGAGACAGTTTCCCCCCTCTTGCAGAACTTCTTATTACACCATCTCTGAAGCTTTGGAGCTTTTCCTTTGAGCTCACATTTCTAGTACAGAAGTATATAAGTCAATCCTCACTGGGTATGAGGCTCACATTACACATGAACAAAAATAAACCACTGTTTTTGGAAGTCACTGAGATTTTGGGCTGTTACCATGGTCTTACCCAGTGCAAGCTGACTAATACAGAAATTGGTACCAGAAGTGGGGTGTTACCATAACAAAGCAAAATGAAACAAAAACAACCAAATTATGTGGCACTGGCTTCAGAGTCAAGCAGTGGGCACGGAGGGAACTATTATTGAAGCTGACAACAAAGTGACTCATGTTAGGCAGTGGCTAAACACTTTGGTAAAACTATTTCCTGAGATGACTGGGAAGATAATTTACCTAACAAAGGTGCAGCTCTAGGTGAAGCTTTGGGCAAACAGAATGAGGCCTGTGGGCTTGCTTGTTCTTGGTTGCCTGTGACAAGGTATTATAAGAAAGAGATGAGTTCAGAAGTAATTGTTCAGTTTTCAAGCGTGAATAAAAGGGAAAAGAGAGAATTCAGAACTTTCAGGCATTGTAGGATGCAAGTGATTCTCATATACAAGCTATAAAAGTTAAACTGAAAAGTACGTTGAACAACAAAAGCTAATTATATTATGGCCCCAAGCAAAGTCCAAATTAAGGGTGCAGCCTCCATACCCTTTGTTAAAACCTATAAATGAATTAAGGTGGTCCTGAGTAAATAATTTAAATTAGACAAAATGGTTCAAGGAAAGGAAGTGTTTGCTTTCTCATAAAAGCATGATAAGTTTGAAGCACCTCTAATTAATTCTAGAACAAGAAGCGTGTCTTCAAAGGAATTCTGGGTGTGACTATTGGCACATAATGTTGGTTGGTGATGAGCCAATGAGGGTTTGAGAGATTTTTACTTCCAAAACAGCCACTAGCATGAATTAGGAGATTGTAACTGTTAAATACATAACTAAATTTAAGGCCCCCAAATTTCTGCCATTCAGTTCCCAAGGATAGAATATCCCCTAATGTTCTCTATAAATATATCCAAAGTGGACAATGGCAAAGGGAGAAATTATCAAAGTATGAAGGCAAGAGCCATGGAGAGCAATGGCTGCACCCAGGGAGCAGACCTGGTATCTAATCAAAGAATATTTCCTACACTAGGGTATGGGTTTAACAGAATCTGCCCATCTATATTTCAGAATTGCTATGGACCAGGACCAGTGATCACCCATTGCTTCTCCTTTACAAATGGAGAGTTCATTACAGTTATTCTGGCCTTGTTCTACTAATGCATGTTGAATTTGGAGAAAGAAAAGATAACTGTCTTTTGGTTTGATTTGGTTTTGGTTCATGGCTCTCTGGATCAAGAGAAGCAACATTTTGACCACCTTAATGTAGAGACTTTCCATTTACTATCATATCCCATTGGACTTTTGGCCTTCTTTTTTGGGGAATGGTATATATTGTGTGCAGAAGGGAGGGAACAAATATTTATGATCAAGATACTTATCATGGAATATTGTATCATTGTTCCCAACATTTGCTTCCTCCTTTCCAAGAAGATTATATATCTCTGCCTCTTGTGGTGTGATTTGAAGAGCTTCCCTATGGGATGAGTATAGTTCTCTGCCCCATTTTCCACTTGGTCATGCAATTTCTCAGATTAATGAAATATGAGCAAAATTGTCACGTGCCATGAGTGAACAGAAGTTTTAAGAACCACCGTGCTTTTCCAGTAGCTCTCTTGACCTTTTTTCTTTGCCATGATAACAGTACAGAGAATGCTTTTTCTAGTCTGATCTCCAGGATAGGAAGACCATATGCAGAATGTAGCCAATCAACAGTCCACAGGTAACATGAGTAAGGAATAAGTTCAATAAGATATTATGTTTCTGTTGTAAGAAATCTTGGAAATTTGAGGATTTTTGTATTTGTAGGCTTAGTGAAGTCACATAGCTGACTGATACATCTGGTATCGGGGCCCACAGTGATCATGTCCCAGGCCTCTGGGTTACATCCTCAGAATTTCACTGAACAGTTTTTATCTGATTATTAATCATAACTTACCTTCACTGTTCAGAAGCTCAAGAAAGTGATGCTATTTTTCTGAAGGAAACAGTCATAATTTGTAGTACATTGGATATGTATTGCAGTTCAATGCATTAATGCACAATAATGTATAGCAGTACAAGAGAATACAAAATAAAATGAGAGTAGTATTAATGGAATAATATAAAAATCTTATTTCCCATACATGATTGCACATATGTATCTGTCTCACATATTAAGTATAGCACATATGAGAATTACATGTATGCATGCTGAATTGCTAAGTCATGTTTAACTCTTTGTGACCATGTGGATTGCAGCCCTCCAGGCTCCTCTGTCCATGGAATTTCCCAGGCAAGAATATTGGAATGGATTGCCTTTCTTTCTCCAGGGGATCTTCTTGACTCAGGGATCAAACCAGCATCTTCTGCATTGACAGGTGGATTCTCTATTGCTAAGCCACTAGGGAAGCCCACTATCTAATATATAATCTTAATCAAATATCTCCAATTGTCTCAGAAATGTCTTTTGTGGCAAAAGAAAAAAAATCTGCTCTAAGATCTAATTTATGATCATGCATTGTATTTAGTTTTCATTCCTCTTTAGTGTCTCATACTGCGACAGTTAGCTTCCTCTGTCTTTATTTTTCTCCTTTTATAATCTGACATTCTTGAAGAGTACAAGTCAATTTTGTACACCATTCCTCAATTTGATGTGACTTTTTTCACAATCACATTCAAATTATGCATTTTTGTCATGAACATCAGAGAAATAAAATATAGTGTTCTTATCATTACATTATATCAGCCACAGGATGTAGATTTGTCCCATTACTATGGATGTTAAGGTCTTCCTGGTGGCTCAGTTGGTAAAGAGCCTGCCTGCAATGTGGGAGACCCAGGTTTAAGGCCTGGGTTGGGAAGATCACCTGGAGAAGGAAATGGCAACCCATTCCAGTATTCTTGTCCAGAGAATCACATGTTCAGAGGAGCCTGGTGGGCTACAATCCATGGGGTCACAAAGAGTCTGACATGACATGACATGACGTGACAGTTTTACTTTATGGATGTTAACTTAGGTCACTTGGCTAAGGTGGTATCTGCAGGATGCGTCATATATAATTACTCTTTTTTGCCTTGAAATTAGTGGATGTTTTGTGAGCAGATGGTTTGAGACAAAGTAGATACCATGTTTCTTATCAAAATTCTGTTAGTTTTAGCATATATTGATAACTCTTGCTTGAGTAACTTTACTTTGGTTAACAAACAGTTATTTCTAATTTTATGATTTTTTATTCATTTCATTTCATTTCAGTTCAGTTCAGTTCAGTCGCTCAGTCATGTCCGACTCTTTGCAACCCCATGAACTGCAGCACGCCAGGCCTCCCTGTCCAACTCCCGGAGTTCACCCAAACTCATGTGCATTGAGTCGGTGATGCCATCCAGCCATCTCATCTTCTGTCATCCCCTTTTCCTCTTGTCCCCAATCCCTCCCAGCATCAGAGTCTTTTCAATGAGTCAACTCTTTGCATGAGGTGGCCAAAGTGTTGGAGTTTCAGTTTTAGCATCAGTCCTTCCAAAGAACACCCAGGACTGATCTCCTTTAGAATGGACTGGTTGGATCTCCTTGCAGTCCAAGGGACTCTCAAGAGTCTTCTCCAACACCACAGTTCAAAAGCATCAATTCTTCGGTACTCAGCTTTCTTCACAGTCCAAATTTCACATCCATACATGACCACTGGAAAACCACAGCCTTGACTAGACGGACTTTTGTTCGCAAAGTAATGTCTCTGCTTTTCAATATGCTATCTAGGTTGGTCATAACTTTCCTTCCAAGGAGTAAGCGTCTTCAACAAATTCATTGTTGAAATTCTACCTAAGGAAGAACTTTCCATTCTTTTCAATTTTTGTATTTAATTAAATTTATTAATTAACATATTTTCCCTATACATTATTTTTATAAACTTAAAACTGTATTTGTATAAACTAAAAAACTGCTGAGATTAATTAATTTAAGTATGAATTTATAGTGGAGAAGGCAATGGCAACCCACTCCAGTGTTCTTGCCTGGAGAATCCCAAGGATGGCGGAGCCTGGTGGGCTGCCATCTATGGGGTCGCACTGAGTTGGACATGACTGAAGCGACTTAGCAGCAGCAGCAGCAGCAGCATGAATTTATGGATTCTTATTTTATTTCATGGGTGATAATCCACTGTTACTGTTGTTCAGTTGCTAAGTCATGTCTAACTCTTCTCAACCTCATGGACTGCAGCACGTGAGGCTCCTCTGTCCTCCACTATCTCCCAGAGTTTGCTCAAATTCATGTCCATTGAGTCAGTGATGTTATCTAACCATTTTCACCCTCTGCTGCCTGCTTCTTCTATTGCCTTCAGTCTTTCCTGTCATCAGGGTCTTTTCCAAGGACCCTTGATGCTCCCTGCATCAAGTGGCCAAAGTATTGGAGCTTTAGCTTCAGCATCAGTCCTTTCAATGAGTATTCAGGGTTGATTTCCTTTAGGACTGACTGGCTTGATCTCCTTGCAATCCAAGGGGCTCTCAAGAGTCTTCTCCAGAATCACAATTTGAAAGTATCAATTATTCAGTGCTCAGCCTTCTTTATGGACCAACTCTCACATCAGTACATGACTATTGGAAAAACCATAGCTTTGACTAAATGGACTCTTGTCAGCAAAATGATGTCTCTGCTTTTTAATATGCTGCCTAGGTTTCTGATAACTTTTCTTCTAAGCAAGCATCTTTTAATTTTGTGGCTGCAGTTACCATCTGCAATGTTTTTGGAGTCCAAGGAGATAAAATCTGTCACTGTTTCCTCTTTTCCCCCTTTTATTTGTCATGAAATGATGGGACCAGATGACAAGATCTTAATTTTTTGAATGTTGAGGTTCAAGCCAACTTTTCCATTCTCCCCTTTCACTTTTCTCAAGAGGCTCTTTAGTCTCTCTTCACTTTCTGCCATCAGAGTGGTATCATTTGCGTATCTGAGGCTGTTGATATTTCTCCCAGCAATCTTGATTCCAGCTTGTGATTCATCCAGCCTGGCGTTTCTCGTGATGTACTCTGCATATAAGTTAAATAAGCAGGATGACAATATACAGCCTTATTGTACTCCTTTCCCATTTTTGAACCAGTTAGTTGTTTCATGTCCTGTTCTAACTGTTGCTTCTTGACCTACATATAGGTTCTCAGGAGGCAGAGAAGGTGGTCTGTATTCTCATCTCTTTAGGAATTTTTCCAGTTTGTTGTGATTCATACAAAGGCTTTAGCATAGTCAATAAAGCAGAAGAATAATCCGTTACTATCATTTATTCAGATTCTCAAACTATCCTCGATTTGGCTAGTGGGAGTCACTTCAAGATGGGTTCTTTGTCCTTTTGAAACTCTCCTATCATTCTTTGAGTACTTCATATTGTTTGAGATGAAGCAAAATTCCAAGCACATCTTATGCTTTCCCAGTTTCAACCCTGAAACCAGCCATTTTTCTCAGGATTCCCAGTTCCTTCTAGTGGGGAATTATATTTGGAAACCAAGATCTGGATGCTAGGCTATCTTTTTGCTACCAAGGAAGATGTCATTTTAACATTTAACATTTTGGTGTTTCTGTTTGCATTTTCCCCTATATATTAGTTTTACAAACTTGAAATTGATCCATGCTGAAATTTTTATTCCTGATTTTTCATAACAGCATAACATGAATATTTTCTGGTTATTCTAAACATCTTTGTAGACGCTTAAACAGTTTTCATGAATAGTTAAGGCCAAAAGTTACTTTTGCGTTTGGTATCACTGGAAAATTAAGTTACTTCCAATTTACTTTTATAAACCACAGTAAGTGATAGTAATAATGGATATATTTGTTTTTAAAATGCTTTCCCAAGAAATCTCTATTTTAATTCTCACAATAGTCCTGTGATGCCCTTTTACAGGGGAAGATCGTGTCTCAGAGATATTCCACGATCATGGAATATCCTAAGCTCAGTGGAGTTGGAATGAAGCCTAGATCCTCTAGTTTGTTCAAATTGTTGGTCAGCTGGTTAGGTATATGCACTCATATTCCAAACTTAAGTCTAAGCTACTAGATGGCAGAGGCTGTGTTTTAATGAGCATTGTGTCCCCACAATTCCATATACCACAGAGGCTCTATAGAAGTTTAACACTTGCTTCAGGAAAGTCTGAAAAGTCTTTGACCCAAGCAAATTCTTGGGAAGCTATTCCACTGGGAGTTAGCTATTAAAGCACATCTCCCTCCTTTTTGGACACTGGTGACCAGATGTCTTAATTATTGCAGTTCTTTGCAGGGAATGCCATCAGTGAGGGAGGAAGAGACAAGCAATCTGTTTGGATAGGGAGGGGTAAATCCAATAAATTTGCCAGCTGCATTTGCTATCCTAGCAGTAAAACACACCATCCCACACTGCTTTCAACTACAACAGGAGACAGAGGACATGGTAATCAACTACCCGTGGTAGGCATCCTTATCTGCAGCAGATTAAGAGGCTCAGAGACCACATGGGGACAAATGTGTAGTTAATGATATTGTTCCAATTAGGAACTGGTTCAGCCGAAAACTAAAAGCACAAAATCAAAATCCCTCCATCCTTAGTCACTTCCTTGCAGACTTCCGGACCAAGAGGCTTTTTGATGTTGATTGTCTCCTTGTAGCTTTCAGTTGAGGATGAGCCAAATTGCACCACTTGTGCTAATTATCCCTCTCCTGAGATTGCAAATTCCTGGTTAATAGGGGAATGAGTCCAAACTACTTACTGAGTTTTCAAGGTGGCAGCTCTGTGCTGGGGACCTGGGCCAGTACAGACCTCAGCTGCCAAGAGGCCACTGGCCTGAATATTTCCACCTGAAACCATTTAACCAGGGGCGTGAAGGACCTCAAGGCTTTGAAGAAAGAGTAGGAATAATAGGTGCTCCTGTAAGCAAAGAGACATAATTTTCTCCCCTGGATCCCCTAGCTCATCCATGTCTTTGCCATCTTCCTGGCTTCTTCCACCTTCCTCTTCCATACAGACCCCCAACCTGTACGTATCCATCAAAAGCTGTTGCTTGTGCTGTTTACGTGTTTCTCCTCTCTTACTTCACCTGTCCTCATTGCACCTAGTTCATTCAGCTGTCAGCGTCATTCAGGTGATAAGGAGTAGAACTGGTACTTAACTCAGAATTCAGGTGCCAAGTCTTTTATCTTTTGCAGTCCGGTGTGTGTCTAATTGCAATGAAACTCTAGTAGGATTTAATATTTTATAGAAAATACTGAATCGAAAAGGTTTTCATAAGCCACATTCCAGCTGAGAAGGCTTAAGGAGCAACCCTTATCCCCCTAATTATGGTTAGGTTTGTCTTGCTATCATTGGTAAATTTTCTGAAGGACATCATAGCAAAGTGAGAAAGGATCTGGTGCTGGATCTTCTTTGCTCCTCCAGACTTTCCACCAGTCTCCATCCAGCTCTGTGCCCCAGGAGGCTAACTCTCTGCCCTGTTTTGCTGAGACTCTCTTGCTGTCTGCTGTGGTTGGGTTTGGTCAGTCGAAAGTACCAACAGGAGAAAAGAGCATGAGGCTTGGCTCTTTCTCTGCCAGGGACCTGTGGATGGGTCTATCTCTTTCTGAAGGCTGCAGCTCCTATCAGGTGGCCCTCCGACAGTTCTTGCTCCCTCTCTGGCTCCCGTGACCACTCCCCCTCCACTTGTCTTTTCAGACCTTCCTGCACCTCTCCAAATAGTCCCTCCATTAAACTCTCCTTTGCTACCTGTTTGAGTAGGCCATCTCTCTTTTTTTTTTGCCTGGACCCTAATTGATTTAGGGGTTTGGATTACCCAGATCTAGTCATGAGGACTAGAAACGTGTGGACAAGGATTATTTGTGGCATGCTTGATTCTGATCAAGTTCTGAGCCCTTAATATAGAGGTTAAGAACTTCTGCCATGCAAAATAATATTCTTGCTTATGATAATAGTAGCAAGCTTTGATTCTACTTTTAGCACATGCCAGGCACTGTTCTAACCATTTAATATGTATTAGCTCTTTTTATCCTCGCAACAAGCTTATAAGATAGGTACTATTTTTATCACTATTTTCTAGATGAGGAAACAGAAGTATAGAAAAGTGAAGAATCCTGCTTAAGGCCCTGCACCTTGGTGTGTCAATCAAAATCAGGCAATCAGTTTCCAGAGTCCTTAATTTCTACACTAGACTTCTCCAAATGGCCAGGAAGTCAGTGTCAATGGACACATAATGAGATTGCATTTAATTGCTAAAATTATAGAATCATCTGAACATAACTTTTGAAGGAAATATCCATCGTGTTGGAAAACTATTTTTAACATTGGGATTTCTAACATAAATGCTAACACCCAATAGTGCCATTTTTAGAAATTTGTCATCTACTTAGGCAGATGGAAATGGATATTGTTCTTAAGTTTAAATGTTCAACACTATCTAGGCAGCACAAAGCTGTGAAAAGGACTCAGAAGATGTGGGTCCCCCCATTCATTAGCTGGATAACCTGATAACCTGATAACCTGGATAACTTATGCTCTTGGAAGCCGGCTTCCCCTTCTCAGGTTGACAAGGTCTCTAGCCCATCCGCTCCTCTGATGCACATGTTCCCTATGTTGTTGTCCAGAATGTGACCACCATCAACCTTAACATCAGCAACTGATATCTGCTTCCTGTTTTGGCTTATAATGCCAAGATGTGTGTTATTTATGATACTTCAAACAAGGAGACATACCCCTTTGGCTTAAATATTTATGGGAATTAGAGATTTGTTTCCGCCTCAGGGACGCAGTCTCAGAGGCTGGCCTGACCACTTGCAGTGCAGTTAAAGCCCCTGTATGAAGTCCAGGTGGAGATGGTGTTATAGTCAATATAGTTGAGGATGAAGAAAGTTTACGAGGTGGGAAGTGACAGTTTGAAAGATACAAAGGATGCCTTGGGATGAAGTCTCCAGGACACGCCTTTCAAACAGCACCTGTTACCTGTGACATGTTTCACGATGGGTTGGCTCGCTGCTCTCTGAACTTTCTCTTCCTTTAGCTTTCCATATCTTTGTTCATGCCATGAAGTCTGTCTAAAAGTACCTCACCTATCCAGGGAAACCCTCAAGGACAGGTGGAACCCCTGAGACCTCATGAATTCAACCAGAGGTAATGTTTCCCCCTCCGGCCAGAATCCTGCGTTGTTCTGTTTGGACCGCATTCATGGCACACCTGCTAGGCTGTGTGCCATCATTATTTGTAAAGCTACTGAGTCTTCCTGACGAGGTGTGAACTCTTTGTGTATTATTTACATCCGTTTGTCTGAGTGCATGGAACTGGCTGTATAATCTTTGCCAGGTAGATGAGGCGGGGTGTCTACAAAGCTCATTTCTAATGCTAATTGTGTTTACCCCCACACACATACACACAGACACATGCTCAAAGACACCATCTGCACATTCATACACACAAGTCTGGCATTTAAAATACCTGGGATGGTATGCCCATCAGTGGGCCTTTGTAATCCAGAGCTTAATCTTAGTTCTCAGCCCTAAGAGATATTGAGAGATGTCTTGGCAAACAGCTGAGAAAAGGGTACACTTTTACTCATAACACTGTGTGTGACACTTTCATCTTCAATCCACATTAGCTTTCAGGCCAGTGGTAATGCCATCCACTGTCAAAGGTAGCAGCCAATCCCAAATGATCCTGTCTCCTCAAATCACGATAATTACCGGATTCACCCTTGCTTGCCAGCCACCGTTAAGCGTGCCTACCTCCTTGGTTGGACTGCCCATGTCCAGAGTAAAAATGGTCAGACACTTTTAAAAATGGTGATTCTTCCTGCTCTGTAGAAATAGAAAAATTAACGTAAGTGAAAGAAACTTTGGAATTGTTGGGAGCCTGGAATTGGGATTGTTTTTTCACCTCATCAGCAGAAATGAGCCTCCGAGTTATCTTTTCTGGCTCCACTCTGGGGAACAGGAGCCAGCACCTGACAACCTTATAACTGTGAGAGAAAAAAAGGGTGGAATGTTTGTGTGAGTCTTGGTGGTACACTCAGCCTACACCTGGCAACTCATCTGTGCTTGATCAGCAGAGAATTTTTGGTTAAAAGCAATCAATCTCCTCGTTTAAGTAATTGTTACCTTTTCTGTTTTGGAAAAATTCATAAAGAGGAAAACAATTTGCACATCTTGGAGGGAAAGATTAATTTGGAGGCTAAGGCTGGGCCCTAGCCCTGATAACCTTATGAGGGGAGACCCCTCTCTGGGCCCAGGACGGACAGGCGCAGTGGAGGGAGTCACGTGTCAGATCAGTGGAGCTCAGGGCTGGACTTTGTGGGCTAACTGCAGAGTCTAGAGGGAGGTTCTGGAATCTGATAGGAAGCCCAGGGCGGGGGTTGGGCACTGGGAAAACTGGAGAGGCTTGAGCAGGCTGATCTGACTTTGTAACTGGGCCCTTATTGGTGCAATGATTAGGATAG
>NW_011495071.1:15575791-15607238 GCF_000754665.1 Bison bison bison
GATTAGGATAGACTCAGGTTCCCTATAGGACCATCAGCTCCAGGAGGGTGGGAGTATCTAATTCAACTTGTATTTCTATCCCAGAATCTAGCACAGATGGGAAATGCAGTCCATCCACCATGACAACTAGTGTGCCTCCGAATCAGGTCCCTACCTCAACCTTTGCTCAGCCCTCCACATGTCCCAGGGCCCTCCCCTCCTCAGCTTGAGCCTAGCATCCTCTCTCCGCTGATCCACAGGAGCTGGAACCCATGGAGACCCAACTCGACCTTGTCCAGCCTGGTGTTGGAGTGTGGAAGGGCACAGTGCAGGGACTTGCGGATTGAGGGCTAGGAGTCACTGTGGGGCCTCTCTGAGAGTGACTCACAGAGGGCCGCAGCCCTCCTCTTGACACCTCTTCATCTGCACCAGGTTTTTTCCCCTGGAGCCCTCAAATGCTTGAAGAGGGACGGGTGTGGTGCAGGACTGCGCTTGCCAAGCCAGCTCCTCGGGTCCTGTAAAAGGTGCTGCAGAGGGCCTCTCCCTTCCCTCTGGCCCTCAGGTGCAAGATCAGAGGATCTGACAGTCATTTGTTTATCAGGCGGCTTTCTGCCTTTAAAGGGGGAGCTGGGTGGCATGTACGTGGATCTCTGAAAGGCAGGGATCTGCAAGCCATGGGCAGCTCTGGCCAAGCTGTCATCATCTGGCCCCATCCTCTCGTGAGCTGTGAGCTGGGGGCCGCTTTCCCACCCCCATCAAGGCTGCTGACTTGAAATGGGAACGCTCCACCCTGAAGACTCAGCTGGCCAAAGGTGGTTCTTCCTGAGTTTTATAAACAGCTTCCGCCTTCCCACTTAAGTCTTTGTGTTCAAGAAAGAGAATTCTGGCCATTTGTGACTTCAAATTCAAATAATAATACTAATAATAGTGATTATGTTAACATTTATTGAGAGCTCACGCTCTGTGCCAAGCACGGAGTTAATGATTGTTAACTCATTCCTTTCAACTCGAGAGGAACACATTATTAAGCTTGTTTTCAGATGAGGAAAAGAGGCTCAGATCACAGCTTGCCCTCAGTCACCCAGCTACTCTTGAGCAGAGCCAGAACTGAAAGCCCAGAAGTCAGGGCCCACACAATTAAGCTGTTCTCTTCTGCCCCTTGCATGAAGATTTTTGACCTGAGGACTTTGTCTTTCCTTGTTTCTAGAGACATCCGTTTGTGGAGTGCATTGATGTCTCTGTGTGTGGCTGCTCCTAACTACAAGTCAGGTCTCAGCATAACTGTGACCTCTGAGATTCATGGGCTGACACTTGTTTATTCTCAGAGTTCTGGAGGCCACACTCTGTGCAGAGATGCTGGGGGAGGAATCTGTTCCACGCCTCTCTCCTCACTTCTGGCAGCTGGGACCACCTTGGCTTGTGGACACAGCACTCCAGTCCATCTTCACGTGATGGTCACCTCTGTGTGTCTGTGTCTCCTCTGCTGACTCAAATATCCTTCTGCCATTATCTTATAAAGACACTTCACTGAATTCAAGTTTCACCTGGATCATACAGGGTGATCTTTTCATGTCAAGATCCTTAACTTAGTACATCTGCAAAGACCCTTTTCCCAAATAAGGTTGCATTCACAGGTTCTGGGCATTAGGGCATGGAAATGGCCCTATATATCAACCTACGTATCATCTAAAGCAGAGTAGATCCCACTGGGCCCTCCATCTCATTACCCTGTTTCTTTCCCATATAGTATTTTTCACTATTTTAGAGTCCTCTTTTCCTTTATGTGTTTCCAACCAGGGTGCTCTCTCTCAACCAGGGTGCTTCTAGCATCTGGAGAAGGGCATATCTTCACCATGCAGAAACAAGTCTTTCAGTAAAGCACACTTGCCATTGCCCATTCCTGGCCCAACCTGAATGCCAGAGTGAGGATGAGGTGGGGAGGGAGAGTCTTTATGATAGCCAACCATCCCCGCACTCTTTCCCCTCTATATCCCGCAGACATGAGATGTCCACCTGGCCAGTAATACCAACCCAAGGTCAGAACCACCAATCCATGTATTTATCATCTGTCTCCTTTCACAGGAACAAGAGCCCCTGTGGTTGGAACCTTGTCTGTCTTGCTTACTGCTGTGTCTCCTGGGTTAAACAATGCCTGACCCAGAGCACACACTTGATACATATTCTCTGAATGCATGTGGAAGATGGGGATGCTCTTTCTGGTGCTACAGAAAAGTCAGGAGATAGGTTGAATCAGAGTGAAAACTAACCAGGGAGGTTCACAGCCTCATCCCAGCTGTCCTCACTCCCCAGCCCCCTGCCCTGTCCCGCCTCTCCTTGACACGTCTGTGTGGGGACTCAGATGCTAGCCTTCCCACTTGCTCTGCTTTCTGCCGTGTTGTTCTTTTCCTGTCCAACTGAAGTCCTGCTCCTGCAGTCACCTTGGGTCTGCAGTCATCCTCACAAGCCTCCTCCCAAGTCACTGCTACAGAATTAAAGGTTGAGCATCAGGTCAGTGTTTTGTGATATTGCCATCTAGCTGAGATGCTGTTTCTCTATCCCTGCTGGCCACCAAAGCAAGTAAGTTATTCTACCTCTGTGATCCTCAGAAACCTCATCTATAAATCAGGGATGATGCTTGGTAGATGTCTCAGCAGCTGGGGCCTTTGGCATATAGGAGTTATGCCATCGAAGCTTATTTTCTTTCCCTTGTCTTTGATAAGGAAAAGAGAGACTGTCTTCCACCTCTATCTGGATCTCAAAGACATCCCCAGTTCACTGAGGGGAGTGGTGGCAGGGTGGGATGGAGGGATGTAAGCCAGGCCTACACGTACAGATACACGTATGAACAGAGGTTAGACTGGTGCAGAAAGGAGAAAGGAACTATCACCCAGTGCTAGACTGAAGAGTTTTAGAGTCAGGAATCCCAAATGTGACCTTGGGCAAGGTTTCTGTAAAACAGAGAAAATAAATAACTTGCCCAAGGTCATACAGCTGGACATGACAGAGCTGGGAATTGACACAGCACAAGTTTATGCTTTTCCTATCACACCATTCTGCTCCCTGACAGAGTCTCTCAGGAACAATTGCTGTTATAGGCCCCAAGGCTGGAAAAACAGCCAAGAATGGTTTTGCTCTGCCCAGTGTATGACTATTTGAAGGAATGCTCTGTGTTTTTTTTTTTGGATATGTTAAGAAGCAGAGGCACAGATGATAGAAATCAATATGCACTCCCCAGGCTGTATATGAATTGGCTATGATAATCAGCTGGGAACACAGGACTGCGTTGCCCACCCCCCCCCACCACACACACACACGCACACACACACACGGCCCACCATGACCACCATCGTACAGACACCATCTCAGCTTGGGCTAGCTTGGGAAGTCAGCATGGGACTGGACAACCACAGAAAAATCAACGCAGCTGAGCACAAGTTGTGGGCAGGTAATCGAGAGGTGATTGTGCAGGGATCATCGCCTCCATTTAGGTGTCAATTGTGTAATTTCCAGCTGTTCCTCAGCTCAACAGCTGGAGTTCAATATGCTCAGGGCTTATCTGGAGGCCCCCAGCCAGGGAACTCAATATTAAGCTGGCTTCCAGGATCTAGGAAAAGTAGCTACTATTGCAGCAAACCACAGAGGAGAGGCCTCTTTTTTCCATCCACTTAAGCAATGGCGGCTCTTTGGGAGCAATATCGGTGCTGCTTATAAATGGCTGGCCTGAAACAGAAGGGAGCTAGGGAGCACATGATATCCTGACACAAAGATACAAAGTGTGCTAATCCCTTTACAGGGATAATTTCATTTTGTCCTGGCCTGTGACACAGTGGTATTATTTTTTTCCATATTACACAAAGAAGACACATAGTTTGTCCTATGTCAAGCAAGGCGTAATTTGCAGAACTGGTCACTAAAGCCAGATCTGTTGATTTTGGATCCTAAGCTAGGTATCTCCTCGTAATCAGAGCCCTTCACCAGGTAGGGCTATACCGTCATTTGGAAATGTCACTGCCATGAGATCAGATTCTGCCACTTAGAGATCAGAGATACCAGAGGGCTGATGGGAGTGCTCAGCTAGGCCTCAAGCAAAAGCCAAATGTGAGCAGAAGGGAAATGTCACTTAGAAGACAAGGATAATGTCTTCTTTTATGGTGTCGAAAAGCATCATCATTGGAGTCAGTTGGAGATGGAAGACAGTGGCTTTTAGTCTTCATCCCATATTTGCTTCTTATTTTCATTCTCTGTCTCCTTCTGCAAAACCACAATGCACCCTTCCCTTATTCTCTCTCCTTCCCACCACTTAATTATCTTGCCTGGTGACAGGAAATACTGAAGCCACACCATGTGTCCCTGAGCCCAGGCCAGGCCTTACTAATTAATCACAACAGTCTTTCTGGGAAAGACTAGAATTGCCCTAGAATTCTTCTTAAACACAACTCGAGGAATTTATTCTAATAGTTGTTCGCCCATGAGCTGAAACCTACTTGAATGCCTGGGTTACTCATTCACTTGCTCATTGATATTTATAAATCTTTGTGAAGAATGTACTATGTAATTGTACTGGGGATTCAGAAGCGAACAGAAGTGTATGGTCTTGGAACATATATTCAAGTGATGTAGCCCAATCGCTTCAAGTTACAGATGATAAAAAAACACACAAGGAGAGCAAAGGGACTTGACCTTGGATTCCTGTTGAGGCACATGTTGCAGGGCTTGGGATGATGGAGAGTATTGTGGGTGATGGAAGGGATGAGTCTGGCCCTCCAGCGTGTCATTCCTGACTGCAAGGCCTCCTGGGCTCATGGCTCTGGGAAGTCTGGTGACCAGAACCAGGAATAAGGGCATCTGGGCAAGGGTATCTGGGTTCCATTGAGGACTCTGCCATTAATTTGATGAGCCCTTGGAGCTCTCTGGGCCTTGCCTTACTGCAGTTCATTGAACTGTCACTGAGCTTCCACTATGGGCCTACCACTGGGCTAGGCATTTGGGACACAAACACAAAAGGATGTGCGCAGTGAGAAGAGGTGTTTGATTAGGAAACAGATACTTTTCAGTCTCATGTTTCTCTTCTGTAGAAGAGGATTGGACTATCTATCCCTGAGGCTACTTTCATCTCTGATATTTTATACCATGTAGGGCAGCCATCTCAGGAATATGACTCCTGAATCTGGCCAGGGAACCAGTCATTTTATTCTGTATCTTGGCCTTTCATTGATGCTGCTGACTGGGAAGGCTTGGTGGTCAGGACAGCGTGCCTGAGGGTGAATCCCATTCCCCCATGACATTGCTCAGTGTGACAAGCACTGAGATGCTCGCTCATTTTTTTCTCCTACTGACCATCCAGAAGCACGTGCCTTCTAACTTATTAAATGAGAGAAAACAGAAATAGTGTATGTGCCTTCCTTGTCCTTTCCCTGATTCCAGGTCCCCTGTACGTCAGCTGCTAAGTGTACCATTTGGGATCTTACCTCCCTCAAGAAGGAGTAAATTTCATTGGTAGAATAGGGTGGCAGATATAGAACCAGAGTTTAAGCAATCCTTCAATGAAATAAAAAGCTACTTGCTGTGCCTAGGACCGAGTTATAAGGAAGAAACTTAAGGAAAACACTGCATACACGTGTGTATTTAGAAGGTGTGTTTAAAACACAATGCAGCAGAGCCATACATGGATGAGGATATTAATAAGAAAGTTCAGGCCAGAATAGAAAAGAAGTAAAAACAGAAAATGGAGAGCCTATATTAGACTGTATTTCCCCAGAGAGTGGAAAAATGATGTTGAAGGTTTTCTGCTGACAAAGCTCAATAGATTGGATTTCCAAGGTTCTCTTGGAGCTAGGTTATACCTCCTAAGCCATCATGCCAGCAACTTGATGAGCAATGAGCCTGCTAAAATAGTTTGGAAACTCAAACTATGAAGAGGCCCGTCTAGACCTAGGGGTTAGTTGGTGATTTTGTGCTAAAATGTATCTTTATATTAAAATGATAGCACATAAAATATACATATATGTTTGTGTTCTTGTATATACATGTGTGTATATATATATATATAATGTGTATACACTACATAACTAGAATCATGATCACATTATTATAGAATCTATATCTTTATCAGTCCTGTCCCATATAATAACCCAGAACAATTTCTGGCACTTAGTTGGGGCTCATTACTCGCTGAATTTTTCTTAAATAAATGAAGTTGGAAACAATGCTTCTTTTCTATAGTGCAATGATTCCTCCTGTCCTCAGGGGGCAGCCTACTTAAAGGTTGTACAAATGATGTGTTTATGCTTTTCTGTCCCTATTCCAGATGTTTTTATTTCACTTAATTTGACTCCCTTATATAAAACCCCTTTAATACACCCAGAATTCCAGAATCCACCTCTATTTTTGTGTTGATCTATTAAGGACAATAGTTGACCATCACAAAAAATTAAAAAATGATTTTAACTTGTGACTTCAGGGGGCAAAAATTGTTTTCTACATAACAGGATTCATTGTGGAATAATATGCTTGTTACATCCTTGGAGGCTACCACCAGATGAACTAGACATGTTTTCTATGTGAAAAGTGGTGCTCTTATTGTTAAAAGTATTATTGAGCTAAGACACTGAGCTTAATACTTTACTTGTTTTATCTCATTTAACTGTCATATCACTATGAAATAATTGTTATTATTTACTTATGCAAATATTGAAATTGAGGCTCCAAGAGGGCTGAGTAACTCAAAGTTACCCAGACAGTGAGAGGCAGAACCAAAATTCACACCCCAGGAGAGCTGTCTCCAAAGTCAATGCACTTACTCCTGTGGGGCACTTATCAGGGAAGTGGTAGAAATCATGGAAGCATAAAAGTCACAGATACTGGTGGGGAGATCACCGTAGTGGTCACCTCTCAGGGTGGCCACACAGAGTGGAAAAGATCATGTGAGCCAAGCATCCAGACTGATGCTGGCCAAGGAGAAAGACTCAAGAATAATGGCCTCCTTCCCTCTCCCTGTGAAGCAGAAAATGTGACTAATACAATGCGTGAAATGTTTAAATTTTCCTTTTGAGTGAGATGCTGATATTCCTCCCAGTTTTGATGGGGCTTCATCTTCAGTGGCTATAGAAATACTCGTAGAAATGCTCCCATTAGACTGTTCATCTCACATGTTGATCCTCACGGCAGAGGTTACTATGATAGACCAACAAATAATAAAGCTGATAATAGTCAAGTGCCAAACCTCCAAACTTTGTAATACTGTACGCTTTCTGCCTGAAAGATGTCATTTCTTTCAACAGCTTTAAGTTTCTTCAAGGCAGAAAACCATTGAAGCTGCAGTGTAGCTGAACATCTGTCTTATCATGTGGGCAGATATTGGGATTAAATTAACTAGAAATGAATAGAATGATGTATGACAGGGTGCAGATGTCCCAGGCACAGTGTGATAATTTCATTGCAAAACTATGTAATGAATTCCATACATTATGGAAGTACAAATGTACCACTTTAGGTAATTGTGATGAAAAGGTATAATGTGCGGTGCATAAACAGAGTGTGTGCCCAGGGGCGTTTCTCCTCTGCTATTTCTCTTTAGTCATTTCAAAATGACTTTATTTGGTTTAATGTAAGCCTATTATTATTATTAGAGCCTTATTTTTTTGGTTGGCCCCTTCAGCATTTCTTGTCTGTTTGGTGTAAGAAATATTTGGAATAGAGGAATAGAATTTAGGCAGGTCAGAGCTTTGGCCTCTCGGAAACTGATGGCTGGAGACAGCATTTAAAGAAATATTCTGTTGTGAGAACTTCAAAGCAGAAACGGACTCTCTTTTCTCCCCTCCCTCCCACTCTCTCTCACTCTCTTTTTCCCTCTCTCTTTCCTTTCTTCCTGATGGCTGGGGAGAGTGTTTCAGCATCTCCTGCTACTCTGTGCAAGGGAATTCAGGATGATATAATGGGAAAATATGTGGATTTAAAGCCAGAAGACCAATTTTCTTCTCTGGACTCTGCTCTGGAATGCTGTGTGTCCTTGGGCAAGTCACTCCACCTGTCTGAGATTCCATTGTCTCATTTGTAAAATGCAGTTAATATACTATATCATGGTGTTGTCAGGTACAAAGAGGGGAGCTTGAACATAAACTCTGAAAGGAGAGGGAGGCATCTATCTTGCTTACTGCTTTATCCCTATTGCTTAGCTAAATGATCATACAACATGGGCCACTCATAATTAAAAAAAAATAAATATATCAGTGATTAATGTGAAGCTACCTAGCACAATGCCTTGCACAAGGAAGACCTTTAATTAATATTTCTTGAATTTTAGTTGATTTGAAGGAGTTCCCTAAACAGCTTATCACACAATCAAAGTCAAAGGCCAAGCACTGGTTACAGCTGAAGCCAGAGATGGCCCAGGATATCCCAGGATTGCACAGGGCAGGAGAGGCAGGGCCAGAACCCCCTTTGAGATCAGCAGCCTCCTGTTTCCTGGCTGCACCAGCGGAAGCAGGGACTGGGACAGTGGGAGCCATGGTCAGGACTGGCAAGAAGTCTGCACTCCTGAGACAAGCAATCTTCACTAGGGTGTTTTTGATCAAGGAACAAGAGGAAGGTTTCATTCCACAGCGAATGGCTGGCCCACACTCCTGCTTCCCAAGTGAGGGTGAGATCCACATGGTCACAGCTGGGGCCAGTCCCAGCCCTGTTTTCTGTCCATCTCACTGCTCTGTTCACACAGTCCCTCTCTTTCCCTTTAAGCCTCCTCTCCACCAATTATTTGCCTGGGGTGACATCAGTGGAAAATGTGAGGAGATGGCAGCAGAGCCGAAACCCTAGCCTTCCCTGGGAGGCCAGAAAAGCCTGTTTTTAATGCTCCGATTGGTCCCTGATTTCCCCAGCTCGTTTGTGCCATGTAATGCTTTCGGCACAGAAAAGCAGGATGCCTGGGGTGACTCGAGGCCACCGGGGCCTGGGTCTGCCTGCCCACTGGACAGATGCTCTGCTGTCTGGCCTCCTTTCCTAGCTGGGAACACCCTGAAACCAGCCCAAAGAGTGCTCCCATGGTGGAAAATCCACGTGGTAGAGCTTCTTGCATCCCCCAAGCGAATGTTGCTCCATTAGAAGCTGTGGGTTTGGGGTTTGTCACCATATATCTTCTCTCCCCTGCTCCATTCCTCCCACCCCCTCCTCTCCCCACAAGCTTCAGGGCTGTCTGCAGGGTCTGGATTTTCTGCCAAATTTGGATGCCTTGAAAGGAACATTGTTCGAAATAGAGACTTGAGGAAGGTGCTAATCTTCTGCTGCTTATCAAATTTGAGTAAAAAATGTTGACATCCCACTTTCCCAAGTGCTAGCTCAGCTCTTTTGTGTTCAACGGCGAGAGGGACCAGCTGTGTATCTAGTTAGGGATTAAAAACTCTACTCTGACTCCCAGCCCTTCTCACCTGGCCCTGCAAGACCCAGAGGCAAGCAGGGGTGGTGGGTGGTTTGGAGTCTCGTCCTCCCTGAGACCCAGCCCCATCACAATCTAGGAGAGGCCACCCATGGATCACTTCTGCCCCTGTTCTGCTTAAACTCTCAAGGGGGAAAAAAAAATGCTACTGAGAAGTCACTGCTCTAAACGTGGAGAGAGCTCTTCATTTTCTCACGATGAAAGACATATTTGGGATCATCTGGTTTTCCAAGCAGATGCCCAGTTTATCTCACTTTAAATCAACTCTTTCTGACTGGACCCTTTTCTGGATGAATTAATTGAGCGTGGCTAAAACCAAAATGCTCTCGCGATTAAGGAGCTAGGCAAAGGGGCGCTGTGTCAAGGATGTCAGCTTGCGAGGAGGGTGGCGAGTTGTTTACTTCTATTCTCATAACAGAAGGAACAGGCAGGCTCAGCCCACTGGAAATAATTTTGAATAATCTCACTCTATTACTCGAAGCGAAATTGAGTCTGTTCAAGCTACCCTAGTGATCCGACATTTCAGCGAAACGGGGAAACTAATATCCAATTCATGCAGCATAAAATAAGTGACATAAGGAAAAGCAGGATGAAATCTGGAAGTTTTTAGTTTTCAATTTGTATGGCTTGTCTTCTATTACTGGATCAACTCACTAATGCTCACACAGAAGAGGGGGCTTCATTAAGCTGCTGGTCATTAGTGGTGGTGGATGTATATATGTGTGTGTGCATGTGTGTGTGAGCTATTGATGCCTGACATGGATATTGGATATATATTACCCTGCATCAATCAAAGCTACAAAGAGAATTTGTCCAAGCCATGGAAGTGGAGCCCTGACTTATCAGTTGGATCTCTCCTGGCTGAAGGGGCAGATGGCCTGGAATTTAGATTTGACCCTTTAGAAGATGCTCTCAGTGTGAGGGGATCGACTCATTAGCTTCGCTCACCCATCAGTCATGACACGGTCTGCACGCCCACATACATGCTTTCTGCTAAGGGAACTGTCATCCGTGAGTCTGGAGAAAAACCTTAACATCTCTCTTGACTCCTTCTTCTATCACGGCCCTCACAATTTACCCAGAGCTAAGTAATAGTTCCTGGCTTCAAATCATTGATGACTTCCATTCTCTTTTCTCCCTACCTAGTTAAGAGTCTGAGCCCATTTTTTTTTTTTTTTTTTTTAGTAATCCAAATTGCTCTTTATCTTGCCCCATCTCCCTGCCTTCAGCTATCCTCTTTCTGATTGCTAAGTCATCCTAAGCACAGATCTAATACATCACTCCCTGCTCAAAAGTATTCAATGGCTCCCTATTGCCTAGTAATTCCATCCAAGCCTCCAGGCTTATCATTCAAAAGTCTCTGCAATCTGGCTCCCGTCCCTGTCTTCCTTCCTGACTGAACCTCAGGCATTCCTCTTCATTCATTCTGAGTTGCAGCCAAGTGAAAAGAACTCTGATTTTTCTCGCACGTGCAGCAGTGTTCTGCCTGTGTGTTTGCTCACACTGTTTCCTCTGCATGCAATCCCCGCCCTGCAGAGGCAGATCGAGGCCACATGCTGCCTCCTCCAAAATGACTTCCTTGATCCTGTGGTTGAAAGGCATACCTTCCTCCTTAGAGGCCTGTTCATTGTCCTGCCTCCTTCCCCTGTGGCCTATTCTAGTCCAGAGCAGTACATGAGATCATAATTAAGTGCAGTAATTAATTAACTGGGGCTTCCCTGGTGGTTCAGATGGTAAAGAATCCGCCTGCAATGTAGGAGACCCAGGTTCAGTCCCTGAGTCAGGAAGATCTCCTGCAGATGGGAATGGCTACCCATTACAGTATTCTTGCTTGGAGAATTCCACTTACAGCGGCGCCTGACAGGCTACAGTCCATGGGGTCACAAAGAGCTGGACATGGCTGAGCATGCACACACTTAAGTGCATGGGCAATGTCAAATGTCTAAATGAGAATCCTAGCTGTGGGGTCTTGTGTATGGCACTTATATGCTCTTTGCCTCAGTTTCTCTTCTGCAAAAGTAGGCTAATAAGAGTATTTACTTCTCAGAGAATTCTAGGGAATTAAGGGGGAAAATAAATGCAATGTTCTTGGCAAGATGCTGTTGAATGGCAAGAGTTCAACAAATATTCTTTTTTCCTAGTTACCTTTCTCCTCTGCAGTAATATAACCTTTATAAGGTTTGCTTAAACTCATTTTTCAACTCAGTAACAATGAGTTGAACGATGAGCACCTACTAGAGTCATATTTTTTAAGACATAGTGTTGGCCTTCAAGGAACTCATGATCAAGGGCAGAAGAGATAATGGCAGCACACTGGTTTTAGGACTCTGATAGAGGTAAGAACAGGTGAAATAGTGTGGTGAGATGGCTTAGCTCTCAGTACTGGAGCCAGACTCCTTGGGTTCGAATCCCAGTGTGGTCACTTCCTAGCTGTGTGACTTCAGGCTGTGTAATCTGTGTTAGTCTATCTGTGCTTTGGTCTCCATATTTGCAAAATAAGGATAGTAAATGGTACTTACCACAGAGGGTGGTTGTATGGATTCCATGGCTTAAGAACCAAATCATACCTGGAATGGGGCCTGGCATGTTGTAAGAGCTCAGTAAAGGCTAGTTATTATCTCAGAGCTCTTTGAGTTCTAATTGATGCTTTGACTTTGGGCAATTTCTTTCTCCATCTGAGTGGTGAGCTTTTATGACGATGAAGACATCATGGTTCACAGAAGCCACCATGGGAGGGTGGGGCATAAGGCTTTAGGTGGAGCACTTTAAAGCAGGTTTGGCTATCCCCTTCCCAGACACATTCCCTCCCCCTTTTAGAACCACACACACTCCAGCCTGTGTCTTGCACACAGAGACTCCCTTCCTTCTGCTGACTGTGGTTAGTACATGTCATTGCCCAGAGTCTTTCACTTAATCACTTGAAGTTTCCTAGTGCCAAGAAGTCCACGTCTGCCCTCCTGGGCTTCTGTCCAAAAAATTTCCACTCAAAGAATCCTACCATGCATTATGCACAGATATTGAGATCTTAAAAGGCAGAGAAGGGGTGTAATTTTATCAGGCAGGTTTAGCTGGCCTTAACTCTGATACTGCTTTTGTGGCTTTGCTAATTGGTCCTTCTGAAAAATAGAAAGTCCTCCACAGTCCACAGATTCACTTTTCCAAAACCTCATCTCCCTATGCTCAGTGGGTAGGTACTTGTATTTCACCCATTTTCCTCATAACCCCAGCAGAGACCCACGTGACTCACTGGCACTCCTTGGTGGGCATTTGGGTTCTGCAGTCTTGGATACTGAGCTCCTATTTGGACCTGTCTTGCTTTCGTGAAGCAGGGCCAATCCATCGTTGCTGCTGCATTTAGTCTGTGCTGCCCAGATCCTGCCCCAGCTGAGACGGAAAAGATTTCTTCCCACTAGCGTTCCTATTCATTTTTTAGGCTTCCCAGGGGAGGACTAAGACACATACTTTTTTGAATCAAGGATCTTGGGGCTGATTGATAGATTAGAAGACCACTGGAAGGATTCTACCCAAAGCAATCTGTAAATTTAATGCAATCCCTATCAAGTTACCCATGACATTTTTCACAGAAGTAGAACAAATAATCCTAAAGTTTATATGGAACCATAAAAGACCCAGAATTGCCAAAGAAATCCTGAGGGAAAAGAACAAAGCAGGAGGTATAATCTTCCTAGACTTCAGACAATACTACAAAGCTACAGTAATCAAAACAGTGTGGAATTGGCACAAAAACAGATATATGGATCAGTGGAACAGAATAGAGAGCCCAGAAATAAACCTACATATCAATGGTCAATTAATCTTTGATAAAGGAGACAAGAATATAAAATGGGGAAAAGTCAGTCTCTTCAGCAAATGGTGTTGGGAAAGTTGGACAGCTCCATGTAAATCAATGAAATTAGAACACCACCCTCACACCACGCACAAAAATAAATTTAAAATGGCTTAAAGACTTATATATAGGACATAACATCATAAAACTCCTAGAAGAGAACATAGACAAAATGTTCTCCTACATCATAAATTGCACCAATGTTTTCTTAGGTCAGTCTCCCAAGGCAATAGAAATAAAAGCAAAAACAAACAAATGTGAATTAATCAAACCTACAAGCTTTCACAGATAAAAGGAAACCTTAAGCAAAATGAAAAGACAACCTATGGATTGGGAGAAAATACTTGCAAATGACGTGGCCAACAAAGGCTTAATTTCCAAGACAGCTCATACAACTTAGTAACAAAAAGCCAAACAACCCAATAAAATGAGGGGAAGACCTAAACTGACATTCTCCAAATAAGATATACAGACGGCCAATAGACACACGAAAAGATGCTCAACATAGTTAATTATTAGAGAAATAGAAAGTAAAACTACCATGAGATAGCACCTCAGCCGGTCAGAATGGCCGTCATTAAAAGCTCTACAAATAACAAATGCTGGAGAGGGTGTGAAGAAAAGAGAATCCTCCTATACTGTTGGTGGGAATGTAAATTGGCTCAGCCACTTTGAAGAACAATATGGAGGTTCCTCTAAAAGCTAAAAGTAAAGTTTCCATATGATCTAACAACTCCACTCCTGGGCATATATCTGGACAAAACTACAATTTGAAAAGATACACGCACCCCTATGTTCAGCAGCACTATTTACAATGGTCAAGACGCGGAAACAACGTAAGTGTCCATCAACAGATGAATGGATAAAGAAGATGTGAGATACATATGTGTGTGTGTATGTGTGTGTATAAAATGGAACATTACTCAACCATAAAATATAATGAAACAATGCCATTTGCAGCTACATGGAAGGACCTAGAGGTTATCATGCAAAGTAAAGTAAGTCAGAAACAGAAAGACAAATACCATATGATACCACTTATATGTAGAATCTAAAATATGACACAGATGAACTTTTAACATAAAGTTTAGTTTGTGTCTGTGTCTATGAGTCTGTCTATGAAACATAAACAGACTCACAAACATAGAGAACAGATTTGTGGTTGCCAGGACGTGAGGGAGGGGAGGGATGGATTGGGAGCTTGGGACTAGCAGCTGCTGCTGCTGCTAAGTCACTTCAGTCGTGTCCGACTCTCTGTGACCCCACAGATGGCAGCCCACCAGGCTCCCCCGTCCCTGGAATTCTCCAGGCAAGAACACTGGAGTGGGTTGCCAATGCCTTCTCTGATATATAGAATGGAGAAACAACAATGTACTGTTGTACAGCACAGGGAACTATGCTCAATATCCTGTAATATACCATTAGGGAAAAGAAAAAAAAAAAAGCTCATTTATTAATACTGTGAAAGAATTAGATCATCAGAGCTTATTTCTAAATTTTGGGAGCAAAGCTGAATATCAATAAATAAATAGACAATTCAAAACAAAAGGAAGACCCTTGAGGGAATACAGACTAGTGTCACAGTTCAATGTCCACAGGCCCCTGAATTCTTTCTACATCATGCCTATCTGCCTGGATAGCCCTTAGAGACACCAAGTGAATTTGGACTTCTGCTCACTGCCTGGGATCCCATAACTGATGGAAGCCCCCCAGTTCAGGGAAACCCCAGCCAGCCTGTCAACAGAGCAAACACCTACCTAACTGAGCATGACTACCCTTCTTGTGTGATGTCTGAGTCCCTAGAAACAGGCAACTTAGGTTCAAACCCCATCTCTGAACTCTTTAAAGCATTGGCCATTCAATGGCCAAATCACTGAATCATTCCAAGTTTCACTAAATACAAAATAGAAATAATTATCTGTCTTATAGGACTTACAAATAATAACTCATTGTCTTGCAAGATTTCTTGCAAGATTGTGGGGGGAGTCAGAGGTGATGCGTGTCAAATGAGTGGCCTGGTGTCTAGTTGGCCGTGTCAGTGCTAATATCAGCTGTCATTTACTTCATTGCTTACTGAGTGCCAGACACTAATACATCCTCCACATGTTTGAGTAGGGGTGGTTTTCGTAGGCTACACATTCTGCAAGTCAAATAAATATGTGTATTTTTTAAATAATCTTTATTATTTTATTAATTACTTATTTTTTTATAAAACTTTATTTCAAGCTCCCATTGTGCATGATGGCAAACACTTAATTCTAGTCCTGGCTGGGGCTCAGTCACCTCAGTGTTTTCTAAGTTGCACTGGGCTTACGCTCAGTAAATTCAGAATGTTTCCCTTTCTCCCCTTCCCCTTGGTGTGGTGTTTGCATTCTGGTGCAGCAGCAGCAGCAGCTGAGTATTATCCTGGCATGCATGAAGGTGGCGGAAAGGCTGAGGCTTCTGGCTGCAAGTCATTCTTTTTCCAATGATGGCAGCTGCCAAGATACATCTCCTAGTCTTTGGCCTCTGGTATCCTTGCCCCAGGCGTGTAGGCACTGCTGTGTCCCACCTTGTCCCTGGCTGCGTGATCTCTGCTATTTCCTGCATGGCATCTTTCTCTCATAATTCTAACACAGTTCTATGGGGTACATGAAATCTTGGCTCTTTTCCAGTGCCATGCTGATGCGGCTGGAGAATTATCAGTGCGCACAGACTCTGCCTGAGTATCCTGATGACTCTTCCTCTTTTGCAACTGCTACTCAGGGGCAGGAGGGTGGTGTAGCGTGGAAGAGCACCTTCTGAGAGCGCCACTGCTTCCTGTCACGCTCTCTCCCCCCACCTCCCCACCTTGGAAGATTTTGTGGAGACTTTTATGGAGAAGAGTTTATGGTGGTGAGACAGGAAAAACTGGTTCCACTTGGTCACAGATTTTCCTAAATATTTTCTGTTGTAGTTCTGGACTGAGAGTTTTGAACTTAAAACCCAAGAATGTGATGTCTTTTTTCTCTGGTTCTACCAAGACAGTTTTCTCAGAGTGGTAGAGGTGTCTGTTTAACTGACTCAATTTGGGGTGGGAGTTTGAGATGGAAGCAAGGATGCAGGATGGCTGAATAAGGGGACACTCACCCTCCTACACACAAATAATTTTATTTAATTTTCACACAATCCTATCCTCTAGCCATTATTATTAACCTCATTTTACAGTCAATGAGCTAAGGCTCAAAGAACGAACTTGGGTGTCAGACCCAATTCATTTAGCTACCAGATATTTATAGAATATCCACTATGTGTTGGGGAATCTTCTGGGCTTTTGGTGAATGCAGCGATAACCTATACAGACAAAGCTCCTGCTCCTGTGGAGCTTACCTCCAAGTGGAGTGGGAGGGGGAAAGAATAGGGAAAAAGATCAACAGGTAAACTATATAGGTTATCCTGTGATGATGAGTTCTAGGAAGAAACATTAATCAGGATAGGGGTCTTGGGAATTTGAGGGAAGCTAAATTGGACAGCATGACTTACCAAGACAGTAGGTGAAGAACCCCATACTGGAGAGAAGTGAAACCCAAAGAAAGGGACAAGAGGGAACCAAAAGTCTTGAGGTAGGAATCTACTTGACTGAATAGCCAAGGAAAGGAAGGGCTAGGGTTCAAACCCAGTTAGTCTGACCACAGAGTCTATATGCCTTACTACCATCTAGCGGGGTTCAAACTATTGACTATGATAGTCATTATTGCTCTTATTTCATTGCATATGTATGTCTATCGTTGCATTATATTGTTGATATCAAGCCCCTCTTCTACTTAGGAGTCCTAGCTTTCTCTGTAACCGTAAAATGGTTATGTGCCCCAGGTGTAGAAGTACCACCTGGCTGTCAAATCATTTCTAGTGATATGAGGAACAGGGCCCAGGAGGAAGCATTTCTCGTGGCCTGGTGGTGTAAGAGTGCAGCATCACTCAGGGCTGTACGGGAGCGGTGATGGACCTTGTCCAGGGTGGCTGTGTCACTGGTATAAGATGCAAAGTCAGGGCAAGATGGAGCAGGACTTGTGTTGTGCATGACCTTGGGCTGTGGCCCTGAGCCGGGTTCCTGAGACTTCATGGCCATTCACTGAATTAGCTATTATCCCTCTGTTTTCTCCTTCAAAAGTAACATAGGTTTATTTTTAGTTTAATAATAAAAAAAAAGACTAGATGACAGAAACATTTTCTTTTTCATCTTGCAACCTATCCCTCCAAATTTGGAGTTTGCAATTTTTATAAGGTTTGTATGATGATAAATAAGAAATAGAGATGTTATTAAAATTGAAGTGAATTTCCTTTTGGGATGTGGAAAATAATGAAAAAGCTATTTCATCTGCTTTCTTTCCTATTTCAGAATATAACGTGGAAGATGAGGCTGCTTGCTGTTTTGACACTGTCAGGCATGTCTCAAATGTCCTCCGTATTCTCACGTTACTCCAACAAGGTCTCCCAGCCACTGGAAGAAAGGGTGAAAGGGTTCCTGTTCCTCCCCCTGCTTTGTCTTCCCAAAGCTGTCAAAAGACCAACTTGTCCATGTAATGTTTCATTTCACCTGCAAAACAACCTTTTTCTCCCCTCTAAAAATATATTTACTAAAATGAACTGGTTTAAGTAGGAAAAGGTCCATCTAGGTTAAAGCTCTGGTTTTTCCAGTAGTCATGTACAGATGTGAGGGTTGGACCATAAATAAAACTGAACGCTGAAGAATTGATGCTTTTGAACTGTGGTGTTGGAGAAGACTCTCAAGAGTCCCTTGGACTGCAAGGAGATCAAACCAGTCAATCGTAATATTGAATATTATGATTCAATATTAGTCCTGAATATTCACTGGAAGGACTGATGCTGAAGCTGAAGCTCCAGTGTTTTGGCCACCTGACATAAAGAAGTGACTCATTGGAAAAGACCCTGATGCTGAGAAAGACTGAAGGCAGGAGGAGAAGGGGATGACAGAGGATGAGATGGTTGGATGGCATCACCAACTTGATGGACATGAGTTTGAGCAAGCTCCAGGAGTTGGTGATGGACAGGGAAGCCTGGTGTGCTGCAGTCCATGGGGCCACAAAGAGTTGGGCACGACTGAGGGACAGTACTGAACTAAACTGAAGCAGGAAAAGCATTAACACACCTTCTTGGGATACCTCATCCCCAGAAGATTATAATACTTTAGGTAAAGTCCTAACCCAAATCACAAGCCTTTATTTGAGCTAAGTTTCCCCCATTAAATTTTTCTTTTGTTTTTAAATCAAGTTAATTATGGACAAAATTTGGAGAATTCAACAACTCTATAATATCAGTTACATCAAAGGAAGCATTCTGTCCCCATTTGGTCACCCCTCCTTCCCAGAGGCAAACACTTCACCCTAAAAGCAGACAGTTTTGTCATTTACCTCATACTTCTCAGCAACATATTCCTATCACTGTTTCTTACGGGTTCAGCATGAGCGTCATCTAAGCACTTCCCACAGAAAGGAGAATTTAGCAATCTTTGCTCCCCCAACCCACTTCACACTCTTCCCATGAGCCACATCCTTCTGATTACAACACAGTAGTACTATAATTTTGAGAAACAAATTTTCAGTGCGTTATATTCTTATCTCTATGCAATGGTCTTTACAGGTGATTCATTTAGGAAACTGACTATTTTTCCTTTCCCTCACCTTTGGTTTTTCCTAGAGCTGCTGCTGCTGCTGCTAAGTCACTTCAGTTGTGTCCAACTCTTTGTGACCCCATAGATGGCAGTCCACCAGGCTCCCCCATCCCTGGGATTCTCCAGGCAAGAACACTGGAATGGGTTGCCATTTCCTTCTCCAATGCACGAAAGTGAAAAGTGAAAGTGAAGTCGCTCAGACGTGTCCGACCCTCAGCGACCCCATGGACTGCAGCCTACCAGGCTCCTCCGTCCATGGGATTTTCCAGGCAGGAGTACTGGAGTGGGGCGCCATTGCCTTCTCCATTCCTAGAGCTAATATTTGTCATATTTTTCATTTGCTCAGGATTGTATGTACAGATCAGTAAATAAATTCCAAATTCTTTGCCAAATGTTTAACTCTTCTTTTGAGAATTCCATTTATATCAAGTTTTCCAAAATTTTCTTTCCAAGAGCCTCCTGACCTTCTTCAATCACCTTTGCCTTATTCACAGCAATCTTCCTGGGACTTGCCTTCTTATCATCTTAGGCGCTGCCTTCACCTCCATCCTACTCTGCTCTCCCTTTTACTGTATCCCATGTCACTGTCTTATTCAATTATTCCCTCATTTTGTTGGAATACATCTTCCAATGGCTTCCTGAGAAATCTGAATGGAAGATAATTTTCTTGAGAGTGTACTGGTCTAAAAATGTTTTATTTTACCTTTGTATTTTATTTAACTTTTTAATCTGTTTATAGTTTGTCTGGGAATGGAATTTGAGGTCAGAAATTATTTTCCCTTGGAATTTTGAAGGCATTGCTTCATTGTCTTCCAACTTCCAGTTTGATATTGGCCTGTTAGTCATTCTGATTCCCAAGGCTGGGAAATTTTTTTTGTGGCCCCTATTTTTGGAAATTTCACAATAATATGCCTTGTTTTAGGTCTTTTTCTTTTCTTTTTTTTTTTTAAATCAATTGTTCTGTTGTACTCTATTAGTCAAGAAACCCACACTCTTTAGTCCTGGGAAACTTCTAAATTACATTTTTGTGGACTGCATTCATCTCATTTCCTCAAATTTTCTAGAAATTCTGTTTGGTTATTATTAGATCTCTTAGACTTGTGTTTTAATTTACTTTATATTTTGCTCTCATTTTTCCTCTGCTTTCTCGGAAATCTTACTTTTAAAATTTTCTGTTGTGTTTTTCATTTCTGTTATCTTATTTTTAATTTCCAAGATCTCCCTTTTATTCCTTGAATATTTTCAGTTTCCTTTTTTTTTTTTTTTCAATCCTCCTACCTCCATTACTGTTTTGGAAATTTTTCATTCTATGTTTAGTCTTTCAGTTATCATCCTTAATTTTTTTTAACATGCTTGCCTGATGTCACTGGAATGTAAAGAAAATAATAGCAAAAAGGAAATCTCCGTGTGCTTTAGTGCCAAGCATACTTCTCTCACTTGGCACGTCTTTAGTGGTAATTCTCTCTTAGTTTTAGTGTATCCAGAGATGTTTTGTCCTCAGTCTTGTGACTGAGAAATGATATTTAGCTGGACATAGAATTTTAGGTTGATAATTGTTTTACCTCGGCACTTTGAAGATGTTATTTTCCTGTATTCTGTTTTCTCATGGTCGTATAGAGAAACATTCTGTCAGTTAATCTATTCCCTTTTCTTGCTGCTTTTGAAAAAATTTTTTGAGTTCCACAGTTCATTATAGTGTATCTCTGTGGATATCTAGCTATCCTGTCTATCTGATCTGCTCCTTATGCCTTTTATTAATTATAGAATATTCTCAGCCATTAGCTATTCAGGTGTTACCTCTCCATTAGCCTCAATATTGTCTCCTTTTAGAATTCATAATAGATGTGTGTTGGACAGTTTCATTCTGATCTTTACATCTGTCAACTTTCCTTTATGTTTTTTCCATTTATTTTTCTCTTTGTATTGCATTCTGTGTTATCTTCTCAGCTATACCTTCAAGTTCCACTAATTCTTCCTTTCTGCATATTTAGTTATTTAGCTCATTCATTGGAATTTTTTGTTTGTTTCAATGACTTTGTTTTTAATTTCTACTATTATTACTGGTTCTTTAAAACATCAGTCTGTTTTCCTTAATGTTTTACTTTTTTATCTACAGCCTATTTCTTCTTTTATGCTTCTAATGATGTAGACAATTATTTTGTAATCACTTTCCAATACTTATATCATCTAATTTGTTTGAGAACAATCTTGTTGTTTATTTCACCTGCTGACTTGACTTGTGGTAGATATCCCCCTCATTGTGTTAGGATATGGTTTTACTGTGAGTAATACAAATAAGGAAAATAATGACTCATACAACAGAATTTTTTCTCTCTCATATAAAAGTACTGGTGTGATATAAATCCACATGGTGCCATTTTGCAGTCATCCTCACGGTCCAGGATGGAGCAATAGCCATCATAGCCATGCCCCAAATAGCAGAGTGGGTAAAAAGAAGGATCAACAGGCATGTGGCAGCTGTCTTTTGAAGAAATTTACTGGATGCTCTCATAGAATACTTTTACTTATAAGCTGTTGACCAGAATTTAGTCATATGGCTATTTCCAGTTGCCAGGAATCTAAGCAACTGCTTACTGCTAAGTCACTTCAGTCGTGTCTGACTCTGTGCGACCCGATAGAAGGAAGGATGGAAATTCTTGGGATAAGCAACAGAGAGTCTCCTCCATACCCAGATATTTCATATTGAATTATGTACCCACCCTTAGTGAGGTTTTATTTGTATAATTACCTGGACTGAAGGCCCAATCTTCCAGAAAGTTTCTGAGTCCTATTTCTAATACTAGGTACACCAAAGTGTCCCTTCTTTGTGATCTAACTTTTTTGTTAGTGTCTTTAGTTGCAAGGGCAGTATTAACAAGCAGCATTTGAACTCTAACGTGTGCAAGGGGGCTTCCATGATGGCTCAGTGATAAAGAATCTATGCCACAACTATTGAGCCTGTGCTCTAAAACCTGGGAGCCACTGATGCACGAGTGCTTTAGAGCCTGTGGTCTACAACAAGGGAAGCCTCCGTAATGAGAAGCCTGCAGACAGTAGCTCTCGTTGGGTGCGACTAGAGAAAAGTTGGCACGACAAGGAAGACCCAGCACAGTCATAAATAAATAAAATTATTAAAAATAAAATATGGAGCTTCCCAGATGGTGCAGCAGTAAAGATCTGCCTGCCAATGTAGGAGATACAGGAAGGAGATGTGGATTCAATCCCTGGGTTGGGGAGATTCCTAGAGGAGGAAATGGCAACCTGCTGCAATATTCTTGATATTCTTAACTGGACAATTCCATGAGCAGAGAAGTCTAATGGGCTTTAGTCCTTGGGGTCTCAAAGAGTCAGGACTGAGTGACTGAGCAACTGAGCATGCATACAATTGTGAGTTATATCCTTATGATTACATGTTCTTAAAGAAGATCTTATTTTCTCTCTTAGAGCTCTGTAAAGATGAGCAACCTTGTACACAGAAATTGGGTATATTTTCAAGTCATTTCTTTTACTCACGGTGTAACACCTTGAAGGTCCTGGCTTTACGCAAGGAAATTTGTTCAAGTGTCAAATTGTCCAGGACCAAGATTGGTCTTTTTGTTCCAATGTAGTCATTAAATCCAGGTCTTTAGGTCAAGGAGACTGACACCCCAGACGCCTATTGACCTGCCTACCTATTTACCAAGGCAGTTATAAGGGTATATTTTCTTCATTTTAATCCCCTTTGGGATTTCTTTTACAGTCTCACAAACTCTTACAAGCTCGTATACACTGTATTTATCATTTCTTTCCAACACATCTAGATATTTTGGAGAAGGCAATGGCACTCCACTCCAATACTCTTGCCTGGAAAATCCCATGGACAGAAGAGCCTGGTGGGCTGCAGTCCATGGGGTCACTAAGAATCGGACACGACTGAGCAACTTCACTTTCACGTTTCACTTTCATGCATTGGAGAAGGAAATGGCAACCCCCTCCAGTGTTCTTGCCTGGAGAATCCCAGGGACCGGGGAGCCTGGTGGGCTGCCGTCTATGGGGTCGCACAGAGTCGGACACGACTGAAGCGACTTAGTAGTAGTGGTGGATATTTTGTAGCAGGAAGATTTTGGATTACCAGTCTACACTTTCACACTTCTAATTTGAGTATAAAAGCTGAAATTTTATTTCTGTTGCTTGCCACCAAGACTACTGGCAGACACAATCTGTGTTTTAGAATCTGCCCCCACTGGGACTGGGCCTGGTTCGTGTTGAGTCCTGAGGTTTAACACCTTGCTGGGGAGCTCTAACTAGAGAATGACAGATGCATACTTCCAGGCTCCTGATATGATTCCCTTTACTAGTGTAACTCACAAAGGGGCATCGATTCCAAGCTGACTCAGGAAGTTACCCCATGAACTCACTGCTCTCACATGCAAGCATTGTGGAACTCTGGCTCTAGCCCTCTCTCTGTCTGAATCTAGCAGCTTGGGAATTCAGAAAACCATACCAAGAAGCATACTTTTGCTACTTTGGAGGGACTGAAATTGAACCCATTGTTGCCAATTGCCTTGTATAATCAGAATTTGGCAGTAAGTCTTTGGAGCACAGGGATGACGACATATTTGTTCCATCAGGGCGGGCACAGCGGACCCCTAAACGCCTACAGCTGGGACCAGGTGCTCTCCTAGTAGGCCCTGAGCAGCCATGGGGCAACAAGAAGGTACTGAAGTGGGAGGAGGGCCCCCAGATACCTTGGCAGGGGAGTTAGGCTCACCTGCTCTTTGGTTCTGGGTCTGCCTCTCATATGATAAGTCCCTTCAAGCTCACTCTGCCCCAAGATAGCATCAGTTTTTTTTTATGAAGGGAATGGAGATAAAGTTGCTGGCCATGCCTACCATGTAGCATTGCAAGGACCAGATACTTTGCAGATGTTACATATAGTGGAAGAGGTAATGTTACCATCCTAACCTTACAAATGAGGAAACTGAGGCTCTGAGAGAGGAAATGAGTTCTCTGAGGTCACACAGCCAGTGAGTGGCAGAGCTGGGGCTCAGATCTAAAGCTTCTAACCCCAGAACTCATTCCTTTCCACAATGTTACCACTGTGTAAATGTAAGATAAAAGCAGGAAGAGGAGGATTCACAGCTCATGAGTGCCTCCTCTCTGCCAGCTGCTTTAGGCACAGCATATTATTTACTAAGGTTAGAGGTTAATTTTCTTACATCTGTTTTACAGTTGAGAAAACTGGGTATCCAAGACTTCCCATGAACTACGCAAGGCGACAGAATCATTTCAAGAATGAGGTTTTGAATCTGGCAGCGTCTGATCTCAAAGCCTGTGCTCATTCTCTCTCTCAGTTCCTTTTAAACATACTCTCCAGACGTTGGCATGCTCTCCTAAAATCCATATGCATTTAGACAAGGTTCAAATCAATTAGTTCACACTTTGCGGCTGAGGCTCCTTTGTGCCAAAGGTGATCAAGGTGCTTCCAGTTTTATGCATTCAAACCTAATGAGGCCTCTTTCTCGACTTCTTGCATGACAGCCCAGAATTGAGAACCACGATGCATATGGTGTTTGCAAAATGCTAGTTGTGTATGGGTGTTTAAACTTTAGTTTTGCAGCTTTTAATTTATTTATGCAAGCAAGCCTCCTTTCATGAATTTTAATCTGCTCTGCCTTAAAGAAGTGCTTGCCAAATGGGACAGCATTTGTGATCACCACTAAGCCATTCTAACTGCTTGCAGGCCTGGGGAGAGAGGCAGCGGAGAATATTAGTAAGCTCTGAGCAGTCCCCGTGTCATCCCGGGCATTGTGGCGTAAAATGTGCTTCGTGTCTAGGAAAAAAAAAAAGCCCTGTGACTTGAGTCTTTGGTTATTTTTAATGCTGAGCGGCAGAGCCACAGGGAATATTACGAGTTCCAAGATTTCTGACAGAAGAGACCCGCAGCCGAGTGCTTTCTTCAGGAGAGAGAGAGAGAGACACTGCTACAAGTCTTTATTCATTTATTTATCACGCTTCAGTTCCCTAAAAAAGAAAACACTTCTCCTGTGCAGGGGAAATTGCTTCAATGGATAGATTGCATTTAAATAATTTAAGTATAAAATTACTCGAACAGGCCGACTGATATTTCGAAAACGAAGCCGTCACAATCACTTAAGAGCGCCGGCAAAGTTCGTGATTTGGTGTGTAGATGAGGTGTGAGGAGAGGCTTCTGTCTGATTCGGGGAGGGGGTCCCTGTCCCGCCCACTGGCTGCCCCAAGTAAATGTGGTTTCTGCTCAGGCCCTGCAGGAGAGGATGGGTCTTGCAGATACCAGACTCCTGAAAGAGAGCTGCATGGGTGTGTGCTAAGTTGCTCAGTCACGTCTGACTCTCTGCGACCCCATGGACTGTAGCCCGCCAGGCTCCTCTGTCCGTGGGATTCTCCAGGCAAGAGTACTGGAGTGGGTTGCCATGCTCTCCTCCAGGGGATTTTCCCAACCCAGGGATAGAACCGGTGTCCCTTATGTCTCCTGCGTTGACAGGCGGGTTCTTTACCACTAGCTCTACCTGGGAAGCCTCGAAAGAGAGGTAACTGTTTCCAAACTTGGCCCAACCTTTTGGGTTTTAATTTTTAAGTGAGCAATGAGAAGTAGAGAAGGCTAAATTGGTGTCCAGAAGATCCTTATATTGCCTGCTTGAGCTCACTGCCCAGCCTCTGTGGTCATTGAGTTCCTTTTTTGTGCAATAGGATGATAATGACAACCTCACAGGGTTCTCAGGGGCTAAATTAGCTTTCTGAGAGGACCCAGCATGATGTCTGGCACAAAACTGTCCTTCGCATTCTGTCTGTAGCTCATTTCTCCATGTATCTGGGAGGCTGTTCCTACAGAGATGCCATTTGGGCCTAGAGAGAGTCTTTCCGTTCTCAAGAAGACTTCATTTGTGCCAATGGTAGGCTCCCTGTGGTTTGCCCATTCACACCTATGCAAAACACTGTTAGACAGTGGAGGTTCTCCCCTGGCCTATGCAGATGGCATTTCTTCAGTTGGTTTTATGTCCACTAGGACCTTGAAGAATCTGGCAAAGAAATGCCTCTGTGGGCAAATGCATTTGCAAAATGCTACATTTGGCATGGCCTTGTTAGACATTGACCATGCACACTGGCTTACCAAAGGCTCTGAAAAGTCCTGCAGGTGAGAAATCCTTTTACTTTAAATTCAGTGTAACTCCACATTTATCAATCTTATTTGGCAATGAGAGCCTCCTCCCTGCTGCCTTCCCCCACTCCCCACAACACACACACACTAAATGTCTTATTAATATCCTTTGGGGTAGGACTTACAGAAACACACTTTGGGAAACTCTCCTTCCATCTAGTTCTATTGCCTTCTGTTTTATTTCCCTCTGGACATATTAAAGGACCAGCTTCAGGGGCTTTCAAGGTCTTCTTCCATTTACTATTAACTAATTAATTAAGCAAAGGCACTAAGTGCTGAGTTTAAGATCAATAAAGCATCATCCGTATCATGCAGAGTCAAGACAGGAAATAGACACATCATAGGGAAGGGTTAACCCTTGTGCCTGCTGTTACTAGTAACAGGATTAAGTGCTGGGTTGAGGGGAGACAGAGATGTGGATGACGAGAGACACCGCAGGACTGGCCTGGGAGTGGCAGGTGAGGCCACCTGGAGAACTCCACATCCTCTTGTATGATCCCATCGGTTCTTGTGGGGAATTTGCCTTGGAGGCATTCGAAATTCTAAGGAAGCAGCATGGATGGGTGTGGGTGGCAGCGTCTCAGCGGCACCAATGTTTACTTTGAAGAGAAAATGTCTGCTTTGTAGGCAAATGTTTTCAGCATGGAAATGATCATTGCAATTGCTGTGGTTGTCACAAATGTTTCATCAGAGCCGATAAAGCAGCTGAGTGTTGGCAAAATCGATGAAAACATCTTGAGAAGTGTTCGCTGCCTACTTAGCCGTCTGTGGCTCATCTGGCGCGAGGGAGGAGGGGAAGGAGGCGGTGAGCTGAGGCCACACAGGAGACTCTGAGAGGCAGTGTGGTGTGCTAGATGGGCACGCAGGCTGTGCAGTCAGATTGCCTTGTTTGTTCTAAACTCAGTGACCTTGGACAGATTGCCTGACTTCTCTGTGTCTCCATTTCCTCACTTGGAAACCAAGGATAATAATTGTACTGACTTCATAGTACTGGGGCTGAGATGGTAAAGAATCCACCTGCAATGCAGGAGACCCAGGTTCAATCCCTGGGTTGGGAAGATCCCCTGAAGAAGGGAATGACAACCCACTCCAGTATTCTTGCCTGGAAAATTCCATGGACAGAGGAGCCTGGCGGGCTACAGTCCATGGGGTTGCAAAGAGTTGGACATGACTGAGTGACTAACACTTTGCTTTACTTCATGGTATTGTTACAAGTGCTTAAATGATTCAATAGATACTTAGCACTTAATAAATATTAGTTAATATAATAATTTAAGGTTCAAAACTCTTACACCCATTCACCTGATAAAGACCACTATTTATTTGACAAGTATTAATTCAGCCCCTTCAGTGTTTTTGAGTTCTCTTCCTGCTAGGCTAGACAGACTAATCAGACAAATAAATAAGATGCCTTCAGAGAATGAAAAATGTTATAAAGAACACACATTACAGTAATTGAATGGAGAATGCGGTGGAGTCACAAATTGCCCACTCTACTCAAATGGGCAGAAATGTATTTTACCTAAAACTGTTGCCATTTTTCTTGTGTTTCCTGATGTTTAGCATGGAAAATAGTTGACTTTCTTAGTCCAATCTATAATTTTGATCTGATAATTCTGAAATTATGAATATCTGAAAATATCTGATAATTCAAAACCTTGAAAATTCTGTAGGATTTTTTGCTGCCCTACCTTTGACTGCAAAATCAAAGTGAAAACTAGGAGGAATGTATCTTATCTGGAACCTTGTGCTAGTCTAAGAGAAGAGTTCATTAGATCCTTGAGGCATTCTTTCACTGTCCTCCAGCTTCACTAGTCTTTGAAGCAATGTCTTCTTCTCTCCAATAACATGTATCCCATTTGTGCCTGAGTGTTTTCTTAGCTTTGCTTCTCTCTTGCAACTCAGTCTGGACTTGCTAGCCCTCTCTGGCTAACTGATCTTCTTCTCAGATATCCTGGTAAGACCCATTTAGGGCTCTGCCTCTGCTGAGACACCACAGCCCTGGCCTCCATTCTGCATCCTCTCCTGGGAGTCATCCCTACCCTTGTTATGATGGACTCAGTGGCAGGTCTTTGGCTTCCAAACTGACTGCCTTTTGAGTTTCAGGAACTTCTGAGTTTTTTTGTTTTTAATATTCTGTGGAAACCAAGAGAAACCTAGCAGAGCTATAAGCTAGCACCACCTTCTCCCAGCACCTTGCACTGTCAGAGTGGCAGGGGAGGGGACAGCTGCCAGCAGATGTCCTCTGATTGAAGCAGGGCAGAAAACTCCCTGTCCGTGCTCCCTTCACCCTAGTGTCTTTCTAAGCCACTTCTCTTTAAGGTTCAGCCTTCAGATGAGGTGAGGGGTAGGGAACACATGTAAACCTTGACATCAGACCTTCTCTTTCTCTTCTTCTGTCTCTATTCTTTCTCTCAAAGTCCTTCAGGTAAGGGAGAATAGCATTCTCCTTCTTCTGTCATAACTTCCTTGTACTCTAAGTTTAAAAGTCTCATGACTGGGCTCCCAGTGTCTGCTCTGATATGTAAAGAGCTTGCAAGTCATCACTTCCATCCTTACAACTAGAAAAGCTGAGAAAACCAATAATCAATGACTTTTCTTAGGCCCATCAGAGAACTAAAATAACAAGGTAAACCAATACCCCAAGGTCTGGAAAGACTGGTGAATCCAGAGAGATAAAGGTGAGATATGTTACCTGAAACCAAAGCTCCTGGAGCCCTGGAGCCATAGAGTTGTAGGAATAGTAAAATGGTAATGATAATGATTTGTTTGAGACTGACTATGAGCTAGCAAAAGGGTGGAAAACTCTTGAGTGATGCAGTCTTAGGGGAGTCACATTTTCATGGTTTCTTCCTCTAAAAACCCTACCAAGTTCTCATGGTGAAGATCCAAGAATTCGCTGTTGGCTCTGGCAGGGAAAGGGGAACAGTAAGCATTGGGAAGCATATTCAGAGCATTCTCCATAACAGATGCCAATTTCCAGGAGGGATCCAGAATTTGATCCCACCTAGGAGAAAGAGGCCAGCTCCAGCCGTCTCTAGTTTTCCTGTCCTACCTAAGAGGGCAAAAAGCCATTCCAATTGAAAAGCACTGTAAACGTGACAGCCTAGCCCTTGTGGTCCACTGGTTAAGACTTCATGCTCCCAATGCAGGGGACCCAGATTCTATCCCTGGTCAGGGAACTAGATCCTACATGGCTCAACCAAGAGTCTGTACGTGGCAATGATGATTCCCAAGTGCTGCAACTAAAACCTGTGCAGGAAAAAAAGAGAGAGAGAAATTCTTTAAAAAGAATCCAAAATTTCATCATAAAATTACACCTTGCTTCCCCTCCTATCTACCTGAACACCACACCCACAGGGCTCCAGCAAAATAATGATGAATTTTGGTTGGAAGAACTGCAAGATTCTCTCTAAGGAAGGGTACTTAGGGAAGCCCAAAGACATAGGAGTCAAAGCCAAAGACACAGAAAGTGAAAGTGTTAGTAGCTCAGTCATGTCCAACTCTTTGTGATCTCATGGACTGTAGCCTACTAGGCTCCTCTGTCCATTGAATTCTCCAGGCAAGAATACTGGAGTGAGTTGCCATTCCCTTCTTTAGGAGATCTTCCCGACCCAGGGATCAAACCCAGGTTTCCTTCATTGCAGACAGATTCTTTACTGTCTGAGCCACTCTAGCACTTTCAGCAAACATTAAACATAGCCAAATCATAGCCAAATTAACATAAATTCCCAATAAAGGCCTATTTGCTTTAGTTCCTACTACTCAATACAACATGTCTGGCTTTCAACAACAAATATTACAGGGCATAATAAAAGTCAAGAAAAAGCATGGTCCAAAGAGACAAACTGAGCATGAGAATCAAACTTAGATATGACACAGATGTTACAGTTAAGAGGCAGTGCATTTAAAATAATTATGATTAATGTGTTAAAGGTCTAACGGAAAAAGCAGACAGCATGAAAGAAAGGATGGGTAATATAAATAGGGATCTGGAAATTCTGAAAAAGAATCAAAAGGAAATGCTAGAAATTCAATAGACTTTAACAGGAATGAAGAATGTCCTGATGAGGTTATCAGCAGACTGGACACAGCCAAGAAAAATATCAGTGAGCTTCAACAGAAACTTCTGAAAGTGAAATGCAAAGAGAAAAATGAATGAAAAAAGAAAAAGAACAGTGGAATAACCAAGAACTTCTGGGAAATTTCAAGAGGTATGCCATATGTTTATTGGAACACCAGAAGGAGGAGAAAGAGAGAATGGAACAGAAGAAATATTTGAAGAAATAATGACTGGGAATGTTCCAAGATTTGGGACAAATACCGAATCACAGATCCAGAAAGCTCAGAGAATGTCAATAAACACCAACAGTCTATACCTGGGCATATCATATTCAAGCTACAAAAAAAAAAAAGAGTAAGAGAAAATAAAGAAACCACAGCCGCAGATGGTTGTGGGAAGAATATTACCTATTAAGGAACACGATGAGAATTGTAGCCAATTTCTATGAGAAACCACAGGAGTAAGAAGAGAATGGAGTAGAATATTTTAAGTTTTAAAGAAAAAAAAAAACCAAACTAGAGTTCTGTATCCAATAAAACTATCCCTCAAAGGCAAAACAGAAACAAGGACATTTTCTGATAGACAAAAACTGAGAGAATTCATTACCAACAAATCTCATCACAAGAAATGTTAAAATAAGTTTTTAAGGCAGTCAGCCAGTTAGTTGCTCAGTCGTGTCCGACTCTTTGCGACCCCATGAAGCACAGCACACCAGGCCTCCCTGTCCATTACCAAGTCCCAGAGTTCACCCAAACCCATGTCCATTGAGTCAATGATGCCATCCAACCATCTCATCCTCTGTCATCCCCTTCTCGTCCTGCCCTCAATCTTTCCCAACATCAGGGTCTTTTCAAATGAGTCAGCTCTTCACATCAGGTGGCCAAAGTATTGGAGTTTCAGCTTCAACATCAATCCTTCCAATGAACACCCAGGACTGATCTCCTTTAGGATGGACTGGTTAGATCTCCTTGCAGTCCAAGGGACTCTCAAGAGTCTTCAACACCACAGTTCAAAAGCATCAATTCTTCTGCACACAGCTTTCTTTATAGTCCAACTCTCACATCCATACATGACTACTGGAAAAACCATAGCCTTGACTAGATGGACCTTTGTTGACAAAGTAATGGCTCTGCTTTTGAATATGCTGTCTAGGTTGGTCATAACTTTCCTTCCAAGGAGTAAGTGTCTTTTAATTTCATGGCTGCAATCACCATCTTCAGTGATTTTGGAGCCCCAAAAAATAAAGTCTGACACTGTTTCCACTGTTTCTCCATCTATTTCCCATGAAGTGATGGAACCAGATG
>NW_011495071.1:15607338-15607582 GCF_000754665.1 Bison bison bison
AGAAGGCAATGGCACTCCACTCCAATACTCTTGCCTGGAAATCCCATGGACAGAAGAGCCTGGTGGGCTGCAGTCCATGGGGTCACTAAGAATCGGACACGACTGAGCAACTTCACTTTCACTTTTCACTTTCATGCATTGGAGAAGGAAATGGCAAACCACTCCAGTACTCCTCCCTGGAAAATCCCATGGACGGAGGAGCCTGGAAGGCTGCAGTCCATGGGGTCACTGAGGGTCGGACACG